>NC_040041.1:7743772-8056272 GCF_003713205.1 Coffea eugenioides
AAGAATTAGAACTGGGTTAGATCATTTGCTTGATTAGATAGGAAATACCCCTCGAATATGGGATATGGACAAGTATGACTTTTCTAGCCTTAGCACGCTCGTATTCCCTCTATCAAAGGGAAAATTAAAGTCACGAATATTAGTTTCCCCGCACCCGTTATGATGCATCTCTTTAGGTCATGTATGGTTATGTATTATTATTTTCTTTTCTTCTCTTCTCTTTTATTTTCCTCGAGTCTCATATTTTTGCACATTCTTGACCTCTTCAAAGAGTCACTCTTGGGTATCACAATTGATGTGATTTTCACCCAATTAACCTTTGAAGAGATATTCCGACCCCCCGATACCCTCCTAGGTTTAAGTTTTGCATACATATAGTGACATCCAAATGTGATAAATTCTTAGGTTAAAATAAGAAAATTTTTGACTAAATCATGCAACTAGCTCTAGGCTAGGTTGAAAGGGTGCCTTGAATTTTATCCTTACCTTCCCTTTCTTCAAATGTGACTCCTGAACACTTTTCTTTGATTTTCGAAGACTTGGAGTCATTTAAAAAGCGTTTTCTCTACCAAGTCGGTTAATTCAATACCAAGTGGCGACTCCTAGTTTTTATTAAAACCCTTTTGGGTCAAAACCGTCGCACATTTTCTAAAAATCAAAAACTCATTTTCAATCAAAATAAACCAAAATTCATTTTTCTAAACTCATTTTTTTTATTTTAAAAATGGGGCGCGACAGCTTGGCGACTCCACTGGGGACTTAGAGAGTCCGAGCATTTGATTTAGCCATTCCTTTTCTTCTTTTAACCCTTTTATATATCATATTTGGAGGTTTAGGGTCGTCTTTTTCCCTTTTTTAGAGTTTCTTGCATTTCACACGTACAAATCGTCTCGATATTCATGGATGCGATAAATAATGTGTTTATTCTCTTTCAACTTATGTTTGTATATCGCGCTTGCATTTTGGGGAGGGGGATAGCCATCCTAGAGCTTTCACCTACATATGATGGTATTTAAATCTCTCTCTTCAAAGGGAACACTTCATATGTGCATACATTTTACTTTATAACCACTAATTTCTTTTTACTTTTAGTGGTTGTCATACCACTCTTCCCTTATTAGGATTAGATCGATCCACTTGGACATGTGGCCGTGGCACGACGTGCGCGTAGCAATGTCCGAGGGATCACTCGAACCACCTAATCTTAGGCTTTGGGATTGATGACCCTTCGCCTTTGGTCTGAAGGTTTGAGAGCCTGAAGCCTTATTGAGTCTAGGTGAATTATTGAGCCCCAACCTCATGCATCCATATTAGAAAACGCCTAGGATAGGGTCGACCGTACCCAACTAGGAACACTAGGCACGAAGGGAGGGATTCCACCCCTCTTTCCTTATTTTCTTTTACTTTTTGTATTATCTAAATTGCCCCAACATGTTGTGTGTTATCTGTTGAACTAACATTTCCTTGTTTTCTCGTCTTTTGTATTCACATTTTTTCCCTTAATTATGGTAGTTCCACCTTTCTTCGAGACAACATGAATTGGATTTATCCATACACTATCCGAGATATGGAAGACTATACCTGCATCCAACCACTTGATAATTTCTAAAATTACCACCTTTTTAATGTTTGGATTAAACCTTCGTTGCGTTTTGACTATTGGTTTGCAATTTTCCTCCAAAAGAATAAGATGCATGCATATAGAAGGTGTGAGAGCCCGTAAATTTTCTTATTTTCTAGGGTTTACTTTATTTAATTGCGCTCCTTTTATGCATTTTCTTAATTAGAAAATTTTTCCAGATAATTTTTATGAGCAAATAGAGTTTTCAAGTTATTTTTCTAGTATAAATGAGTTCATGAGCATTTTGGAGCATATACCGGACGTGGGACCCGCTAGTGCGGAAAGTTCGGAAAAATTCGGCCAACTAGGTTAAGTTTCGGATACTGGGTTTCAATTATCGGGTGCTAAGAGATAATTAGAAATTACCAAGTGGATTGATGTGAGAGGGAACAAAGAGATATGGATGCATTAACTAGGGTGACAAGTGTCACCATATGATTAGTTTTCACTTTTTGAACACTATTCACCCTTTTACCATTTGGTTAAAATAACTCAAAATTTGACCAAAAATCACTCAAAAATTAGCCCCTTGAAGCCGGCCCTCTCCAAGAAAGAAAGAAAGAAAACTCTCCAAGTTCTTGCTTCCATTTAGCTCAAATCCATCAAAACAACCACTTAAACTTGCTTTTGTTCCATAAAACCTCTTCACTTAGTGTTGGTGAGGTGATTGGTGAAGTTGTTTGGAAAGCTAAGGTGACTAGTTGCTCTCTCTCTTGTGTTGCTAAGGTGAGTTGTGAAGGAACCCCTCTCCTCCCTCTAATGATGTTTAATTCATGATTTGTGGTAGTTTAAGATGTAAGTTGATGGATTATATCTTGATTTTGGTTGAATTGGTGAAGTTTTATAATTATTGGTGATTTTTCTGTTTTCATATGAATATTATTATGGGGTCATGTATGATGATTGGAAATGATATTTAAGGAAGCTAGAAGGTGGAAAAAGTGGTTAATTGCTGGAAATTTCTGTTTTGGAAGGAAAATTGGAAAACTAGGGTTTCATGTCCTACATTCTGCCGGCACTGTAGCTCATAGTTAGAGGCCGAATTGGCCTTGGATTAAAACATGAAAGTTGTAGGGAATGATATTTTAGAGATGCCTACAAAATTTCAGGTCAATCGGAGTAATTTAGCTTGTGAAAAGACTGAAATACCCCTGCTGCCCTGTTTTTACCCGAACTTGAGAATTGCTTCTGTAATTGGTTAATTTGGTTAGGAATGCTTCTGATTTGGTTGTTGATGCCTTCTGATGAATTGTAACTGTGTATCTTAGTTTTAGGATGGCTTTGGAATTACTTGATTTGGACTTAGGTAGCCTGACTTATGATGTTTGAACCAGAATACGGTTTGTGAACCTGTTTTTACGGTTCTGGTTTAGTCTCCTGCATTTTTGACCTGGTTACACTCGAAACTGGGCAGAGTAGTCTTCTTCAACATTGTAGTCCTATCTCTTAGCTTCGAAACGGTGGTATCTTTCACCTCCATCCGATAATCGTAGTGCCATTGGTGCCAAAACCGTAAAATGATGTCAAAAACTATTTTTCTGGTTTTGAGCTTAACTTTCATTTCCGGACTTTTCCCTAGCTTGAATTGTACTTGTACTACTTGGAGCTTACTGAATGGCTATTGAATGAACTTATTTTGTGTGTGCCTTTGGGAGTGATTGAGGAAAACAAAAGAAGCCTTGATGGCTGGAAAAGTAAAGAAAGACAAGGGGAAGTGCTGTCCAAATGTTTGCAGGAGCTTCGGTGCAGTCTCGGGAGATTTGCTATATCTTGATGTAGAAATGTCAGAATTGAGTTCCGTTTGTTGCGTTTTAAACTAGATTCATAGGGCTATAAACCATGTGAATTTCAGATCCTGTTTCTGTTTGTCCAATTTATGGTGATTTTTCAAAGTTGACTGAAATCTTGTACCTGTTCTGTCCTCCACTGGATAAAGCAGCAACTTGCGACTTGAATTCGACTGACTTACGTTCTGAATCTTACAATAGTGTTTTCTGGAAAGTTATAGCCCTTTGAATGTATTTTTCAACGGTATAACTTTTATTAATTTTGGACTTACAAAACTTGAGATATGATTTTTCATATAAGGTCGCGCGGAACTGGAAAAATTCTGTTTTCCTAGTATTGATCTTGCTTTCATTATCTACTTCAAATTTGGATTTGGTCAGTCATTGTAGGAAGGGCTTTGAGGTTGTTCATGCTTTTAAGACTAATTGTTACCTTTTCACTCCGAGGTCACCTCTTTGCTTTGCATTAATGGTTCTTTTGACTAGGCATATGGCTCGTAACCGAGTCTCACTTGCGAATTCCATACTCGGTCTTGGAGTCGAGTCTTAAGTGTTTGCCTTGATTGTTCTAGGAGGTAACGACGAGTGAAGCCACACTTGGGAAGGAAACTTTTGAAATTATCCTTGTTTGATCAGGTGAGTGTACCACTCCCCTGAGTTATTGCTAAATTGGTTTTCTGTACTTGCAACTTGCTATTTGAATATCTTTCCTGACTGTTTATCTTGTATGAGACGAGGGTGTACTTTATCACACTCGTTCTCTTGCCTGTACTGAACAAACTGGAATCTATTACTTGTACTTGTTATGTACTTGAACTTGTTACTTGCACTTGTTATGCGATCGTTTGGAAGTGTGTCCACGATCGTCCTGTTAAACTTGATCGTCCTGTTAAACCTGAGCTCAACCTCATGGGGAGTTAATTAAATCGAGCCATGCAAGGGCTTGGTCGAGAAAATTGACAATCCGTGGGTGCCTGTTTTTATGGAATCTTTGAGTATTGAGACTCTTGATTCCGGTATACTCGAGTATTACCATTCCTGTTTCTATTTGGCGTTCGGGCCCGGTAAGGGGGTATGAATGGTGAACGGGATTCGGCGTTAAAGCGGTGTTCTACTGGACTGGTTTTCTTTAGTTGGAAGTTGACGGAGGGTCAACGTAGTCGGATCAAGTACTGCAACGGGAAATTGGCTCCTGAGAGCCATCTGTATCCTTTCTATCTAAGTTGTTTACATATCTCCTTATTTGGTACACCTATGTGATTAATTGGACATGAAGTTCCTTGGTCCTTGACTGTTATTATTTTTGGTACCTCATTGAGCTTGTTAGGTCCCTTACTTGTTAGGTTCATTAAATCTATCAGATATTTCCTTTCACCAACTCATATCTCACAGTTTTAATGTATCAAGTTGGCAATCAAGCATTAGGTCCTAGTTTTAACTCTAAATTCTCGATTTTTGGTCCACCGCTGGTCCCTGGTCACCTCCGAGACCTCAGGTTTGCCTACGCTCTCAAGTACAATCTCGACCACTTCTACTACCGTTCATGTCTTATCACTAATCTAAAGGTGTGGGGCAAAGTTTAACTACACCTGTAAGCCATGAAATCAATTAAAAGCAAGTAAATTGTCATATGTTATAAAAGATCATAATAGTTACCTCAAGTTGAAATAAGCTTATCAAATCATTTCAAAAGAAAAAGGGAAACAATAAGATCATAATAGAACGTGCCGAGTTGCCAAGATACAAAACAACAAAAGGGCTTTTCCCTTTTACAAAAGATTACCACCTCTAAAATGCCTGTCTAGACTAGGTAAAACTACAACCCCTATTCCTCGAGTGGCGTCAATTCCATCCCCACTGGTATTACTTCCATTATTTAGATCTCTCTCACAGCCATTAGCATTAATCACCCCTTCTGGCCCTCGACTGCTTTGTAGTGGATCTAGCAAACTGCCGAGTAATTCCTCTTTTCTTAGAAGCTCCAAGACAATTCGAAAACTTATGCTCGGTACTACCGCACCTTAGACATTTTCCTTGCTTTCTCCAACACTCGGCCTCCGCGTGGTTAATCTTGCCATAGTATGCACAAGTTACGTGAGGAGTCACGGCTTGATCAGTTTGAGAATTTTCTTTGTTTGTATTTCTTTTCCAGTTCTACGTTCTTGCATAGCAAATCAATTTTCTCTGCATATTCTTGTTTCCACCGTCCTTCCCAGTAGTTTGTCAATTTCTTTTGAAATTCTACATCCTTCCGAAGAGTGTCCATTTCCTTATGCATCTCTTCCAAATTTGTCATATCACCGGTTAGTTTAAGTCAACTGCTAGCCTGCTAGGCAAACCAAGGAATCAAAATAAGTAACTATTCACAATGGGAGCTCTAGCCATATTACTCTTTTATTCTTTTACTTCTAGGTTATCCCAGAATATAAATCTTAACTATTCTCTGCTTAATATGGACGAGCTCTTGAGTCTCCATCAAATTACTATCACTACTTATAAACATAACAAAATACGGAGATCTTATTCCTTAATATAAAAGTTCCACACACTAATTCACTCTCCAATACTCACTTACGAAGTTGTTCGAGAAGAAACCCTATCCTCTTGCTCTCACTAGTGCCTCATTTCATTCCCTCAAACCAATTTTTTTTATACTATTTCGAGGCTAGACCATCCATGAAACTTAGACGGCCGAACTTCAAGAATCGCTCAATCTTCACACCTCTCTTGGTTGATTGGTTTAGGGCTTTGGTGCTCAGCTAATTGTGCTAAGATATCAATCATATAATTAATAGCAGTAGCTACTTAATTATCTCCTTCATTCCTAGGGTTTCGGTTTGGTCCAGATTCCATTCCCTAGTCATCCCCTTGAGCTTGGGGTTTGCCTAGTCCCACGCCCTTGGCCCCTACCACTCCTTCGAGCATCCATGATCTTAGTTATGTCCAAATGCAAGAATAGAATTAATCACGCGAGAAAATACTTAAAATACAAGTCAATGCGAAAAATATTTGAAATAACGATAATTAGCATATATTAACAATTAAAGATCCATACAAGATCAGCAAATCATGGGGTATTTTAAAAAATATAGCACACATGTACCACAAAAGTGCAATTAGTCATGCAATAGATGCCAAGAGCTTTACAAGCGTCACCCCAGCTAATTCTAGTCACAAAAGTCAAAAGTCAACATCCTTCTAGTTCACATCCGAACCATTAGCCTGAACATCCTCCTCTGGATTCTCCTTGAAAGGTTCCTCCTCAGGAGCGCCCTCACGGACCGGGCTCTCGACATCCTCTATCGCCTCCTCTATCAATATGGTGATGTCGGCTAAAATCCCAGCGGCCTGATCTCGGATCTTCTCGCCTGGTATTCACCAACTGCCAACGTTCATCGTCAAGGGACAATACCAGCTCATTAGGGTAGGTGTACGTCGTCCTACATGGACAACGGGGAATTCTCGAAGAAGGCGAGTATCAGATACGAGATTCTCCTTCATGCACTCTATATCGAATAGACCTAAGAGGCACCACATGTCCATTAGCATGCCCATTACCATTAGCAGCGTGACCTCCGTTACTATTCTCCATCTCTACAAAACAACCACAAATTCTAGGCTAGAAATTTAAAGTCACTAATTTGCTCAAATATCACTTAAAGTATAACTAAGTGATTTAATCCCTATTCTCAAGAGTAAAGTTTCTAATACATCCCCCAAATAGATCACTAAACCTAGTCTCTTTTCCACCAATGCTGTTTAAGAAACTCTCGAGTACCAATTCTCTTTAACCACTGGAATACAATAGGTTAATATTCAAGTGAATGCCATGGTCCGGTATCCTAAACTTTTAGCCTAAGACACACTACAAAGATCTGAAACCTAAGCTCTGATACCAACTGTGACGCTCCCACTTCTCCCAAGGGCGAACTCAAGGGTATCGGCGGGACGCCTGCCCAGCTCTCGTCAGGACTCGATACAATTCCAATTCAAACTTAAAGGATAACAACTAAAAATAAAAGTCAAAATAAAGAAAAGAGGTTGCTTTCATACACAAGTATTCAATCTTACACCAGAAGTTTTAAAATACATCAACTTTCCCAAAATACACCTCCAAAAGTTGTCTTAACAATTACATTCAAAACCCTAATCGTAAATCCAACAAGTTGGCTTCTCCACAATTCCTTCCAATTCAGCTCCTGTTAAGGAAAACAAATCTAACGGGGTGAGCGGATGCTCGTGAGGCCAAGAAAACATGCAAAACACGTAGTTCAAATAACAATAGCACTTAAACAAGAATGAAAACTATAACATTCAAGTAGTTCACAATTAATAATAAAACACACTTGATAAGGATACGGGAGCTCTCAGGATCTATATTCCACTTGCTCGATCCAATACCTCCACGAGTTGACACTCCGTCAACCGGGTAGGTTATAAGTCCGTAGAACTTCACTTACATTTCCCCGTTCACCGTTACACCCCATGCTCCGGACCCACACTTCTTTTATATAAGGCAATACTACTTGAGTATGCCAAGCGAGATCTCTTCAATAGATCAAACTTATAAAATTTTCTCATGGCTCACCAAGCTTCACAACCAAGCCCATGTCGGCTTGAGTTGCAAGGTCGGCCGATGAGTTTGGGTGTCCCCCACTATTATCAATTTAAGTCGAGGAGATTCACTCCAATCGACATATGCAACCATAGCATAATTTACTTCTGCAACACTTCACTTAATTCACTTAACAATTCACTTCAAGTAATTCAAATACACTTCACTTAAACGAGAACGAGTGCGATAAAGTACACACTCGACTAGACACTTTCAAAATACTCAAACAACGAGAACAATTAAGCACGTAACAATGTTTCATACACTTGACACTCACCAAGTCAAAATGTGACAGCCCCACCTTCCCCTAAGGCGAACCAAAGGGGTTAGCGGACTGCCTGCCCAGCTCTCGCCAGGACTAACGGTTCAGTTTAGAGCGATCTAATGCGTTCCGGAACTTACAAACGCGCGTAAACAAGGCAAAATAAAAAAATAAATCCGGAGTTGGCCATGAATAGTAACCGACACATCAAAACCCAACCAAACATCAAGCAAATATTTACATGTTGAAATTAAACATATACAATCCAAAGTGGCATACAAAAGTTAGTCAAAAGTGGATACATGTATGGTTTGCCAAATCAAAAGAGAAACGGACCCAAAAGTACATTTAGGGTTTCAATCAATGAGCTATACAAAAGACCTATCCATCTAGCTCAATTCGGCAACCAACTATCAAATCCAGTCCAAAAGTATTTATTTTTCCTGTAAGGAAAACAAAAGGGAATAGAGTGAGCTTACGCCCAGTGAGATAATACCACTCAAGCAGCAAAGTTCACATAAGCATAAAGCTTTTCATTCCAATTCATCAAAAGTAAGCAAAGGCACACATCAAAAGTGGTGATAAAAGGATACGGGCGGCTCTCAAGAGCCCTTTTCCTCGTTTGCATTCTTGATCGAACCTCATTGACTCTCCGTCAATGTTTCAAAGTAACCAACCGTAGCTCCACTTTACTTCCATTCCTTCCACCCAACATACCCCTACCGGGCCCGAACTCCAAACACTTGCAATGTGGTATTACTCGAGTATACCGGAATCGAGAGTCTCTCATACTACAAGATTCCATATAACAGTCCCCAAGGTTCATTAATTGGCACGACCAAGCCCTCGCCGGCTCGATTCAATCAACTACCAATGGGGTTGAGCTCAATGATAACAATCATGGTCGTTGGATACTCGTCCAAACGACACCAAGTCAAGGACTTTCATTTCATGTAACATTCCAATAACATGATAAACAATGATATAAGGCATATAAGTGAGAGTGATCAAGTACACCCTCACTTAACTCAATAACAATGGTGCAATAAACATTCAACGCATCAAGTTCAAGTATCAAAGTCATACAGTAACACACAAGTGAGTAGTACACTCACCAAGCTTGAAAATGATATTTCATGCACCTCCGTCAAAGGAGCGTCGTGAACCACCGTCACGCCCTAAAACATGCAAACAAGTACAATGAGAATCGATAACGAGTCATAAACCAATGCCAAATACTACCAAAATAGGGTTCCATAAGCATACATAAGCATTAGAGGAAACCAGAAAAATCCGGAAATGGAGTTAAGTGTTAACCCAAAAAAAATAGTTTTTGACATCATTTTACGGTTTTGGTACCAATGGCACTACGATTATCAGATGGAGGTACAAGATACACCCTTTCGAAGCTAAGAGATAGGGTTACAAAGTTACAGAAGGTCACTCAGCCCAGTTTCGAGTGTAACCAGGTCAAAAATGCAATATACTACACCAGAACCGCAAAAACAGGTTCACAAATTGCATTTTGGTGCAAACATCATAAATCAGGCTACCTAAGTCCAAATCCAGAAATTCCAAAGCCATCCGAAATCTAAGAAACAGGGATACATTTCATCAGAAGACCTCAACAACCAATTCCGGAGTATTCTCAACCAAAATAACCAATTACAGACGCAACTATCAAATTCGGGTAAAACCAGGGCAGCAAGGGTAATTCCGTCTTTTCACAAGCTACGCTGCTCCGATTGACCTGAAATTTTGTAGGCATCTCTAAAATATTATTCCTTACAACTTTCATGTTTTAACATAAAGCCAATTAGGTCTCTAACTATGAGATACAGTGCCGGACAGAATGAAAAACAATGAAACCCTATCTTTCCAATTTTCTTTCCAAAACAGAAATTGCTTGCAATTAACCACTTTTTCCACCTTCTAGCTTCCTTCAATACCATTTCCAATCATCATACATGCCCACATAACCATATTCATATGAAAACAGAAAAATCACCAATAATTATAAAACTTCACCAATTCAACCAAATATCAAGATATAATCCATAAAATTGCATCTTATACTACCACCAATCATGAATTAAACATCATTAGAGGGAGGAGAGGGGTCCTTCACTACTCACCTTAGCAATACAAAAAAGAGAGCAACTAGTCACCTTAGCTTTCCAAACAGCTTCACCAATCACCTCACCAACACTAAGTGAAGAGGTTTTATGGAACAAAAGCAAGATTAAGTGGTTGATTTGGTAGATTTGAGCAAGCTTGAAGCAAAAACTTGAAGAGCTTTTCCCTTTCTTTTAGCTTGAAGTGGCCGGCCAAGAGGAAGAAGAAAATGGTGAAATTTTGGTAATTTTTTGATTTATTTGGTCAAATGGAAAAAAGTGAATAGTAGTCATAAAAGTAAACCCAATAGCCAAGTGACACTTGTCACTTTATTTAATGCATCTCTATCTTTTTATTTCCTCTCACACCAATCCAAATAGCAACCTCTACTTATCTCTTAACACCCGGTAAATTAAATCCAGTATCCAAAACTTAACCTAACTGGCCGAATTTTTCCGAACTTTTCGCCCTAGTGGGTCCCACGTCCGGTATACTCTCTTAATTTCTTAAAAACTATTCGATACTAGAAAAATCATCTAAAAACTATATCTGCTCCTTAAAAGTATCTAGAAATTTTCCTAATCACGAAAATGCAGAAAACAAGCCATTGAATATAATAAAACCTAGGAAATGGAAAAAAAAAATACAGGTTCTCACACAAAACAAAAGTGAGTGAGCGAGCAATTAAGCCTTTAGGCGTCCACTTCGAGATTCTCTTGAAGATCTCCTTGAGCGCCTGAACAAATAACAAGTACTTTCACTCACAGCCATGTATTAACCAAGAAAGAAGGCACACTTATTTAGACTAGTCAATGCCTCAAAAGAGAACTTTAATCACTCAAAAATAGAGGTTCAAAAGTGAGGATTTATTAACACAAGAGAAACTGATTTCGTCCATGAAATCGAGTTTAAAACGATCAATCAATATCAAAGGATAGGGAAAAGTTTTCAAAAACTCATTTCCCATCAAGTCGGAGAATTTCAGTTTTGCGCGTCAAATTTAGGAAAATCAGAACTTGTACTCAGTAGGTCCAAAAATGGAAAACTTTATACCGTTAGAATCTTGGTTCGGAGTACTAAAAGTTCCTAGAAGATACTTTTCCAAGATTCTAAACATAAAGCACTCATTTTTTAATTCAAAGATTCAGTTCTAATAGGATAGGTTTGAACCAGTCTTGGTTTTGCAGTCATCTTTGGAAATTCGGCATAATTCACAGAAAGCGAACTAGCCTTTGAAATTCGTAGCACAATAAGAGTTCCAAACAAGGTTTCCAACACGTCAAATGGAACTAAATTTGGAGTTTTAGGCATCGATATATAGCAACTTAAAGTTGGCTGGAATTTGAACACTGTTCAGAATTTTTTTCCAGATTTGAAGAGCCAAATTTGTAGCATCATTTGGATATCGAAAGGTTATTGAAATACCTCCAAATTTGGTAAATTTAAGCTTCTATATATGAACTACCTCCCTATCAAATTTCACACAAAAACTTATGTGGGAAGGCAGTTAACAAAATGACTAAAGTTCGAAAAATGTTTCAAGGACAATCTGTCTTCTTGCTTTCCTTCCTTTTCCAAACATTTTGCACAATGAAATCAGTCCAAATTCAATTCATTTTTGAAACCAAGGTCCTAGAAACCTTTAATAAACACTTGATGGTTGATTGACATCAAAAATAAAACATCCCACAACAAAATAGACCAGTCGGCCAGCAAGAACGAAAAGCTTTCCAGTTTTCCAGCTTTATCGTACTTTCAAAATCAGGCCATAACTCACTCAATACAAGTTCAAATTAAGAATGATTGGTGGCTTTGGAAACTATGTTCAAAATACTTCATTTCATCAGAAGAAAACATTTCCAAAATTAGATCACAAGTAGTTCGAATTCAAGCCACAAGTTGCAGCTTCTCATGTCCATTCGAATGGAACAAGCAGACAGAACAAAATAGAACAACCGAATTTATCAATTCACTGCAGTTCACTCAGATCAAAATACCGTTAGAAACCTACGAATGTCTACTTTTGAATGCCGCTCACGGTACTCAATTTTGACTTTTATACAAAGAGTTATGTTCGATCAAAGGAGCACTGTACGGCTGCCCTGAACCCATTTCTAGATTTCTTTAAATTTTGAAAACTCGAGTTTTGCTCAACCAAATCAAATGATTTTCAGACGACACCTTGTACATACAATATACCACATATAACCATCAATTTCACAGCAAAATAAGTACCAAAAATTCGAAACAATCACTGAGCAACAAGGATAGATTTTCGGCCAGCTCTAGTGCACCACTTCCTTCGATTTTTCCTTCACTTTCTAACCGTATTCATCTCAATCAACACATAAACAACCACAAATAACAAATTACACCTCAAGGCAGCTGTGAGGACCCGAAAATTTTCTTATTTTTATCTTATTTTACTGGTTTATTTAATTATTTATTCACCCATTTTCTCCGAATAATTTATTTCAACCATTTTAAATTCATTTACATGGAATAATGTCTCACTTATATTTTTAAAATGTTCCGTTAGCAAATTTAATTTTTCGGAGATTCGTTTAGTAAGAAATAGTGAATACACGTTTTTCAAGACAATAATCGATTCGAGAGTGCAAAAATCTTGGAGAATTAAGAATGATTACTAGTAGATTAAGAAAAGTTAATTGAGGGATTAGATGATTAACTTAAATAAAGCTTTTACTATACGCGCATCGATAGTTTCTCGAAAGTTATACCGCGCGACAAATTGGAGATTTAAGGAATTAATATTTGTGAGGACTCATGTTTTATTTCTAAAATGGTTATTTCATAATTAAGTACATTAGTAGTAGTTAATTATATAATCATTATATGAATTTCTCGTAAATTTCACCTTATTGCGCTCGAATTGGAATTTCACGTATATCGAGCCGGAACGGCTAAGTGGAGATTTAAAAAACTTAATCTAGACTACTAAGAGTGGATAATTATAATGTTAAAGGAAGTGCATTAGAGGTTTAGGGCACAAGTGAAACAAACCCGAGAGAAACGGACACGAAACACGCGCGCGCGATTACTATTGATAGTTGACTTTCACCAAACTTTGGCCCCAAGTTTTATCAAGCTTCCAAGAGAAGCTTTAGCCATCAGATTTTTCTCTCTCTCTCTTCACTCAAGGCTGGCCGAAACACTTAGCAAGGAAGAAGAAGGAAGCTTCACTCCATTTCACTTCTAATCTTCTCACCGTTTCACTCCAAATTTCTCACACAAACTCACAAACACTTGGAGATTCATCTTGGCTTGGAGGAGGAGGTCTTCTAGCTGAGTTTCTTGGAGCTTTTGGTGACCCAAAATTTCTGGCTTTTCATCATCTAAGAGGTAGTAATCATCCAACCCTTGAAACTTGGTTTTAGTGAGTTAAATTTGGCCTTGGAGCTTGTAGCTTCATGTGGGTGTTGTTATTTGGTTGAAAATGATTGGAGTGGGCTCTATGAAATCACACAATGGATATATTGGACTGATATGGTGATTATGTGTGTTTTTGGTGTTAATTATGTGTTAAACAAGTGGTATAAGTTGGAAAAGTGGAAGGAAAATCAAAGGGAAGTTGCATGGAGAGGGGCCGAATTCTGCCCTGTTTTTCTTGAAGCCATAACTTGAATTTTTTGTGATCAAATGACCTTGAATCTGATGTAAATATGTTATATAGGATGTGTGGAAGGTTTCCACCAAAAATCACTTGATTTGGTTGGGTAAAAGTTAGAATTTCGAAAATCTTCAAATCTGGAAAACGGGTAACAGGGGCTCTCTAGGAGTAAACTTTAAACGATCATAACTCTTTGCTCAGATGTCGAAATCAAGTACCGTTAGTGGAATTTGAAACTAGACATCTGTAGTTTTCTAACGGTATAAAATTCATCCCCTGATTCGAAGTGAGTGAGCCGTAGTAGTTCACCAAATTTACCTGTTCTGTTTTATTGCTTTGCTTGAGGGTCAGTGATGAGCTGAGGCTTGTTGCTTAAATTTGAGCTAGTTATGAATTGAATTTTAAAATGATTTCTTCTGATGAATTGTAGCCTGTTGTATGTAGTTTCCAACACCACCAACCATGCTCAATTTCAAGTTGAATTGAGTGAGATGTAGTCAAATTACCAAACTGCGCCAGTGATGGAAAACCGTAGTTTTGGCTAGCCAAATGGCCTAGCTTGACTTGGGACTTGTTGTTTTGAAAATTTTGACATCAATCACCTACCAAATGTATCTTAGATGTTTATTAGACCATTATTTCATAAATGAGCCAGATTTGAGTCGTTTTCACTGGGCAAAATGTTTGAAAAGGAAGAAGAAAGCAAAAGACAAATTGGTCTTGGGATTTTCTTGAACTTTGGTAGTTTAGTTAACTGCCTTCCCGTGTGAATTTTCAAATGAAATTTGATAGAGGAATATCCCTTATATTTAAGTTGAAGTGTACCAATTTTGGTGTCATTCCAAGACTGTTTTGATATACAAACAAGATACCAAAGTTGTTCTTCCAAATCTGGAAAATGTTCAATCAAACCTCATTTTTAGCTAACTTTGGACTGCTATATCTTGATGCTCGAAACTCCGATTTTAGTTCTGCTTGTTGTATTTTAAACCTTGATTGGAATTATAATTGAGATACAAATTTTATAGGCTAGTTCACTTTCTATGAATTTTTCCAAATTTCCATAATTTATCGAAAACTAAGGCTGAAACTGTCTTGGGAGTCCAAGTCAGTCCCTTTAAGCCAAAATTTGAGTATTTTTCATTTGGAATCTTAGGAAAGTGTCTTCTAGGAACTTTAACCACTTTGAAACTAGTTTCCAACGGTACCAATTTTTCCAATTTTGGACCTATGGAGTGTAAGATATGATTTTCCAAAGATTGCTCCTCGAAACTGAAATTTTTGAACTTGAAAGGGATTGAGTTTTTAGAAACTCTCCATTTTCCATCGATATTAAATGACCGTTTTAGACTTGATTTCTTGAGGGAAAAAAATTTTACCTTGCATGATTAAACCCCACTTTTGAGTCTCGATTTACGAGTAATTTAGGCTCTTTTCACGATATTTTCTTAAGTATTGTACAAGGGTACAATCTTCTCCGATAGTTAAGGGTTTTTAAGTGGTAGCGTGTAATCACCGATTAATTTTGCTCAGGCACTCAAGGGGACCTTCAAGAGGACCTCACAGTGGACGCTTAAATACTTGATTGTGCACCACTCTCTTATTTTGACTAGGTGAGTGTCAAGTGCATGTTTTGTTGAAAATATGTGAATTGCTGCTTCTGGACTGAAAATTTATGTGATCGAAATATTAATTGTACAAGTGTTATACATGATACGTAAACTTGCCGAGGCGAGGGTGTACTTTATCACCCCGTCCTCTCTCTCTCTCTTTTAACTACGTGGTACTTATTACATGAATACATATGATTGGTAATTGTACATGGATATGTTTAACTTGTGAGTTCGGAGCGGATGCATATACCACACCGATTCGGGTGGGAGGTGCCTCTCATACCGTCTCGGTGCTACAATTGGTTCACTGAGCGATAGTAAATACCACACCAATTTGTGTGGGAGGTACCTCTCATGTCATCTCAGAACCACAAACCATTCTAAGTCGATTGGAGCGATGTCTCATCGACCACTGAGCGATAGTAAGTACCACACCAATTTGGGTAGGAGGTACCTCTCATGTCGACTCAGAACCATAAACAAAGTATAAGTCGATTGGAGCGATGTCTCATCGACCACTGAGCGATAGTAAGTACCACACCGATTCGGCTGGGAGGTACCTCTCATGTCGACTCAGAACCACAAACATATAATCGATTCCCTGGGCGACAGCATGTACCACACCGATTCGGGTGGGAGGTACCTCTCATCAGAATCATAAATGGAATAAGTAAAGTTCTACGGACTTAATTACCCACTCGGGTGACGGAGTGTCATCACGAGGAGGTATTAGATTGAATTTTGGCAAAGCAAGTGGAAATGAGCTGTTTTGTGAATATTCATGAATTACTTAAATGTTATAGCTTTATTTCTCACACAAGTTTTATTGCTACTTGAATTACGTGCTTGCATGATTTTCTTGGCCTCACTGAGTGTCAGCTCATCCCATTAGTTTTGTTTTCCTTAACAGGAGCCGAAATGGAAGGAATTTTGGAGAAGCTTACTTGATGACTCATTAGATTAAAATTTTAATGTAATTGATTAGACGACTTTTGAGAGACTGTATTTTGGGGAAAGTGATGTACTTCTGAGAACTTGAGTTGTAACCCTTGAAAGTTTGTTTAAGGAAGTGACTTTCTTACTTTGACTGTCATTTCCTTAGTTGTTTATCTTAAGTTTGAATTGAAATTGTATCGAGTCCTGGCGAGAACTGGGCAGGCATTCCGCGGATACCCTTGGGTTCGCCCTTGGGAGAAATGGAGGTGTCACAGTAGCTTCCTAAAGGCATCATCAAGTCCGCTAGCTTAGAGTTAAAACAAGATAAAATGGGTTTCCTCAAGTCCTCTGCCTATTTCATGCTTTGGGTTGTCAAACCCATGAAATCTAAACTTGATTCTTGAAGAAAAATGGAGAGATTGCAAGAGTTGATGGTTACCTCTTACCACTTGAAGAAACCAGAAATTCTCACCACAAAACCTCCAAGAAATCCCACAAGTTGTTGTCTTTCCTCAAGCTAGAACCGAATTCCAAGTGGTGTGGAAGTTGAGTGAAGATTTTGGGCAAGATTGAAGCAAGATGGAAGCAAAATGAGAGGAGCTTTCTTCCTTCCCCTTTTCTTTCTTGTTTGGCCGACCAAAGAGAGGAAGAGAGAGAGTGTTTGTTGAGTGTGAAGCTTCCCTTGGAAGCTTGAAGAATTTGTGGCCAAAAGTTATGCAAACGTCAACTTCAAATAGTGTCGCGCGCGGGTTTCGTACCACCGCTTTCTCTCTTGTTTGTTGCACTTGTGCACTAAACCCCCAATGTAATTCCTTTAACACTATAATTATTCACTCTTACTAGTCTGATATAAATTTATTGAATCTCCAATTAGTCGCGTGGTACGAATTTCGAGAAGCTATCGACGCGCGCGCGATAAAGCGAAAATTTGAACGACCAAGCTAATTAAAAAAAGCAAAAACTTCGTCTGCCGGGGAGACATTAATAGCAGCGGAAAAGATTGAAATCTTTCCTCAAACACATTTGTCGCCAACCTTGAATTAACAACAAACGACCTTTCGCACAGTGGAAGAAGTTTCCAACGGTACCAAGTTTCCAATTTTCGACTTGTAGAGAGTGAGATACGATTTTTCAAAGATCGCTCGACAAATCTGAAATTTCCAAACTTAAAGAAAATTGAGGGTTTCGAACTCTCCATTTTTCTTCGATTTTGCTAGACCATTTTACACTTGATTTCGGAGATGCAAATCAGATTTCTCTTGTACTTTTAAAACCCCGCTTTTGAACCTCGATTTACGAGTAATCCAGACTCGTACTTGTGAAATTTTCTTAGATTGTACTAATGTGCAATCTTTCTTGATACTTAGGGACTTTAAGTGATATTGAGTGGTAATTCATTATTAATTGCTCAGGCACTCAAGAGGACCTCCAAGAGGATCTCACGGGAGACGCCTAAAAACAAACGCTTGTGCATTGTTACTTGAATCACTTGGTGAGTGTCAAGTGCATGAATAGTTGAAATTATGTGAACTTGATACGTGTTCAATTGTTATTAATGATTGGAGATTTTGAAAATGAAGTCGAGTGTGTACTTTATCGCACTCGTTCTCATTTAAACGAAATGTACTTGAATTACTTGACATGAAATGCTTGAATTGCTTGAAGTGACTTGTTAAGTGAATTAAATGAAGTGTTTAAATGACTAATTATGCTATGGCTGCATAAGTCAATTGGAGTGAATCT
Organism: Coffea eugenioides; assembly: GCF_003713205.1. NCBI lineage: Eukaryota > Viridiplantae > Streptophyta > Magnoliopsida > Gentianales > Rubiaceae > Coffea > Coffea eugenioides. Next base: position 7,762,096 of record NC_040041.1, read on the forward strand.
CCTCGACTCTTAATGGTAAGCATGGGGGACGCCCAATTCTCACTGGCCAACCTTGGACTCGAGCCGGCATGGGCTTGGTCGGGCTCCTTGGTGAACCATGAGAAAAAAAAATAAGCTTGACCTATTGAGAGGTCTTGCTTGGCATACTCGAGCAGTATCGCCTCAAACAAACGACAGGCGGGCCCGATACAGGGGTATGTAAGGTGAAAGGGGACATGATAAGTGAAGTTTTATGGACTAAACCTACCCGGTTGACGGAGTGTCAACTCGTGGAGGTTCTTGATCGTGTAATGGGAAAATAGCTCCAGAGAGCTCCTATATCCTTGAATTGTTTCTGTTTACTTTTCTAGCTCGAATCATTATTTACTTGAATATTATTGTTTTACTCGTCAATTGGGATTGTTATTTGGAGAACATGCTTGCATGTATGTTTCTTGGCCTCACGAGTAATTGCTCTCCCCGTAGATTTATTTTCCTTTACAGGCATGGACATGGAGTGAAACTCGGAGAAACCCCTTTTGTTGTATTTTTGTATTAGGGTTCCAAATGTAATCGACTAGACTTTTGGCAGTTGTATATTTTGGGAATTGATGTATCTTTTGGGATTCTAATGTAAAACTTGGATAGTCGGTTATGGAAGCGACTTTTCTTAGTAGACCTGTATTAATTGTTATATAATGTTAAGCTTGAAATTTTCTGCACTTTCTTACTTTGTCTTGTCAGAGTGACTAGTATTGCATTAAGATTGAACGGGTTTTGTACCGAGTTCTGGCGAGAGTTGGGCAGGCGTTCCGTGGATACCCTTTGGTTCGCCTTAGGGAGAAGTGGGCGCGTCACACATTTTATTCCCTCCAGGATGTACCGTGTACTTAGATCGGTGTGCTTCTTCCAAAATTTCCTTTTAAAATCCTTTATCCTTTGGCACTACTATCCGATTCTGGAACCTCAATACACCATTCACTCCCAAGTTAAAATCTGACTTTTCTCCCTTTTTGGCTTTTTCCAACCACTTTTGCACTTCAGGGTCCCTTCCCTGAGTCTCCTTGATACGTTCCACCAAAGTAGATTTCACGACGATATTCCCCAGAATTATTTTTCTCGGTTCAAGTCGGGGATTCCATTTACTAATCTCCTCCAACAAGTGCATCTCTTTAATCATCAATCCTGCCACTTGCACTTGACGACTTAAAGCATCGGCCACTACATTGGCTTTCCTTGGATGGTATTTTATCGTGCAATCATAATCTTCCAAGAATTTCATCCACCTTCGTTGTCTCAAGTTCAGCTCCTTTTGAGAAAACAAATACTTAAGGCTTTTGTAGTCTGTAAAAACCTCGAATGTCACTCCGTAAAGGTAATGTTTCCACTTCTTTAATGCAAACACTACAGCCGCTAACTCCAAATCATGAGTCGGGTAATTTTCTCGTACGGCTTTAATTTCCTAGAGGCATTCGCTATCACTTTTCCATTTTGCATTAATACACATCCCAAACCTTCCTTTGAAGCATCTGTGTAGACCACAAAATTATCCTTCCCATTCGGAAGAGCTAATACGGGTGCTCCGTTAAACGCCTCTTTAATTCTTGAAAACTTTCTTAACACTTAGGATTCCATATAAATTTTCCACTTTTCTTAGTTAGCTCAGTCATGGGTCCAACAATCTTAGAAAAATCCTTGATAAATCTCTGGTAATACCCTGCTAACCCTATAAAACTTTGAATTTCAGTAGAGTTTTCCGGTTGCTTCCATTTAGAGACTGCTTCAACTTTGGCTGGATCCACTTTAATCCCGTCCTTAGAAATTATATGACCTAAGAATGTCACTTCCTTCAATCAAAACTCACACTTGCTAAACTTAGCGTACAACTGATGTTTCTTTAAAGTTTGTAAAACAATTTTCAAATGTTTCTCATGATCCTTCAAGGTTTTAGAGTACACCAGTATATCATCGATAAACACCACTATAAACTGATCCAGATAAGGCTTAAAGACTCGATGCATTAAATCTATAAAAGCCGCAGGTGCATTGGTCAATCCAAACGGCATTACTGCGAATTTGAAATGACCATACCTCGAGTTAAAAGTAGTTTTAGGCATATCCTTGTCCAAAATCCTCAACTGGTAGTAACCCTGTTTAAGATCCAACTTCGACAATACTACCGCCCCTTGCAATTGGTCAAACAATTCATCAATGTGGGGCAAAGGGTACTTATTCTTAATGGTGACATCGTTCAAGTCTCAGTAATCTATACATAGCCTTAAAATCCCAACCTTCTTCTTAACAAACAAGACCGGGGCTCCCAATGGTGAATCACTTTCCTTTATAAAACCCCGCTCTAGTAAATCCTGTAACTGCAATTTCAACTCTTTCAATTCAGTTGGAGCCATCCTATACGGCGTTTTAGAGATAGGTGCTACTCCCGGAGTCACATCAATCTTAAAAGCCATCTCCCTTTCCGAGGGTAAAAACTCTAACTCTTCAGGGAAAACATCCGGATACTCCTTCACTATAGGCATATCTTCTAATCTTACTTTATCGCTAGGAGTGTTTATAAGAAAAGCCAAATATCCCTGAACTCCCTTACTTAACATTTTCCTAGCTCGAATTCCTGAGATAAGTGTAGATGAAGCTAATCTACCCCTTACATCCAATTTCAGGGTTGCCTCTCCTGGTATGCACAACTCTACCGTTTTTGTCTTACAGTTTAACTGAGCATTGTAACGGGTTAACCAGTTCATTCCTTAAGATCACATCATACCCCTTAATCGCTAAGTCCATCAGATCGGCCAGTAATTTCCGTTCAGCAACCCAGATCTCACAATCTTTGTATATCAAGTTAGCGATTAAACTTTGATCCCCAGAGGCGTTCTAACCTCTAAATCATAAGGTAATTTAATTTGCTTCAAATCTATTCCATTCATGAAGTTAGGGTTTACAAAAGAATGTGTTGCACCCGGATCAATTAAAACCTTAACTAAACGGTGAAAAATAGGGATCGTACCTTCGACCACCTCAGTAGCATCGAGAATTTATTGATGATCCAGTGCATAAACCCTAGCCGGTACTCTAGGTCAACTTTCCCCAGCACTAGTCTGCTTAGATGCTGATTTCTCTGGCCGTTGAGTACTACCTCCTACTTCTGACATCTTCAGACAACTCGCAAGTTGGTGGTCGGCACTACCACAGAACAAACACTTTCCCAACTTTCTCCAACAATCATTCTTCGAGTGATTTGATTTGCCACAGTAACCACAAGTAACTTGAGGAGTTACAGCCGAACCACTAGAGGGTACTTCTCTCGCTTCAACCGGCCCACGGTCCTGCGGTCCTTACTCCTCCCATTCCTCTTCCCATCTTGGAAGGTGGGGTACTTTTACTAGCCTGACCAGAGATATAACTAGAAATATTCCTTTTCTTAGAGTGAATGTCCCTAACTTGCATCCTTGTACTCTTAACTCTCTGTGCTTTCTCCAAAGCTTCAATAAATGTAGAGATTTGGGCTGCAGCCAAGCCCTCCTGAATCTCCACATTAAGCCCTTGTACAAAACATCTTATCCTTTTCCACTCATTAGTCACCAATTCGGGAGCGTACTTAGAAAACTTAGTGAACTTCCTTTCATACTTGGCTACACTAAGAGTTCCTTGTCTTAACTTGATGAACTCATCCTCCCACTTCTCTTGGATCATAGGCGGAAGAAATTTCTCATTAAACTCCCTCGTGAAGTTTTCCCAATTCCAAGGGGTTTGGGCTCTCTCCCACTTTCCCTTATCATGTCCCACCAGGCACGTGCTACTCCCTCAAATTGGAAATCAGAAAAGTTCACTCGCCTATTTTCACTATATTCTAAGGCAGCGAATATGTTGGTCATTCTCTCCAACTAGTTCTCCGTTACCTCAGGATCAGGTTCTCCAGTGAACTTAGGCGAGTTAAATTTCAGAAACCTCTCCAAGGCTCCATCTTCCCCTCTATCATGGGCCCCAAGTTGGTTAAGTGGCCCTGGACCCTGTCTCTCAGCTAACCGTTCAAGGATATTAGTCATCCTATTAATGGCAGTAACCACTTGGTTACCCTCTAGATTCTTTTGTCCCTGGGTCGGCCCAGTTGCTGATCCCTGATCATCCTCGTAAGGTTGGGTTTGCCTAGTCCCTCACCCACAACCTCGACCACTCTTTCGTCCGTCCATAATTCTGGGTATGCCTAGTGCAAGAAATAAAAGTAATTACGTGAGAAAATACTTAAAATAAGAACCACTCATGAAAACATTTAAAATAACAATAATTTACATATATTAGCACTTTAAAATTCATACAATTAGCAAGTCATGGGGTATTACAAAAATATAGCACACAAGTGCCACAAAAGTACTTTTAGTCATGTAGGACTAAAGTAGAGCCAAGTGCCTCAAAAGTAGGCCACACAGTCAAGCAAAATATAATGGCCTTAGCACTAGCATCACCCCAGCTATTTCTAACTACAAAAGTGAAAAAGTCTATCACTCTAGGTCTAGTCCACATTAGGGCTATCAGGTGGAATCTCCCCCTCATGGTCCTCCTCCGGATCCTCCTCTTGAACCGGACTCAGAACAACGACCATCACCTCGTCAATCAGCATAGTAGTATCTGCTAGGATCCCAGCGGCCTGATCCCGGACCTCCTCGCCTATCCTAATAAGTCGAGCTCTATCTCTCTGAAGCTCATAACGGGCGACCTCAACCCTAGCCACCTCGCCCACTACGATCCCCTCTAACTCATCAATCCTAACACTCTGAGCATTCACCATAATGCTCAACTCCTCCACCTCCTGAAGTAGAGCCATGTTGGTATTCACCAACTGGCGACGCTCATCATCAAGAACAAACACGAGTTTATTCAGATAAGCGTATGTCGCCCTACAGATACATCGAGAAAACCTAGAAGAAGGCGAGTAATGCACACGAGCTCCTCCACCCTGTGCTCTATAGTAAATAGACCAAAGGGGCTCCACGTGGCCATTAGCCTGACCATTACCATTAGCAGCAGGTTCCCCATTTCCATTCTCCATTCCTGCAAAACAACCACAATTTCTGGGTTAGAAACTTAGATTCACTAACTCGCTCAAATATTACTTAGGATATAACTAAGTTATCTCATTCCTATTCTTAGAAGTAAAGTCTCAGTATATCTCCCAAATAGATCTCCAACCTAGTGTTCTGGTACCAACTATGATGCCCCCACTTCTCCCTAAGGCGAACCAAAGGGTATCCGCGGGACGCCTGCCCAACTCTCGCCAGGACTCAGTACAAATCCAGTTCAAGCTTATTACATATATAAATATTCAATCTTACATCACAAGTTCAAAATACATCCACTTTCCAAAATATACGACTTCCCAAAAGATATCTAGACAAAACATTTCAAAATTCTAGCCAAAAGAGCCATCAAGTAGGCTTTTTTATAATCCCCTTCCAGTTCAACTCCTGTTAAGGAAAATAAATCTAACGGGGTGAGCGGATGCTCGTGAGGCCAAGAAAACATGCAAAACACATAGTTCAAGTAGCAACGGCATTTAAACAAGAATTAAAACTATAACATTCAAGCAATTAACAAATTTTCAATTAAACACATTCAATGAGGATACAGGAGCTCTCAGGAGTTAAGTTCCACTTGCTTCACCAAACCTCAATTGAATACCTTCCCGCGATGACACTCGATCAACCGGGTCGGCATTTAAGTCCGTAGAATTCCACTAAACGTCAATTCCGTCCACCATACACCGCACCGTCCCGAAAATCAATAAAAGGCTCTACTACATGAGTAGGCCAAGCAAGATCTCTCAATAGATCAAGCTTACAGTTATCTCACGGTTCACCAAGCTCCTCAACCAAGCCCTTGCTGGCTCGAGTCGCAAGGTCGGCTAATTGAGATTTGGGCGTCCCCACAGTTCAGTTATAAGTCGAGGAGATTCACTCCAACGATATGCAAGCAGTTCAGTTACAATTCAGTTACAAGCAGTTCAATTCAGTTGTTCAATCAGTTAAAAGAGAATAAGTGCGATAAAGTACACACTTGACTCAACAGTCATAAACCATTCAATCCATCAGAAGTAATTCACATAATTGCAACAAATCATGCACTTGACACTCACCAATCAAAATAGGGAGTAAGTGCTCAAACAACTTTTAGGTGTCCGCTTTGAGTTCCTCTTGAAAGTCCCCTTGAGCGTCTAAGCAAATAATAATTGACTATCACAAACTATTACTTATAAACCCCTTGTTAACAAGAAAGATTGTACACCTGTACAATACTAAGAAAATATCATAAAAGAGAGCCTTAATCACTCGTAAATCGAGACTCAAAAGTGGGGTTTAATAACACAAGAAAAATTGATTTCCTTCATGAAATCAAGTTTAAAACGGTCAATCAATCTTAAAGGATAGGGAAGATGTGAGAACCCGTAATTTTTTTCCCATTTTCTAGGTTTTATTCGGGTTACTGGCATGTTTTCTGCATTTTCTGTATTCAAAAAGTTTCTAGATAATTTTTATGAGTAAATATAGTTTTTGGGTGAGTTTTCTAGTATTGGTTAGTTTTTAAGAAATTAAGAGCGTATACCGGACGTGGGACCCCCTAGTGCGGAAAGTTCAGAAAAATTCGGCCAACTAGGTTAAGTTTTGGACACTGGGTTTAAATTATCGGGTGTTAAGAGATAATTAGAGGTTACCCAAGTGGATTGGTGTGAGAGGAAACAAAGAGATAGAGATGCATTAAATAGGGTGACAAGTGTCACCATATGATTCAATCTTGCAATATGACCACTATTCATTCTTTTACCATTTGACCAAATAAACCAACAAAACAAACATTAAATTCACCCTTATTTCCAAGCTCTTGAAGTCGGCTCTCTCCAAGGAAGAAAGAAAGGAAACCTCTCCAAATTCCTAGCTCTACTCTTGCTCAAATCCAACTCAACCATTTAATCTTACTTTTGTTCCATAGAAACTCTTAAGTGAGTGATTGTGAGGTGTTTAGTGGAGTTGTTTGGAAGGTTAAGGTGATTAGTTGCTCTCTCTCTTGTATTACTAAGGTGAGTAGTGAAGGACCCCTCTCCTCCATCTAATGATGTTTAATTCATGATTTGTGGTAGCCTAAGAGGGAATTTTGTGGATTATATATTGATTTTGGTTGAATTTGGTGAAGTTTTGTAATTATTGATGATTTTTCTGTTTTAATATGATTTTTATAGTGTGGCTATGTATGATGATTGGAAATGATCAAGAATGAAGCTGGAAGGTGTATATGGTGGTTAATTGCAAGAAATTTCTGTTTTGAAAAGAAATTTGGAAAGTTAGGGTTTCATGTCTTACATTCTGCCCGGTATAGTATCTCATAGTTAGAGGCCGAATTGGCCTTGGGTTAAAACATGAAAGTTTTAGGAAATGATATTTTAGAGATGCCTACAAAATTTCAGGTCAATCGGGAGCAACGTAGCTTGATAAAAGACTGAATTACCCCTGCTGCCCTGTTTTCACCCGAACTTGGGATTTGCTTCTGTAATGAGTTATTTTGGTTGAGAATGCTTCTGATTTGGTTGTTGAGGTCTTCTGATGAATTTTAGCCTTGTATCTTAGCTTTCGGATGGCTTTGGAATCACTTGATTTGGACTTAGGTAGCCTGACTTATGATGTTTGAACCAGAATGCAGTTTGTGAACCTATTTTTGCGGTTCTGGTTTAGTATCTTGCATTTTTGACCTGGTTACACTCGAAACCGGGCAGAGTAGTCTTCTTCAACATTGTAGCCCTATCTCTTAGCTTCGAAACGGTATATTTTACACCTCCATCCGATAATCGTAGTGCCAATGGTGCCAAAACCGCAAAATGATGTCAAAAACTATTTTTTTTCGGGTTAGAGTTAATTCCATTTCCGGATTTTTCTGGTTTACTCTAGTGCTTCTGTATTCTTATGGAACCCTATTTGGTGGTATTTGGAATTGGTTTATGACCGGTAATCGAGTCTTATTATACTTATTTGAATGTTTTAGGACGTGACGGTGGTCCAAGACGCTCATTGAGCGGAAGTTGATGAAATCTCATTTGCTTGCTTGGTGAGTGTACTACTCACTTGTTGTTTATAATGTGGCTTTGGTATATGTGAACTTGATGCCTTGAAGGCTTATTTGCTCCATTGAAATTGATTGAGTGAGGGTGTACTTGATCGCCCTCACCCATGTGGTATCTTATATGACTTTCCCATGTGGTATCTACTGTTTTACTGTATTGATTGAATGATACATGAAATACTGAATTGGTTCATGAACTTGGTGTTGCTTGGACGAGTATCCAACGACCATTACTGATACGACTGAGCTCAACCCCATTGGTAGTCGATTGGATCGAGCCGGCGAGGGCTTGGTCGTGAAAATTGACGAGCCATGGGGACTGTTATATGGAATCTTGTAGTAGTGAGACTCTTGATTCCTCTTGGCCGAACCTCTTCCTACAAGAAAAGAAAGAAAAGCTTCCAAGTTTCTTGCTCCAATCTTGCCCAATCTCACAAACTAACCGTTTCATCTTGAATTCCTTCCATAAAACCTCTTCAATTAGTGTTAGTGAGTTGATTTGTGGAGTTATTTGGAAAGTTAAGAGGACCTATTGCTCTCTCTCTCTTGTTTCTAAGGTGAGTTGTGAAGAACCACCCTCCTCCCTTAATTGATGCTTAAATCATGATTAGTGGTAGTATGAGATGCAATATTATGGATTATTTCTTGATTTGTGGTTGAAGTGATGAAGTTTTATTATTTTTGGGGATTGTTCTGTTTTAATATAAGCATGATTGTGTGGCTATCTATGATGATTGGAAATGGTATATAATGATTCTAGAAGGTGGAAAAAGTGATTAATTGCAACCAATTTCTGGTTTGGAAGAAATTTCAGAAAATTAGGGTTCTAGTGGGAGCATTTTGCCCGAATTTTTAGCTCCTAGTTAGAGGCCGAATTGGCCTTGTCTTAAAACATGAAAGTTGTAGGGAATGACATTTTAGAGGTACCTACAAAATTTCAGGTCAATCGGAGTAGTGTAGAATGAGAAAAGTCGAAATTACTATTACTGTTCTGGTTTTACCCGAATGTAAGAATTGCGCCTGTAATTGGTTGTTTTGGCTGGAATTGCTTCCGAATTGGTTGTTGAGGCCTTCTGATGAAATGTATCCCTGTTTCTTAGATTTTATCTGGTTTTGGAATTTCTGGATTTGGACTTGGAGAGCCTGAGTTATGATGTTTCCACTAGACTGCGTTCTGTGAATCTGTTTTACGGTTTTGGTGTAGTATCTTGCATTTTTGACCTAGTTGCACTCGAAACTGGGTTGAGTGACCTTCTGTAATGTTGTAGCCCTATTTCTTAGCTTCGAAACGGTGGGTCTTGTACCTTCATCCAATAATTGTAGTGCCTTTGGCATCATTATCGTAAAATGAGGACAAAAACTGTTTTTTTCAGGGCTAAAGCTAAATCATTTCCGGATTTTTCTGGTTTCCTCTATTGTTTGTGTATGCTTAGGGAACCCTGTTTTGGTAGTATGTAGAATTGGTTTATGACTTGTAATCGAGTCTTATTGTGTTTTATTTGAATAGTTTAGGGCTTGACTTTCATATCCGGTTATTTCTGTAACAGCCCCACTTTCCCCTAAGGCGAACCAAAGGGGTTAGCGGACTGCCTGCCCAGCTCTCGCCAGGACTACGGATCAGATTAGAGCTATCTATTGCGATCCGGAACTTACAAACGAGCGTAAACAGGTCAAAATGGTAAAATAACCCAAAATAAAAAAATGAAATCCGGAGTCGGTCATGAATAGTAACCGATCCGTAAAAACCCAACCGAAAGAGCACGCAAACATTCACATCTGAACTTTAGCGTTTACAAATCAAAATGACATATAAAAGTTTTCAAAAGTTAATATATACACACGATTTGCCAAATCAAAAGAGAAAACACCCCAAAAGTACACTTAGGGTTTTAATACATGAGCTATACAAAAGATATGTTCAACTAGCTCAATTTGGCAGCCATTTGTCAAATCCAGACCAAAAGGGTTTATTTTCCTGTAAGGAAAACAAAAGGAACGGAAAGGGGTGAGCTTGCGCTCAATGAGGTACCAAACAGATAGCATTAAAATCATGGCATTTCACATTTAACAAATCAGATACACATGTCAGATGTAAAGCAAAGGAACCAATGATTCAAATCAGAAGGATACGGGTGGCTCTCAGGAGCCAAATTTCCAGCGCAATACTTGATCCAAACCGGTTGACTCTCCGTCAACGTATATAGAACCAACGCGTCCGTAGACCCCTCTTATCACCGAATTCCGTCCACCAAACACCCCTTTACCGGGTCCGCTCACCTCAAACGAACAAAATGGTAATACTCGAGTATACCGGAATCAAGGGTCTCAATACCCAAAATCCCCGAACAGACTACCGTGGTTCGTTATCTAATCGTCCAGGCCCTTGCCGGCCCGACTCGAATAACTTAGCCACAGGATTGAGCTCATAGGTCATAGAAATCCGAACAGATGCAGACACAGATAACAGATTCAGATACAGATACAGAATAGCAGATTCAGATAGCAGATTCAGACGGCAGATTCAGATAGGCACTCAAAATTGGCATATGGACAGACAAGAGATCGAGTGTGATAAAGTACACCCTCGTCTCAAACAAATTAAACAAATTGCAGAGCAGAAATCAAGTTAAACAGCAATGGAGGGGAGTGGTACACTCACCGGCTCAACTTCAAAAGTTTTCACTTCAGATTGGCCTTAATCGCCAAGAAACCCTAAAATAACCAAAATAAACCAATTGAAGGTTTTACTTCCAGAATCGAGTAAACAGAATGCACATGTGAGGCTCGACTACACGTCGTACGCCTTGCCAAATAAATACTAGTGCAAGAATGCAAAAACACGATTCCCATGGAAACGAAAAGGTAGCATGAAGACCTAGGCGCAAACAACCCAAAAGCCCTTTCATTTCTACCAAAAGGCAAATCCAACTTAAAAGAACCAAACGGCCTAGAAAATCGGGCAGCACTTCCCCTAAATTTCTTACTTTTCCAGCCATTAAGGCTTCATTATTTCCTCAAATCAGCCCCAACATTTCACACCAAAGGTCATCTCATTTCCCAAAAGCCGTACAGGGCTCAAAGTGGTACAAGTACAAAAGTTAGCTAGGAAACAACCAAAATGAAAGCAAGCCCTAAGAGAGACTCGACGACGAGTCATAAAACAATGCTGAACACAACCCCAATAGGGTCTCATATGCATAAATAAGCATGATAGCAAACCAGAAATTAGAAATAGCATTAGTCTTGGCCCCAAATAGAAAAACTGTTTTGCCCTTATTTTGCGGTAATGGCGTCAAATTCACTACGATTATCGGATGGGGGTGTAAGACCCACCGTTTCGAAGCCAAAAAACAGAGCTACAACAATGTAGAAGGTCACTCAATCCAGTTCCTAACACAACTAGGTCAAATATGCAAAATACTTTACCAGAATTCCCAAAACAGGTTTGCAAATCACACAAAACTGTAATTACTATGATTCAGTCTATACAAGTCCAAATGCCGAAATTCCGAAGGCATATGATAGCTAAGACATCCAGTAACATTTCATCAGAAGACACCAACTTCAAAATCCAAACCAAATCCAGTCAAAATAGGCAATTACTATCGCAGTTCCGCACATTCTGTTCACCAAAAACAGCAACAGTAAAAACGGCATAACTCTCTCTATAATACTCCAAATGCCCTGAAATTTTTCAGGCACTTCATACTCACCAATACCTACAACTTTCATGTTTTGAGAAAAGTCCAATTCGGCTGCTAGCTATGACCTAAAATTTCGGACAGAATAGGGGTTCAAGAACCCTAACTTTTCACATTTCATTCCAAAGCCAAAATTGATTGCATTTACCAACAATTCACACCTACTAGAGTCATTAGAGTCCATTGCCCATCATCAAAGATGGCTACAACATCCATTTCATGTTAAACCAGAAAATTCATCATAAAATTAAAAACTCCACCAAATCAAGCCAAACCAAGAAATAAATCATATAATCCAACACTTTAGCCACTTCTAAGCATAAAATAACCATCATTAGGTGTAGTAGGGGGGTTCAAGCATCACTTACCAAGTAACAAGAGAAAGAGAGATGTTGACCACCTTAGAGCTTCAAACAAACTTCACTAATACACTTACTATCACTAGAAGAAAGGTTTTTATGGAATGAAATCAAACCTAAACTCTTGTTTGTGGAAGATTGAGTGAAATGGAAGCTTGAAAGTTGGGAAGTTTCCTTCTTCTTTGAGAGAGAGAGGGCCGGCCAACACAAGGAAGAAAAATGGTGAATTTTGTGAATTTTTTGGAGATATTAACTAATTTTGGTCAAAAGTCAAAAATGTGAATAGTAATTCTTAAAGTCCACCCAATGAGAAGGTGACACTTGTCACCTCATTAAATGCATTCCTATCCTTTCTTTTCTCTCTCTCATCAATCAAATCTCACTCTCTACTTATCTCTTAACACCCGATAAATTTTTCACAGTATCCGAAACTTAACCTTATTGGCCGAATTTTTCCGAACTTTTCGCACTAGTGGGTCCCACGTCCAATATATATTCTTAATTTTCTAAAAATTCTCCAATACTAGAAAAATCATCTAAAAACTATAACTGCTCATAAAATCTACCAGAAAAATATTCTAAGCCAGAAAATGCAAAAATTATGCAATTAAGGGGTAATAAACCCTAGGAAAAATATTAGGGTTTTACGGGTTCTCACACTCTCTCCCCCTTAAAGAAAATTTTGCCCTCGAAATTTTCTTATCAGCGGAATCCATCGAATCTAAGGTACCCAACGGATATACAAGCCGGTCAAAATTAGGCCGCACACATACATACAGCCAGTTAAGTCAAGTACAAACATAAACGATCCACCGAGGAATGGCCTTTCTAGTTCACCAAATCCTTTCTAACCTAGGCCCTCATATCTTTCGTATCCGGGCGCAAGAATCCCATCTAAGATAATTCACAACTCGAGCCGGCCGGTCCCAAGAGTAAACCATCCTTATTAAAGATTCCTACCCGACATACATACCTAGCTTCCTCGAGTCCTATGATAATGATTCGTACACTTATCACATGCCCGGTTCATAACTTACGCTCAAACGAGCACTTAGACATATTCATGAAATTAGGACCACAACACCACTTGGCCCAGTCTCACTCCGCGCAGAGACCACGCGAAGTGGCTCTGATACCAATTGTGACAGCCCCACTTTCCCCTAAGGCGAACCAAAGGGGTTAGCGGACTGCCTGCCCAGCTCTCGCCAGGACTACGGATCAGATTAGAGCTATCTATTGCGATCCGGAACTTACAAACGAGCGTAAACAGGTCAAAATGGTAAAATAACCCAAAATAAAAAAATGAAATCCGGAGTCGGTCATGAATAGTAACCGATCCGTAAAAACCCAACCGAAAGAGCACGCAAACATTCACATCTGAACTTTAGCGTTTACAAATCAAAATGACATATAAAAGTTTTCAAAAGTTAATATATACACACGGTTTGCCAAATCAAAAGAGAAAACGCCCCAAAAGTACACTTAGGGTTTTAATACATGAGCTATACAAAAGATATGTTCAACTAGCTCAATTTGGCAGCCATTTGTCAAATCCAGACCAAAAGGGTTTATTTTCCTGTAATGAAAACAAAAGGAACGGAAAGGGGTGAGCTTGCGCTCAATGAGGTACCAAACAGATAGCATTAAAATCATGGCATTTCACATTTAACAAATCAGATACACATGTCAGATGTAAAGCAAAGGAACCAATGATTCAAATTAGAAGGATACGGGTGGCTCTCAGAGTAAAGCAAAGCGAACCAATTGCATTCAAATAGAGAAGGATACATGGTGGGCCCTCTCAGGAGCCAAATTTCAGCGGCAATACTTGATCCAAAAACCTGGTTGACTCTCCGTCAACGTATATAGAACCCAATTGCGTCCGTAGACCCCTCTTATCACGAATTCAGTCCCCAAACCACCCTTTTACCGGGGCCCGCTCACCTCAACGAACAAAAATGGTAATTACTCGGAGGTATACCGGAATCAAGGCCGTCTCAATACCCAAAATACTCGAACAGACTACCGTGGTTCTTATCTAATCGTCCAGGCCCTTGCCGGCCCGACTCGAATTAACTAGCCCACAGATGAGCGTTCATAGGTCATAGAAATCCGAAAACAGATGCGAGACACAGATAACAGCATTTCAGCATACAGATACAGAATAGCAGATTCAGATAGCAGAGTCAGGACCGGCAGATTCAGTAGGCCACTCAAAATTGGGCATATGGACAACAAGAGAATCGCAGTCTGATAAAGTACCACCCCTCGTCTCAAACAAATTAAACAAATTGCCAGAGCAGAAATCAAAGTTAAACAGCAATGGAGGGGAGTGGTACACCTCACCGGCCAACTTCAAAAGTATTTCACTTCAGATTGGCCTTAATCGCCCAAGGAAACCCTAAAATAACCAAAATAAACCAATTGAAGGTTTACTTCCAGAATCGAGTAAAACAGGAATGCACATGTGAGAGCTCGACTAACACGTCGTACTGCCTTGCCAAATAAATACTAGTGCAAGAATGCAAAAACACGATTCCCATTGGAAAACGAAAAAGGTAGCAATTGAAGACCTAGGCGCAAACAACCCAAAAGCCCTTTCATTTCTACCAAAAGGCAAATCCAACTTAAAAAGAACCAAACGGCCTAGAAAAAATCGGGCAGCACTTCCCCTAATTTTTTACTTTCCAGCCATTAAGGCTTCATGATTTCCTTCCCAAATCAGCCCCAAACCATTTCACACCAAAGAGTCATCTCATTCCCAATAAGCCGTTACAGGGCCTCAAGTGTTACAAGCTACAAAAAGTTAGCTTTAGCGGAAACAACAAAATGAAGCAAGCCCTAAGACGAGACTTCGACGACGAGTCATAAAACAATGCTGAACACAACCCCAATAGGGTCTCATATGCATAAATAAGCATGATAGCAAACCAGAAATTAGAAATAGCATTAGTCTTGGCCCCAAATAGAAAAACTGTTTTGCCCTTATTTTGCGGTAATGGCGTCAAATTCACTACGATTATCGGATGGGGGTGTAAGACCCACCGTTTCGAAGCCAAAAAACAGAGCTACAACAATGTAGAAGGTCACTCAATCCAGTTCCTAACACAACTAGGTCAAATATGCAAAATACTTTACCAGAATTCCCAAAACAGGTTTGCAAATCACACAAAACTGTAATTACTATGATTCAGTCTATACAAGTCCAAATGCCGAAATTCCGAAGGCATATGATAGCTAAGACATCCAGTAACATTTCATCAGAAGACACCAACTTCAAAATCCAAACCAAATCCAGTCAAAATAGGCAATTACTATCGCAGTTCCGCACATTCTGTTCACCAAAAACAGCAACAGTAAAAACGGCATAACTCTCTCTATAATACTCCAAATGCCCTGAAATTTTTCAGGCACTTCATACTCACCAATACCTACAACTTTCATGTTTTGAGAAAAGTCCAATTCGGCTGCTAGCTATGACCTAAAATTTCGGACAGAATAGGGGTTCAAGAACCCTAACTTTTCACATTTCATTCCAAAGCCAAAATTGATTGCATTTACCAACAATTCACACCTACTAGAGTCATTAGAGTCCATTGCCCATCATCAAAGATGGCTACAACATCCATTTCATGTTAAACCAGAAAATTCATCATAAAATTAAAAACTCCACCAAATCAAGCCAAACCAAGAAATAAATCATATAATCCAACACTTTAGCCACTTCTAAGCATAAAATAACCATCATTAGGTGTAGTAGGGGGGTTCAAGCATCACTTACCAAGTAACAAGAGAAAGAGAGATGTTGACCACCTTAGAGCTTTAAACAAACTTCACTAATACACTTACTATCACTAGAAGAAAGGTTTTTATGGAATGAAATCAAACCTAAACTCTTGTTTGTGGAAGATTGAGTGAAATGGAAGCTTGAAAGTTGGGAAGTTTCCTTCTTCTTTGAGAGAGAGAGGGCCGGCCAACACAAGGAAGAAAAATGGTGAATTTTGTGAATTTTTTGGAGATATTAACTAATTTTGGTCAAAAGTCAAAAATGTGAATAGTAATTCTTAAAGTCCACCCAATGAGAAGGTGACACTTGTCACCTCATTAAATGCATTCCTATCCTTTCTTTTCTCTCTCTCATCAATCAAATCTCACTCTCTACTTATCTCTTAACACCCGATAAATTTTTCACAGTATCCGAAACTTAACCTTATTGGCCGAATTTTTCCGAACTTTTCGCACTAGTGGGTCCCACGTCCAATATATATTCTTAATTTTCTAAAAATTCTCCAATACTAGAAAAATCATCTAAAAACTATAACTGCTCATAAAATCTACCAGAAAAATATTCTAAGCCAGAAAATGCAAAAATTATGCAATTAAGGGGTAATAAACCCTAGGAAAAATATTAGGGTTTTACGGGTTCTCACACTCTCTCCCCCTTAAAGAAAATTTCGCCCTCGAAATTTTCTTATCAGCGGAATCCATCGAATCTAAGGTACCCAACGGATATACAAGCCGGTCAAAATTAGGCCGCACACATACATACAGCCAGTTAAGTCAAGTACAAACATAAACGATCCACCGAGGAATGGCCTTTCTAGTTCACCAAATCCTTTCTAACCTAGGCCCTCATATCTTTCGTATCCGGGCGCAAGAATCCCATCTAAGATAATTCACAACTTGTTATTCTTGGTTTTGATGATCACAAAGTAATTTGAAATGTTTATACTAACCAAGAAAGTGAACACTTTGATCAGGTCTGATGGAACAAAGAAAGCATATGTTCGTTTATCTCCTGACTACGTTGCTTTGGATGTGGCAAACAAGATTGGAATAAAATGAATGAATTTAGTCATTGTTTTGTTCCAATCAAAGATACTGTCCTTTAAGTATGACAATTTTGCTATTCTTGGTATTTTGAAATGTATCTAACCTTCTTCGATTATAAGTGTCTTTACATATCAAAGAATCAGGTATGAATAGGTCATGAAATGCATTTCAACCAAAAGAAGAAGCAAAAACAGGATACTCACGTCGGACGGCCGAAAGGAATCTGTCGGACGTCCGAAAGGATAAAGAGCATCAAGAAGGAAGCTCTGTCGGACGCTCGTGAGGAAGCATCGGACGTCCGGAAGGATCGGACGCTTGCCATCGGACGCTCATCAACCGCATCGGACGTCCGAAAAATTCCAAGCTGACTTGCCAACTCTCTGCCTACGATCGGACGCTGCGGTGTCGGACGATCAAGACGCATCGGACGTCCGAACGTCAACTTGGATGCCATCGGACGATTGGTTCGGACGATGATTTGATCGTCGGACGTCCGACAGCCCCAACGGCTAGTTGACTCTTCAGCTGCCTTCTATCCGTTGGAAGCATTGATGAAGCCCATTTCTGGTTCCCTTTAAAATCAAACTGGTCTGAACGAAGTAGGAACTTTTGGCACACTTTGTTTACAAGATCTAGTGAGATATTTTAGCCAGAAAATAGTCTCCAAAGCAGATTTGTTTTAAAGTGGTGTGAATTTCTGTTGAGCATTTCTTTTGTGGTTGAAAGGATCTTTAGTGTAGCTTTGTTGAGGGTTTTCTGAGTGATTGTAAAACTTCCTAGCTTGACTAAGTGAGGCTTAGGGCAAGGAGGAAGTGCTCCCTCCATTGTACATCTAGTTGATCTTCGTTCATCAAAGAGAAGTTGCTCTTCCTAGTGTTTGGTCTTCAAGTTTGGGTAAAGCTTGGTAGACACTTGGTTTGTCTCTCAATTTTACATTTCTGTTTAATAAAATATTCATTGCTTATCTATACTTGCTTCTCTGATCAATATTGCTATTGTCTTCTAATCTACTTGGTTGATCATTACTAAAAAGGAAGGTAAATTCTCATTAAAGAAAAAGTGCATAAACTTGGTTAAAATTTCAATCAACCAATTCACCCCCCCCTCTTGGTTGTCTGTGGGACTTACAGAGAGATCTTGCTCGGCATTACTCGTGCAGTATTGCCATGATATACTCGAGTATTATCAAAAAAAAAATTGATGAGCGGGCCCGGTAAAGGGGTGTAACGGTGATGGGATTCGAAGAAAAGTGGTGTATATACGGATTCGATACTTATGTGGTTCACGGAGTGTCAACGTGAGATGTGATCAAGACTTTGACTCGACTACGTGGAATTTAGCTCCTGAGAGCTACAGTATCCTTGAATTGTTTCTGTTTATTTTTCCTATTCGAAATGTGAATTATTCGAACTTTATAGCTTTACTTACTATGTAATTTACGGCTACTTGGATTATGTGTTTGCATGTGTGTTTCTTGGCCTCACTGAGTATTGACTCATCCCATTAGTTTGTTTTCCTTAACAGGAATGGAGGAAGTGAACTTCGGAGGAACCCCTTTTGATGTATTTTGGTATTAGGGTTTCAAATGTTTTGGCTGGACCTGTGATTGTTGTATAGTTTGGGGAACTGATGTATCTTTTGGGAACTTGATTTAAGGATTGGCTAACTGATGTATTTTGAACTCGTGGTGTGAGTCTTGGATGGTTGATTATGGAAGCGACTTTTTTTTTTGGCTCGTATTAATTGTTATGTATCGATAAGCTTGAAACGATTTGTCTTGAGTCCTGGCGAAAGCTGGGCAGGCGTCCCACGGATACCCTTGGGTTCGACCTTGGGAGAAGTGGGGACGTCACAGTTTCTCTCAAGAAGTGGTGCTCTTGCCACACATGTCCCGTCAAATTTATCATGTTTCACTCTCATCTCATGTCAGGTACATGGTACAACTAACTTAGCATTGGCTGACGAGATTACAATGGATTGAATAATTAATGCCATGCTATTTCATGTTTGTCTGAAATCATTACTGCCCACTATTTTTTATTCAAAAAAAAAAAAAGTTTGGCTGACGAGATTACAATGGATTGAATAATTAATGCCATGCTATTTCATGTTTGTCTGTGATAGGATTGTAATCCAAATCATGTTTGCCATGCTATTTCTAGTAGACTGTGATAGGATTGTAATCCAAATCATAACTGTTTCTCTCAAGAAGTGGTGCCTTGCCACACATGTCCCGTCAAATTTATCATGTTTCACTCTCATCTCATGTCAGGTACATGGTACAACTAACTTAGCATTGGCTGACGAGATTACAATGGATTGAATAATTAATGCCATGCTATTTCATGTTTGTCTGAAATCATTAATGCCCACTATTTTTTTTCAAAAAAAAAAAAGTTTGGCTGACGAGATTACAATGGATTGAATAATTAATGCCATGCTATTTCATGTTTGTCTGAAATCATTAATGCCCACCATTTTTTTTCAAAAAAAAAAGTTTATATCTCATGAGTGTTTTTTTTTTTTTTTTTTGAAAATAGTAACAATCTATCTTACTCCGGCGCTGTAAGGAAGGAAAAGTCTAAAGAGGCTTGGATCGAGGTTGAAGAGTGAATCATCAGATCAGACAAGTGCATTGCTACACTCTAGATTTTTTAAAGACAAGGAAGCACAATATATTCTTGTTATGGTTTAGGCGGGAATTAAACTCTGATCTAATGCACGGGAGAGTTTTAAAGTGACGTTCCCTATCATTGAACCAAGTTCCCATGATTTTATATTTCATGAGTACTCACTTGGACGTATTGTGATAGTGACAAAATGTGATAATCCATGTGCTTTGACTTAGTGGTCAACTAACCTTTACACAGTCTCTCTAGACAAAAAAAAAAAAGGACGGAATGTGATGAATGTGAGAAGTCATTATCATCCTCAAAAGATACCCAATTTTATCAACTCTTACTATTCCTTTCAAACATGTACACCTTAAAAAGATCAATTTCAAACGAATTCTGAAGTATTTAGTTATCTAATTTTAGCAAATATGGTTATTTATCTTTTTTCTTTTCACCCAAAAGAATTTCAAAATTAGTATTTCCAAGATTTCAGCGTCTGCTTGTCTTGATGGATATAGGAAAGAAGTGAAAACGAAAGAAAAGCAGGGGGAATCATACCCTCTACAAGGATAAATTTAAGCAGTAAGAATTTAATACATAAAAAAATTAATGTTATTAAGCAAAAACATAAATTGTTAAATATAAGCAACATTTTCCGGCTTATTTTCTCTTCACAACAAGGTTCTTCGTTGGTTTTAAACGATAGTTAACAAGCAATTAATTGGTAAAAAGTACTATCACAATTTGGAATATACCACTTCCACGTAGAGTATTTCAAAGCGTTATTCTTGAACCTGAAGACATGATAGTTCCCTTTTCTGCTTCCGGCCATTATTTGGTCTGCTATAACCAGTATTGGCGTAATAGCCCATCTCTGCAAGAATGTTGCTCATATACTATAATAAATTGTTGATTCTGGAAGCGGATGAAAATGAGTTAAAGGGTACTCAATCTAAACTTAAGCAAAGAAAAGGAATTAGCCAACAAGGGTTTCTTCAACTGGTAAAACAAAAGTTAAAGTTTTACTTCTCACTTTTGTGTTTTTTTAATCCTTTTAAATCTTTCCATTCTTCCCCACACCCTTCCACTCCCAGTTGCAAGACTCGAAATTCAAATCTTAAATTTGACAGGGAAGAGAATTCTAAGGATCTTTTCCTAACTATTGAAGTTGGCACGGTAGTTTCCTATTGTGCATTTGGTTTAGGGATATATTAAGAATTAATTCCATCATTTATGGAATTTTTACAATCTTGTTTGTTGTAATATGTTAGCCTTTTCCTAACTACTGAAGTTGGCCGAGTGATGATTTACTGTTGTGCATTTGGTTTAGGGATATGTTAGAGTTAATTCCATCATTTATGGAATTTTTACAGTCTTGTTTGTTGTAACCTGTTAGCATAGATCCTGCAATTTTAAGGGTATTATAACCTTATTAAAAAAAATAAACACGGGCAAAAGAACCAAACCGGCACTTATTGCGGTACTGTAAAACTTTCCAGTCTGTTGTTGTGGGGTCAATCCAGGTTTTGTCATACAAATGTGTGGCCTTCGCTGTCGAGTGGTTGCTTTCTTGATTTTATGACCATGTACCTTCACCGTACAACTCCTTGAATTGTTGCCGGCTAATTGAGAACTTCCTTATTATTTCGGGGGAGGAAGTAAAACTGTCTCTTTGGGAATTTACCTGAAACAAGAATAAAAAAGAAAACCTCATTTTTGGTCCTTGTTCAAACTTTTGCTATCACTTGAAGAAACCTTCAGTATGGAACTATTATTTGAAATACTGTAAGATGTGGTGTAGGTAAATAAAAAAGTGATTAAAAATAAAAAATTAATTTAAAATTATATTTATGAGATAAGTAAAATATTATTTGAAATAATTTTGCTATCCAAACACACTCCTTTTCTAGTAACCAAATTACAACAAATTAATCATAGAGTAACTCGTGGAGTAATAACATAGCTCAAATTCCAATGCTAGATTTCCATTTGGAATGTAATATTCAGGAAATGCTGGATAAATACCCTTTGCATCATGCATTTTTTTTTAGTATAAGCAGGAGAATTCGAACCCAAAACCTCTCATTTACAGTTTTTTCTCCCGAACCACCCAATCAATTACTCCCCCTTTCTATCATGTATATACACTTGACAATATTGTTTAATTTGGACGTTAAAACTTTAACCTGATTAACCGAGAAAGTTGAGTGATTTGATTTTGGTCTTAAAATTTCTACATATAAATAAATTACATGCTTTTATTGTTTATAATTTCCCTTTCTTTTGAGTTGAATTTCTTTCATTACTGGCATGGAGTTAAAGGTTAGTTCAAGTATTGGTTTTCTAGTTAAAAGGATTTATGATTCAGTAGTTAAATAGGTGCAAACTACAAATTAAATACTTTTTAGTATAGAACTTTGGGCACAAATTTAAGAGTAATTTTAAAATGATTCTGATAGTTTAATGAGAATACATATATATATGTTAGGATCCAAGTGTGTAACAAACAACTATTGTTATATTAAGTACACAATAATTTAATGACAAACAAGTCACAAGTATGAAAGATAAATGATATACAAAATTTAACGTGGTTCGACTCCATCATTGAACTTACGTCCACCGATTGAAATCCGTTTTTTTATTATTAGAGGAAAATACAATACAAGAATACAACTTGAATCCAAACCCAACTCTTGTATACTGTTTCTCATCTTTCAAGAACGCTCTCTCACACCCCATGTATAAGACTACATATCGTCCTTGTATGCTCTTGTGTGTCTTTTGTGATGTGAAACCCCGATCTAGACAACCAAAACACCATGGCTTAGGCAGCGGAAATTTGACCCAACTAATCCCTAGAAGTCACGAACAATTTTGATATTATCTCAACCCGTAACTACTCGAATTAACGAACCAAATTGGAGGTAGTAGAACGTCACAATCAAGGAGATACTCGATTGATAAGTTCGGGTGAATAACTTGAGAAGATTCTCAAGTATTCAAAGGCAACTCTCTTGCCAAAGAGAAAGTGAAAACTCACTAATTGTATTTAATAGCCAAAAACTGATCTCAAAACAAAGAGGAAGTGGGGCTATTTATAGCCCTTACAAGCATTAACCCTAATCCAAAAATTAACCAAACTACCCTACATACTTAACGAAGATTTTGGGCCTTACTTACTAACAAATAGGCCGCAATTAAACTATCTTAATTACCTAGACTTTTTAAAACGAGAAATAACCAAAATCAAATGGAAAATCAAATAATTCTACTAAACTCAAGCATTCGTGCAATCAACTAGTCTTCACTTGAATCTTCCAATTCCTCATGTGCTTGAATGGGCCTTGGTCTTTATATTCTCATCATTCCCCTCCTCTTAAAAGCAATTTGCCCACAAATTGAAGCACGAATGGTGACAAGACGAGTTACATGCCTTCGACTCAATCTTGTTATGATGGCTACAGATGGCATCCAATGCAAAGCCCATGTGCTAAGTTGGAAAATAACCCTCGTCGAACCTTGAATCTCACAAACCATCTTCAATGTATGCTCAACTTTATTGTTTGTGGTCATGAGGTAAGGGTCCTCAAAGTGGTATGAAGTGTATCCCGTGAAATCGAACTCCGGCTCGAACACACTTACAAGGCACCAAGGCGGATTTGGTGATGTTGGAGCTGCATGTGGACTAAGAGCAAGACGAAAATCATAATGGTCATTGAGGTACTTGTTCTTTAAACGAACCCTTGGTACACAACCATCCCTAAAATATGGAGTGTTCCCTTCAAGATGAGCTCGAATCAACTCCCATTTGGTGTGGACTGATTTGAGTTGACATTGTTCCATGAATGGATACCAAGGGGGTTTAACTCTTGGAGTACCAACTCCATGGAGGCTTGCAACGTCTACAATTGATTTGGAATGGAACACACCAAGATCAGCTCAACTTGCCTTTGCTTGATCTGTATAAAAGAAGAAACACTAAACAAAGCAAAGGTAAGTTTGTTAAGAAAATAATAGGCCTTCACCGGGTTGCTCAAGATCAGCCCACTTTCTCTTCTTTCTTCCTTTTTACCACCCATCTCATTAGATTTTTCCATCTCTTTTTCTAGTTCAACAGCTGACCCTTTTATCTCATTACTTTCAACTTCCTCGGGTTTTACCTCTGCAGGCACAATTCCCTCATCTAGCTTTTTCTCCATTCTATAACGCTCAAGCTCACTTTTCATGCATGCTAGATCAATACAAAGTTGGTCATAAGTAAGTGATACAAGTGCAAGACGACGACTATTAAATAAGAAGGAATACTTATTAGTATGTCCATCAATTTTAACTTCTCGCCTCGACATCCATGCTTTGCGCAACAACACATGTGTCACTTGAATTGGGACTACATCACACAACACCTCATCCACATATTTGCCAATTTGAATAGGTACAAGTGTGTGCTTAGTAACCCAAACATCCCCATGAGTGCTCGTCAACTTGTACGGTTGAAGATGATCAATGGTTGGAAGATTTAATTTCTCAACCATGATAGCACTTGCAAGATTGACTTCACAACTACCATCAATGGCCAAGCTACAAATTTTATCTTTGACACCGCAACGAGTATAAAACCAACCAAGCAACTGAGATTTGACGAGATCCAATTGCTCATCTACACCACTTAATGCCACTTCTTTGACTCCCTTAGGATCAGGAAGACAATGTTGTGGGCTAGCTTTTATGCGTCTTATACTCGCCATGACGTATGAGGGAACCTGCAAAAAGTTAGCAACGAAACCGAAGATATTGCCTTTCACGCTCCCTTACGTGTATCCACTCGCACTCGTGTATATGGATGTCACTCTAATGGACTTACCAAATACCTTTACCTGTTGGGTTAGGTAGTTGAGAAATGCTGCTCAAGTCCAACAACCGTTACCAACCTTTCCACAAGTGTAATCACAAGAATGTAGGAGAAAATGTAGGAAAGTGTTCCTAGAATCTAGGAGAAAATATAGGAGCAAATGTAGGAGAAAATGCAGGAAAGTTTCTTAAAATCTAGGAAGAGAATATAGGAGAGTTTCCTAAAGTGGATGAGAGAATATAGGAAAGATCCTAAAAATGGATGAGAGAATTTTAGGAGAGTTTCCTAAAAAATGAATGAGAGAGTTTAGGAAAGTTTCCTAAAAAATGGATGAGAGAGTTTGGGAAAGTTTCCTTAAAAGGTAGGAGAGAGAGTGTCCAAGGGAGTACAAAGAGTTATCCAAGTGCTTTACTTAGTTTCCTAATTGATTTTGGAAACAAGTTAGTTTTTGGAAACCTTTTGAAAATCCTCTTCCTCTTGAACAACTTTTGGTAACCTTCTTGAAACAACTTTTGGTAATCTTCTTCAAACAACTTTTGGTAACCTTCTTGAAACAACCTTTGGTAATCTTCTTGAAACAACTTTTGGTAACTTCCAAATTCTACTCCAAGAAAGATGGCACAAATCAGATTTGGTTCCCTATTCAAAACAATTCGGTTGCCCCTTTCTTTCCTTTCCTTTTTTTTTTCTCTTGCCAACCAATTCCTCTTTTCTTTCTTCTTTTTTTTTGTCTTTTTTTTTACTACAACTATCAATCACGACACAAAACAAGGAAGTCCACAAATAATAACAACCAAGAACTCCAAGATCTTTCAAGAACGTTCAAGGAAGTTGTCAGGAACTTCAGAAATTTCAAGATTGTGGTCAAGAATTCAAGAAGCTCAACATTATTGTAAGTTTTCTTCAAGATTCACAAAATTCCAACAAGTTTTGCCAAAATTCAGATTTGAAAATCAAGTAAACAAGTTGGATAACACAAACAACAAGGCTGGACAGATTTGTATTCGGATGAACAGTAACTATGAACAGTATCGGTGAACAGTATCGGTGAACAGTAATATTTATTTTTTTTTATTTTGTTCTAAACAAACGAACAGATTGGGATAAACATATATGACTCGAAATAAACGAAAGAAAAAAAAAAGATATAACCTGGTGGTTGTCGACTAGCTCTGATACCAACTGATGTGAAACCCCGATCTAGACAACCAAAACATCATGGCTTAGGCAGCGAAAATTTGACCCAACTAATCCCTAGAAGTCACGAACAATTTTGATATTATCTCAACCCGTAACTACTCAAATTAACGAACCAAATTGGAGGTAGTAGAACGCCACAATCAAGGAGATACTCGATTGATAAGTTCAGGTGAATAACTTGAGAAGATTCTCAAGTATTCAAAGGAAGCTCTCTTGCCAAAGAGAAAGTAAAAACTCACTAATCATATTTAATAGCCAAAAACTGATCCCAAACAAAGAGGAAGTGGGGCTATTTATAGCCCTTACAAGCATTAACCCTAATCCAAAGGTTGACCAAACTACCCTACATACTTAAGAAAGATTTGGGCCTTACTTACTAACAAATGGGCCGCAATTAAACTATCTTAATTACCTAGACTTTTTAAAACGAGAAATAACCAAAATCAACGAGGAAAATCAAATAATCCTACTAAACTCAAGCATTCGTGCAATCAACTAGTCTTCACTTGAATCTTCCAATTCCCCATGTGCTTGAATGGGCCTTGGTCTTTATATTCTCATCATTTTGTGTGTCTCTTTGTAGCATGTCAACCCACCTATTTATAGAGAATATTATTTGGTTAAAACCCAAATAACAGTAGGAAACTAGTGCTAATTCCTAGATTTATACAAAATAGGAAATTACTTCTAAATTCTAAGCAAAATAGAAAATTTCTTAACTACTATTTCAAGTAACTAAGGCCTTGTTTGGCAAGTAAGTTTTTGGCCCAATTTGTCTGCTACAAGTTTTTTAACAAGTTTAACTACAGTAATCTCAAAAAATTTCTCAAAATTTTTAAACTATACATTTCAAAATATCCAAAAATTTACACACTTCAAAATTTTTTTCTACAATTTCTATAATAAGTTACAGTAAAATTTTAGACAAACACTCAAAAAACTCACTTACCAAACGGGGCTTAAAACTAATTAGAAAACTAGTTATTTCCATACAAATTAAGAAACCTACATAAAAGAAATTAAAACAATTTTCTAACAAATCTCCACCTTGGTGAATATTTCTTTTAGCAATCATTTGTCTTTAACTACCAAATAATATGATACCGAACTACACATACAAATCAATACAGTTCTAACACCAAATTGATTCAATCAGCAAATGAACATGTGTAGTTATCCCGAGTCCAATCTCTAGTCGACTTGTGAGAAGGTGCCTCAATTTACTATCTCTCTTTACAGGATTTCTATGGCGACCCCACTTCCCCCTGAGGCGAACCAAAGGGTTGGGGGGCCGTCTGCCCAGCTCTCGCCAGGACTCACGCGAGCAATCTAACCCGAATCCTTTCGAAGAATAACCTAATATATTACAAAACAATTTTTCCCGAATAGGATCATCCTTAAAGCCACATTAACTTCAGAGATAGCAGTGATAAAATAACCAGTCGGTGCTCTTAAACGTCCTACGTGCTACGTACCAAAGTATAAAGTCGCACCAATGCGGATAGATACATACATAAATCCCAAATACAAACTTACAAACCAAGTAATCGAATTAGGGTTTACACATTTTCCAGCTTCAAGTGGCAATCCAAAAAGAAAAGTACATTATCCAAAAAAAAAAAACACATTACAGCCCACAGAATAAGTTATAGTAGTCAAATACAATCCATAAGGAAAACATAAGTAAGCATCCAGCTTTCAGTTTCCAGGACCTGTTAAGGAAAACAATAAACGTGGGGTGAGCTAAAGCTCAGTGGTGCCCCAAAACATGCAATCACATAAATCAAACAACGGATAACAATTTAAACAAATTTAATCAATTAAGAAAGCGTATAACCGCACAAGGTAGGATACAGGGCTCTCGGGAGCCATTCTCCTCGCTTGATCAGATACCCTCATAGTTGACCCTCCGTCAACTTTCACTACTTATAGTCCATGTAGATCCACTTATTTTAATCCTAACCCGTCACCGTTCATACCTCTGCTTCGGGCCCGAACTTCGTCTACCGACGCAGTATACTCGAGATATACCCATATAAAATTTGTCGAGGGATTCACCCAATGACGTGATTGCAATCAAACTCATGCGTCGAGGAATTCACCCAATGACGTTATTGCAATCAGATTCATGCGTCGAGGGATTCACCCAATGACTTATTGTAATTAGATTCAAGCGTCGAGGGATTCACCCAACGACGTAACTACATTTAGATTTATGGTAGTTAGATTCATGCGTCGAGGAATTCACCCAACGACGTAACTACATTTAGGTTCATAAAAAAAAATGATTCACACAAGCCACCACTCGAACGGCTAGTGCGATAAAGTACACATTGCTCACTTCGATGGATCAAAAACCATTTAACCCATTTTGACAGTTATCACATAGCAAGTTGATAAAGCACTTAACCACATAGGCATAAAACAAGCAGGGACACTCACCAAGAGTGGAGGTCAGATATCAAGTTGGAATCGAATTCCGCGTCCTCGCAATACCCTAGAAAACCAGGTTTTAAAACTATAAGTGTTGTTATACGGGTTCTTGGTTTATAAATACAAGGTTATCTGGTACATAACTAGTTTATCTACTCCAAATAAATCAACAATTTCCCTAGAGTTAAACTGATGAAAGTGATGAAATACTTCGTAGGATTTCTTTCTTTCTAGAGGTGCAAACCAGAACCAATTTGCTTTGAATAAGATTTCTTGCCAAACAAGTTTTCTGCGCCGTTTATTTAAAATTATTAAAATCAAGTTTGACCTTTAAAGTACAAATATAACACTTTCAATTTCTATTCAAGTTTCAGGTTTATAACTATAAAGGTTTATCGAGTATATAACTAGTTTATCGTTTCGAAGTAAATTCAAAGATTTACTTAGGTTGAAACTTGGCAAAAGTAGTAAAAATGTTTCTTGTAGTTTTCCCTATAAAAGGTAATTAGTATTATTTTCTTGAGATAAATCGACAAACCACTTAATATCAAAACTAGAAAGATACTTCGAATGATTTCTTTTAAGCTATGGTTCTTGTAAAAATTGTCACTAAAAACTATTTTATCTCAAATAAAGTTTCTTGCTGAGCAAGTTTCTACATTTTTAATTAAAGCTATTAAAACTCTTATTTTGGAACTTTTCCTACCGACAACTATCCAAGGCAAATCTTCAAGAAAGAAAAGGAATTAAAATAAGACTTGGGGTTTTCAAAAGCTAGAGAAATTATTTTCTATAACTATTAAGGCTAGTTTAAGCTAAAGGAAAATTTATCGAGTTGGAAAGTTTTAGGCAAAACACTAGATATTGCGTTTTATAATCTAATACTAGCTGGAAAAATATTTTTGATTAATTTGATCACAGTTACTCGAGTTCGCAAGGTCGAAACGACTTTCACAGTTTTGATTCCATTTCACAATCATATTATGGATCAAATATGGCAAAATCACATAGCAAATCACTAGGGCTTCGTCAATCATTAGCCCTAGATTTCAACAATTGCATTTCTGATAAAAATAAAATTGAACGACCAAGGCTTCATCAATCATTAGCACTTGGTTTCAGCAAGCCCATCATAAGCAAATAAAAATAAAAGTAAGGCCTCCAAGACATTCCAGAAATTAACTTTCATCATCCAGTAGTACTTATAAAGTCATTCAAATGGCCAAGGGCGTCATCAATCATTAGCTCTTGACAACCAATACACACTTTCAAATACCAATTCATTCAAAACAAGAACAAAAACTATAACCAACTCGAGATCCAAATGATTCCAAGAATCTAAAATATCCATTAAACTTTCCACTTTTATTTGCTAGAATCACTATACATATAGATTATAATCTGTCCAAACCAAGCTAAAGTAAATAATACACAAATCCAGCAAATAAACTCACCAAAAGTCCCAACCAGTTCGGTCATACTGGAAAAATATTTTCCTTCAAAAATTGCTTTAGTTCATGTTCCACAAATCAAACAGTTATGAAAATTATACTGTTGTAGAATAGATTTTTAATACTATCACATCCCAGAAGACACTTTTCAGAGATGCAAATCACAAATGGGCCAAATATTCTATCCAAGTCAAGAATTCAGTTTCCTGAGGAAACAGGACATTCAAACAGGACAGCCTACTTTGAGGAATCACGGACAGCAGTACACATGGAGGAAAAATATGAAATTTCTACAAAACAAAGGCCCATGACTCTAGTTTCAAATGCCACTGACGGCACCTCAATCGGATTTTCCTACACCAAGATATAAGCATTTTACTGAGACTGGTCAGAGAAATCCGAAAATCTGGAAACTCATTTTTCACTTGTGAAAAACTCCTTTTCCTCTTTTAAAACCATAATACTCTTATTCAAATCATCATACATTTAAGTATGATATTCATACCAGCATATACCAAAGCAAATAACGCTTAATTCCAATAAATTATTCCACCAAAAAGTCCCCATAAATCTGTCATCAGCTAAGATAAAATTTGCCAGCAATTGATAGTTTATTTATATAGCTTTTGTTCCTAGTTTTCTTCAATTCTTACCTCAGCTCAACATGCAACAGGTGATTAGCAAGCCTCAAGCAAATCTTAAACAGCCAATACGAAAATCTGAATTGAAATTCGAAAACAAAACTAATTAAATGCTCACTTCCTTCTCTCGACCAAGCTGGAATATTTTGCAGCAGAAAATTTCCCTCGGTTTCAATCCACAATTCAACTTTTCCTCAGATTTTCCTCCATTAAACTTCACTTAATACTTAAAGCTAATAATCTATATGCAATTTATAACAAAATTTTCCATTTGACAGCAATTACAAATGCAAACAAACATGAAGTCTCTCGGCTATTCCAGAAAATTTCCAGCAGCTAAGTTAGACGCAAATCTGGAGTTTCTTCAGCTAAAACCTTGTATTAGGTACTCAAAACCAACATGCATGACTAATTAGTGGAATTACTATCAGCTCTGGTTTAAATCAAGTTCGGACAGCAACTACTATCATCCACAATTCCAGAATTTTCCAACAAGTCTCGGATGAAACATGCATGTAGCAGATTCGGTTTCTTTTTATTTTATTTCTCTTGCTTAGCCGGTCTGATAATTTCATGCAAAGCTTAACCTTCTGATTTTAATTAGTCAAGCACCTACCCAAGTGAAAGTCAACCATTTTTTAGCAAATTTCCAGAAACAAGCTGCAATTCCAGCTTCAAACTTTCGACAGCTTTAATTCTTTTCCAAATCAGATTTCTTAAGTCACAAATCCTCATCTAACCTCACAAGCACCACATGCAAGTCCATAGCTGACCTCACTTGCCTATAACCAACTAATTTCAGCTCAGAAGTTACCTCAAATGGAGCTCACACACACGGTTAGCAGCAGAAATAATCCTCCTCCCTTCGGCAGCCCAGAAAATGCAGACCACTAGCTCTCTCTCTACCTTGCTCTGGGTGGCGGCTGGAATGGAGAAAGTTCAGCCCTCAGTCCCTTCACCAGCTCAAGGTTAGAAGGCAGAATGGATCGCAAGTTCCTCTCTTCCCTCTCTAGCTTACGGACAGAAAGAAAAGAAACAAGAAGCTCGGCTCTCCCTCACTCTCACTCTCGGCTTGCAGAGTGTAGCTCTCTCTCTCTCTCTCCTGGTCGATGATCACGGGGTGAGGAAGAATGGTGTGGAGTAGTTGTGGTAGAGGCTGGAATAATGAAGTGATTTGCGGTAGTGGAGGTTGAGTATATGTGTAGAGGGAAAAGATTGCACTTCGGCAGAAATGGAAATGTGGTTTGAGATGTGAATTGAAATGGTATTATGAAGTGTTGGAGTTGCCGGAATGAGAAGCTAAGCCGTGGATGAGGAATTGCAGTGGTTTCGGTGGAGTTGTGCAGAGGAAATGAGATTTGGTGAAGAGTGGTATCTCGGTATCAAGAAAGAAATGGTTTGCAGTTTGCTTGTGCCGAGAAGAAATTGGAATTGCGGTTTTAGATTGTGAAATAGCATATGAAATAGAGCAAATGGTATTGTGGTGCCGTGGTTTACGAGAAAGGATTGCGTATAAGAATTGGTTGCGTATCGAATTGGTAATAGCTGCAGTGATTGGACTTGCGGTCAGAAGTCTTGTTTGGTTTGCATGGAATTGTACGGGTATTTTAGTCTTTTCACTTTGCTCCCCAATCTCAACTTAATTTCTCAATTCCGACTTAATTCTAAAAATTATCCCCAAGTGCGATTTGAACGCCTAATAATACCCTAATATACCTAAACCATTTTTTTTATCGAATAATTATCGATTAAACTTGAATATTAAGGTTCCTAGTAATTCTTATATTATTTAGCGATTGAATTAGTTATTAGAATTTCCAATTATTATATCTCAAGCATTAGAGTTAATCTAACTCGAAATTTATCGTTTTAGTAATATAAAGTCAAGTGAAACAATAATTTAATCCAAGGGTGTCAGTTTGCACATAAAAGTATTTTTACGCACTTATTGCGAAAACAAAGAAAGATAAGGATATATTTATCGAATTTTCACGCATTAAGTATGTTTAGTATATTAGAATCATATTTATCTAAAATTCATTGGTTTTCATCTTAACGCGGAAATTCCTATTAACATTTAACATTATTAACGATTAAAACTAGTTATCGGAAATCAAAGAATTTATTTTAAAGTAATAGAATTAATCTAACTCAAGAAATATTAATTTAGTATAGCAAAACCGAATAATTTAATATTGGCACAATTATATTATTTATTACATAGAAATTATCTTTACACTTTTATTTCAAAACAATTAGTTACAATACTAGAATTCAAAGTAATTAATGATTAGATCAATGAAATAGTTTACCATCGAAATATGAAGTTAATGTAACAAAACTAAGAAGTTTAGTAGTTTAGCACAATTCTTTTATTTTGCACATAACGTTTAATTCTACATACTTATTTAAAAACAATTGGACTTCGTGCTAAAATTTATTAAAGAATTAAAATGCAAATAAAATATGCACTGATATTTATATGTCTATTTTCAGGGTTCTCACATCCTCCCCTCCTTAAAATGAATTTTGTCCTCAAAATTCTTACTTTCTCAAGAGATAGGTCGGGGTACTTTTTGCATCTCTTCTTCTAGTTCCCAAGATTAGTTCGGTCGTTTCGTTTTAGATCATTTATTTGCTACAAGGCCATATTCTTATTGTCTCACGCGTTGACTAAAAAATTTCGTTGGTTCTAATTTATGTGTACCTCGAAAAATTTTGCTTATATCAATTTAGTAGGTTTCCACCCGTTTGGCTTTAAGAAGATTTAATTAGTCATGTAATTTATTCAACTATATAATGTATTCAAATTGCTCAAATTACAATATACCTATCGTGTATATTCGATTCATATATATATATATATATATATATATATATATATATTGCACTATTCTAGAATATTTCTAAATTCTCAAATTTTTTTTTTATAATTTCAATTGGTCACTAATTTAACCATTTACTTGTTATAATATTTCTAATAGCAAAGTAACTAAAATAAAGGATATTCATAGTGTACATACAATTCGTAGCGTACATATAATTCATAGCGGAAGATCACAATCTCCAAAAGTGCTATTCTAGTTTAGGGTAACTATAATCTCTATTCCTCGAGTGAGGTCAAACCCTCTTGATTTGTGAAACATTCACTACTAGGACCCCGTTCATGGCCATTAGCACGAATTACTTTCATCTGGCACTTGGTCGATCTGTAGCGGACTTAGTTATCTGCTGAGTACTTCCTCTTTGTAAATACTCTAGGGCATTCCGAAATCTTGTGCTTGGTACTACCGCACCTCAAGCACTTTCCCTGTTTCCTCCAACATCCGTCCTCAGTGTGGCCAGTTCTTCTACAATACCCACAATTTGCATGAGAAGTGGTGGCCTGGCTATTTCGAGAGTTTTCTTTATTTTCTTTCTACAGTTCTACATTTTGGCGTAGTAGCTCAATTTTTTCTGCATATTCTTGTTTCCATCGTCCTTCCCAGTAATCAGCCAATTTCTTTTGAAATTCTACCTCATTTCGGAGAATGTCCATTTCCTTACGTATGTCTTCCAAAGTTGTCATCTTACTAGTTGGCTTAAATCAAATAGCTAGCCTGCCAGACAAATCATAGGATCGAAGTAAGCAACTATTCATATTGGAAGCTTGAGCCGTACTACTCTTTCATCCTTTTACTGATGGTTACTCCAAAATATAATCCTTAACTACTTTCTACTTAATCCAGCGAGTTCTTAAGTGTCACCGAGATTACCATCGTTAATCACTATCACGACAAAATAAGGTAGCCTTATCCCAAAGGAAAATTTCGTGTCTTAGTGCACTATTCAATACTTACCTTCAAAGTTGTTTGAAACCACAGTCATACTTCTTATTCTCACTAGAGCCTTGTTGTATTCCTTCGATTCAATCTTATTATTTTGAAGTCAGATTCCCCATGAAACCTAGATAGACGAATTTCAAGAGTCATTCCATTTTCGCAACTCTTTTGGTTCCTAGGTCAGTTGATTGGCCTAGAGCTTTGGTACTCCACTATCAGTCATATGGTCAATAGGGGTAGCTACGTGGGTGGGTTCCTTCTAAATTCCCATTGATAGCATCTTTGTCGAAGTCTGTCTACCATTAGCTCTTGCAACAATTATAACATCATTAAAGGCTCAACTTTCAAAATTTTACATACCTTTCGTGACTAATAACAGGATATTAAATACACATTTGGAAAAATTGTGGTCTATATACATATATAAATAAAATGGTTATTCGAATGGAGGACAAGAAGAAAAGAAATTGGTTCTGATCTTGATAGTCAAAATTTCACGCTTTTAATCGTAAAGATTTCCGGGTATCCTTTCCGTATTTTATCTTCCATTTCCACATCACTTCGTCTAATCCTTCATGTTTGCCACGAAACCTTAACTAAAGGAATTTGGTCTTAGTGTTTTCCCCGTAATTTAAGTGTCGAATCGACTGCTTCCCAAAGTATATAAAAGTTCAACTACTTGAATTTACAATTTATCTGCGCGTCATACTCAATTAAAAATTTTCACCCAAGATAGCATTATCAATCTGACATTATCGCTCCCTAAGCTCTATATTTCTCACAACGAGTTGATTTAAAATAAGTAATAACCAATTATGCATACATCCGATTGCGGTTAATTTCACTCCATATATATTATTAATACCAAGCAGATTCATGATCAATTTAATTACATCACAGAACAAAGTCAATTACAACATATATCAAGCTCAAGTACACTCTAATCAGAAATCAAACAAATCTCTTTTTAAGTGCATTTAATATCCAAACATGGCAAAGTTCCGACTCCAACATCCCATCCTATTGACTTCTATCCGTAATAGAGTTGGTAAATCCTTGAAATTCGTTCACAAAAGTTCAGTTTATTTCATTCTTTTTTTTATTTTTTTTTATTTTTTTTTATTTTTTTTTTTTCATAGTTCTATACACCACTTTGGTTACCAAAATTTCACTCAGGTTAGTAATTATTTAATTTCCGGGACTAATAATTATTACAGCGTTTACAAAAATTAAACACGTAATCATCAAATTATATACTCACAATATAAGTCACATTGCATACCAAATTCATACAACTTCAAAAGCTAGATAATTCACGAATACATTCAATATTTTCATACATAACTCAAATTTCAATCTTTATAAGCATGAAAGGAAACAATACAATAATACACAAATTATTATAACCACATAGCTAATGGCCTAACCCTTAGTTTAGATTCAACTTACCCTTCATTAGTTTAGTCTTGGACAATCCCACTGGATTCCCTTAGTAACACTAATCAAATTTCCTTAGTGAATTGTAGATCTACTACGTCTAATATCGAATCAAATAGTATGATCATTACTTAAGTACATCAGTGGCTCTTAAGTGTTCTAAATGATCTCAAACATTTCATACTTTGGCTTTTCTAATAACCTAACAACTAGTTTTCTTTATCCTTTCAAACATTTGCCCCAATAATCCTCCAATAAAACTTAAAGACCACAATGTCATCCAGAACTCACCTCTAGTTATTTGCAAATGGTAGCATACTAACCACATGATAAATTCATCAAACTTATCCCTTCCCCAGGTCTAAAGCCACTCACAACTGAATAGCTCTTACTTGAACTGCCATTTCACTCAGATTCTAGATCTAAAGCCACATTTTAGGATAAGGGATGGTAAAAAGTTCATTCACCATCAAAAAGGCTAGTAAGGCCACCAATAAAGCCTTTTCACTTTTAACTTCCAAAAACTAACCTTGGTCTCTTTAATTCCTTTCCAAACTTAATCATGGTTTCTAGTCACATCGTAATGCAGTATACTGGATTCTTTTCAATTGCAAATACTCCATTAAATGTAATATTTCGTACTCGGGTACAAGAATCCGAAAATAAAATGATTCACAACTCAAGCTGGCCAGTCCCAAGCATGAATCACCTACATTTGAGATTCCTACCCAACATACATATCTAATATCCCTAACTATAGACTTTTGTTCCACACTTAACAAGCCAATCCCCACAGTCCGAGAATCTTTTCCCGGTTTGAGCTCGATAAGAGCTCTGATACCACCTGTGGCGACCCCACTTCCCCCTGAGGCGAACCAAAGGGTTGGCGGGCCGTCTGCCCAGCTCTCGCCAGGACTCACGCGAGCAATCTAACCCGAATCCTTTCGAAGAATAACCTAATATATTACAAAACAATTTTTCCCGAATAGGATCATCCTTAAAGCCACATTAACTTCAGAGATAGCAGTGATAAAATAACCAGTCGGTGCTCTTAAACGTCCTACGTGCTACGTACCAAAGTATAAAGTCGCACCAATGCGGATAGATACATACATAAATCCCAAATACAAACTTACAAACCAAGTAATCGAATTAGGGTTTACACATTTTCCAGCTTCAAGTGGCAATCCAAAAAGAAAAGTACATTATCCAAAAAAAAAAAACACATTACAGCCCACAGAATAAGTTATAGTAGTCAAATACAATCCATAAGGAAAACATAAGTAAGCATCCAGCTTTCAGTTTCCAGGACCTGTTAAGGAAAACAATAAACGTGGGGTGAGCTAAAGCTCAGTGGTGCCCCAAAACATGCAATCACATAAATCAAACAACGGATAACAATTTAAACAAATTTAATCAATTAAGAAAGCGTATAACCGCACAAGGTAGGATACAGGGCTCTCGGGAGCCATTCTCCTCGCTTGATCAGATACCCTCATAGTTGACCCTCCGTCAACTTTCACTACTTATAGTCCATGTAGATCCACTTATTTTAATCCTAACCCGTCACCGTTCATACCTCTGCTTCGGGCCCGAACTTCGTCTACCGACGCAGTATACTCGAGATATACCCATATAAAATTTGTCGAGGGATTCACCCAATGACGTGATTGCAATCAAACTCATGCGTCGAGGAATTCACCCAATGACGTTATTGCAATCAGATTCATGCGTCGAGGGATTCACCCAATGACTTATTGTAATTAGATTCAAGCGTCGAGGGATTCACCCAACGACGTAACTACATTTAGATTTATGGTAGTTAGATTCATGCGTCGAGGAATTCACCCAACGACGTAACTACATTTAGGTTCATAAAAAAAAATGATTCACACAAGCCACCACTCGAACGGCTAGTGCGATAAAGTACACATTGCTCACTTCGATGGATCAAAAACCATTTAACCCATTTTGACAGTTATCACATAGCAAGTTGATAAAGCACTTAACCACATAGGCATAAAACAAGCAGGGACACTCACCAAGAGTGGAGGTCAGATATCAAGTTGGAATCGAATTCCGCGTCCTCGCAATACCCTAGAAAACCAGGTTTTAAAACTATAAGTGTTGTTATACGGGTTCTTGGTTTATAAATACAAGGTTATCTGGTACATAACTAGTTTATCTACTCCAAATAAATCAACAATTTCCCTAGAGTTAAATTGATGAAAGTGATGAAATACTTCGTAGGATTTCTTTCTTTCTAGAGGTGCAAACCAGAACCAATTTGCTTTGAATAAGATTTCTTGCCAAACAAGTTTTCTGCGCCGTTTATTTAAAATTATTAAAATCAAGTTTGACCTTTAAAGTACAAATATAACACTTTCAATTTCTATTCAAGTTTCAGGTTTATAACTATAAAGGTTTATCGAGTATATAACTAGTTTATCGTTTCGAAGTAAATTCAAAGATTTACTTAGGTTGAAACTTGGCAAAAGTAGTAAAAATGTTTCTTGTAGTTTTCCCTATAAAAGGTAATTAGTATTATTTTCTTGAGATAAATCGACAAACCACTTAATATCAAAACTAGAAAGATACTTCGAATGATTTCTTTTAAGCTATGGTTCTTGTAAAAATTGTCACTAAAAACTATTTTATCTCAAATAAAGTTTCTTGCTGAGCAAGTTTCTACATTTTTAATTAAAGCTATTAAAACTCTTATTTTGGAACTTTTCCTACCGACAACTATCCAAGGCAAATCTTCAAGAAAGAAAAGGAATTAAAATAAGACTTGGGGTTTTCAAAAGCTAGAGAAATTATTTTCTATAACTATTAAGGCTAGTTTAAGCTAAAGGAAAATTTATCGAGTTGGAAAGTTTTAGGCAAAACACTAGATATTGCGTTTTATAATCTAATACTAGCTGGAAAAATATTTTTGATTAATTTGATCACAGTTACTCGAGTTCGCAAGGTCGAAACGACTTTCACAGTTTTGATTCCATTTCACAATCATATTATGGATCAAATATGGCAAAATCACATAGCAAATCACTAGGGCTTCGTCAATCATTAGCCCTAGATTTCAACAATTGCATTTCTGATAAAAATAAAATTGAACGACCAAGGCTTCATCAATCATTAGCACTTGGTTTCAGCAAGCCCATCATAAGCAAATAAAAATAAAAGTAAGGCCTCCAAGACATTCCAACAATTAACTTTCATCATCCAGTAGTACTTATAAAGTCATTCAAATGGCCAAGGGCGTCATCAATCATTAGCTCTTGACAACCAATACACACTTTCAAATACCAATTCATTCAAAACAAGAACAAAAACTATAACCAACTCGAGATCCAAATGATTCCAAGAATCTAAAATATCCATTAAACTTTCCACTTTTATTTGCTAGAATCACTATACATATAGATTATAATCTGTCCAAACCAAGCTAAAGTAAATAATACACAAATCCAGCAAATAAACTCACCAAAAGTCCCAACCAGTTCGGTCATACTGGAAAAATATTTTCCTTCAAAAATTGCTTTAGTTCATGTTCCACAAATCAAACAGTTATGAAAATTATACTGTTGTAGAATAGATTTTTAATACTATCACATCCCAGAAGACACTTTTCAGAGATGCAAATCACAAATGGGCCAAATATTCTATCCAAGTCAAGAATTCAGTTTCCTGAGGAAACAGGACAGCCTACTTTGAGGAATCACGGACAGCAGTACACATGGAGGAAAAATATGAAATTTCTACAAAACAAAGGCCCATGACTCTAGTTTCAAATGCCACTGACGGCACCTCAATCGGATTTTCCTACACCAAGATATAAGCATTTTACTGAGACTGGTCAGAGAAATCCGAAAATCTGGAAACTCATTTTTCACTTGTGAAAAACTCCTTTTCCTCTTTTAAAACCATAATACTCTTATTCAAATCATCATACATTTAAGTATGATATTCATACCAGCATATACCAAAGCAAATAACGCTTAATTCCAATAAATTATTCCACCAAAAAGTCCCCATAAATCTGTCATCAGCTAAGATAAAATTTGCCAGCAATTGATAGTTTATTTATATAGCTTTTGTTCCTAGTTTTCTTCAATTCTTACCTCAGCTCAACATGCAACAGGTGATTAGCAAGCCTCAAGCAAATCTTAAACAGCCAATACGAAAATCTGAATTGAAATTCGAAAACAAAACTAATTAAATGCTCACCTCCTTCTCTCGACCAAGCTGGAATATTTTGCAGCAGAAAATTTCCCTCGGTTTCAATCCACAATTCAACTTTTCCTCAGATTTTCCTCCATTAAACTTCACTTAATACTTAAAGCTAATAATCTATATGCAATTTATAACAAAATTTTCCATTTGACAGCAATTACAAATGCAAACAAACATGAAGTCTCTCGGCTATTCCAGAAAATTTCCAGCAGCTAAGTTAGACGCAAATCTGGAGTTTCTTCAGCTAAAACCTTGTATTAGGTACTCAAAACCAACATGCATGACTAATTAGTGGAATTACTATCAGCTCTGGTTTAAATCAAGTTCGGACAGCAACTACTATCATCCACAATTCCAGAATTTCCCAACAAGTCTCGGATGAAACATGCATGTAGCAGATTCGGTTTCTTTTTATTTTATTTCTCTTGCTTAGCCGGTCTGATAATTTCATGCAAAGCTTAACCTTCTGATTTTAATTAGTCAAGCACCTACCCAAGTGAAAGTCAACCATTTTTTAGCAAATTTCCAGAAACAAGCTGCAATTCCAGCTTCAAACTTTCGACAGCTTTAATTCTTTTCCAAATCAGATTTCTTAAGTCACAAATCCTCATCTAACCTCACAAGCACCACATGCAAGTCCATAGCTGACCTCACTTGCCTATAACCAACTAATTTCAGCTCAGAAGTTACCTCAAATGGAGCTCACACACACGGTTAGCAGCAGAAATAATCCTCCTCCCTTCGGCAGCCCAGAAAATGCAGACCACTAGCTCTCTCTCTACCTTGCTCTGGGTGGCGGCTGGAATGGAGAAAGTTCAGCCCTCAGTCCCTTCACCAGCTCAAGGTTAGAAGGCAGAATGGATCGCAAGTTCCTCTCTTCCCTCTCTAGCTTACGGACAGAAAGAAAAGAAACAAGAAGCTCGGCTCTCCCTCACTCTCACTCTCGGCTTGCAGAGTGTAGCTCTCTCTCTCTCTCTCCTGGTCGATGATCACGGGGTGAGGAAGAATGGTGTGGAGTAGTTGTGGTAGAGGCTGGAATAATGAAGTGATTTGCGGTAGTGGAGGTTGAGTATATGTGTAGAGGGAAAAGATTGCACTTCGGCAGAAATGGAAATGTGGTTTGAGATGTGAATTGAAATGGTATTATGAAGTGTTGGAGTTGCCGGAATGAGAAGCTAAGCCGTGGATGAGGAATTGCAGTGGTTTCGGTGGAGTTGTGCAGAGGAAATGAGATTTGGTGAAGAGTGGTATCTCGGTATCAAGAAAGAAATGGTTTGCAGTTTGCTTGTGCCGAGAAGAAATTGGAATTGCGGTTTTAGATTGTGAAATAGCATATGAAATAGAGCAAATGGTATTGTGGTGCCGTGGTTTACGAGAAAGGATTGCATATAAGAATTGGTTGCGTATCGAATTGGTAATAGCTGCAGTGATTGGACTTGCGGTCAGAAGTCTTGTTTGGTTTGTATGGAATTGTACGGGTATTTTAGTCTTTTCACTTTGCTCCCCAATCTCAAC
Source organism: Coffea eugenioides (assembly GCF_003713205.1). Lineage (NCBI taxonomy): Eukaryota > Viridiplantae > Streptophyta > Magnoliopsida > Gentianales > Rubiaceae > Coffea > Coffea eugenioides. Next base: position 7,803,287 of record NC_040041.1, read on the forward strand.
TTAATTTCTCAATTCCGACTTAATTCTAAAAATTATCCCCAAGTGCGATTTGAACGCCTAATAATACCCTAATATACCTAAACCATTTTTTTATCGAATAATTATCGATTAAACTTGAATATTAAGGTTCCTAGTAATTCTTATATTATTTAGCGATTGAATTAGTTATTAGAATTTCCAATTATTATATCTCAAGCATTAGAGTTAATCTAACTCGAAATTTATCGTTTTAGTAATATAAAGTCAAGTGAAACAATAATTTAATCCAAGGGTGTCAGTTTGCACATAAAAGTATTTTTACGCACTTATTGCGAAAACAAAGAAAGATAAGGATATATTTATCGAATTTTCACGCATTAAGTATGTTTAGTATATTAGAATCATATTTATCTAAAATTCATTGGTTTTCATCTTAACGCGGAAATTCCTATTAACATTTAACATTATTAACGATTAAAACTAGTTATCGGAAATCAAAGAATTTATTTTAAAGTAATAGAATTAATCTAACTCAAGAAATATTAATTTAGTATAGCAAAACCGAATAATTTAATATTGGCACAATTATATTATTTATTACATAGAAATTATCTTTACACTTTTATTTCAAAACAATTAGTTACAATACTAGAATTCAAAGTAATTAATGATTAGATCAATGAAATAGTTTACCATCGAAATATGAAGTTAATGTAACAAAACTAAGAAGTTTAGTAGTTTAGCACAATTCTTTTATTTTGCACATAACGTTTAATTCTACATACTTATTTAAAAACAATTGGACTTCGTGCCAAAATTTATTAAAGAATTAAAATGCAAATAAAATATGCACTGATATTTATATGTCTATTTTCAGGGTTCTCACACCACCACTTGCAACTCAGGATTCGCTTCTGTGAGTTCTATTTCCTAACTATTGAGACAATTAAGCAATAAAATCATCATATTTCTTTCCATTTTCAGAACTGTTTCACCATGTGTGATTTTCAAAACTCCACCTGCAACATAAAACTCGTTGCCATCAGATTTTTCTAGCATTTGAAAATTAGATTCCTTTGTTTCTTTAGGACATATGTCATACCATCTAAAGAATATAATTGGAATCTAAAAATCACCAGAATGACATATCAACCGATGGAATTGCAAGAAAGTCTCCACCAATTCACATCCGAAATCAATATTGGACTCCACATTTCTCCTTAACTCTTGAATCACCTACCTAAATTCACCGTCAAGTATCTCCATACTTTTCGACTTTCCATCATCCACCTTCAATACTTCTTACCAAACTTTTGAAATAAGGATATTACCCATTAAATTGTTTAATTAGTAATAGCCAGCAATCCACTTGATCTCAATAGTTAACCAGGATCAACCATGAACTCCGCCTTGATATTAGTTTGTTGGAATTAAGTGTTTGTGAGTAGTTTAGTCTCGCAATCAAGCTCTGATACCACTTGTTAGGATTCAAGCACAAAACAAACAACTATTGACATATTAAATACACAACAATTTAATGACAAACAAATCATAAGCACGAAAGATAAATGACACACAAAATTTAATGTGGTTCGACTTTATCATTGAACTTATGTTCACTGAGAGAAACTTATTCTTTATTATGAGAAGAAAACCATATACAAGAATACAACTTGAATTTAAACCTAACTCTTGTATACCATCTCTTATCTCCCGAGAACTCTCTCATCTCCCAAGAACGCTCTCTTACACCTCATGTATAAAGCTATATGTCACTATTGTGTGCTCTTGTGTGTCCCTTGTGTGTCTCTTTGTAGTATGTCAACCCACCTATTTATAGGGAATATTATTTGGCCAAAACGTAAATAACAACAAAAAATCAGTGCTAATTCCTAGACTTATATAGAATATGAAATAACTTCTAAATCTTAAACAAAATAGAAGTTTCCTTAGTTGCTATTTCGAGTAACTAAAACTAATTAGAAAACTAGTTATTTCCACACAAATTAAGAAACTCGCCTAAAAGAAATTAAGCCAATTTTCTGACAATATATGTGTGTGTGTGTGTGTGTGTGTGTGAGATGTCCCAGGCAATTGGATAGAATTTTCTAACCTCATGAGAGACAATATATGATTTGACTTGTAAAAGTGTTACTCGAATAGTGTTGGATACTTTGTTGACCACAGTTCACTAAGTGAGATAATTGCCACCTCTAGCAGAAAACAAATCCAACTGTAGCAAAAACAAATCAAAACTACCGTTCAAACCTCCTTCCAATAATGGTGGCAACTTCATAAACATGTGAAGGAAAGCCAAGCCAATCAATCCAGCATAAAATCTTGTTGCTGATTGAATGATGGATTTGTTCTTTTGCTTGGTAAAAAAATATCTAATAATACTATTATTGGAATAAGAGAAAAGGAATAGTATATATGCGGGCCTATGAACTATTAGATAAATTGAATTAATTATTTTGAACTCATGATTTCACTTAAAAGTTATTTGGGCTAGTCTGTAGATTCGAGGAACCAATAGTCATTTGGGCTGTTGGCCACCACTAGAGACTTGCCACAATAAGTCATGGTGGGATGGGAGATCAAAGGTTTAATTCTCAGTATGTGGTTTCGTCAAATTTGCTTCCTAATCCAACTCATGTTTCCTAATCCAACTCTAAAACTAACAAAAACAATTAAAGTCTTCCAAATTCCACCAAAAATATCCATATTTGACTTGAACTAGGAAATCTCCATGCGCGATAAATTCCCGAGTCTTCTGGACTTGAATATAGGTTCCGAACATACCACCACCAAATTAGCAGAAAATTGCCCCCTTGAATCATGTTTTGGTTATTTTCCTACAATTAGCACCATTAACCAAATATAAGTAGAATCCATCAATTAAAACAATATTTGGTAAAGTAAAAGAGGAAAATAATCATAAAATTAATGATAAAAATGCAACCTATTACTATTATTGGAATAAGAGAAAAGGAATAGTACATATGCTTGGGCCTATGAACTATTAGATAATTTGAATTAATTATTTTGAACTCATGATTTCACTTAAAAGTTATTTGGGCTAGTCTATAGATTCGAGGAACCAACAGTCATTTGGGTTGTTGGCCACCACCAGAGACTTGCCACAATAAGTCTTGGTGGGATGGGAGGTCAAGGGTTTAGTTCTCTGTAGACACCAAATTTTTAAATAATTTGTATGTTGCATCTAATTCATGATTTTTGTTTTAGATTGTCTGCATTTTAGTTGTTACCTTTTTTATTTGTCTTTTATTTGCTAATTATTTGTCATATTAATTTTGTTCACGTTTTAGTTTTAGTTTTAGTTTTAAGTTTTAACGTAAAATTTGTGAAAAAAAAAAAAGAAAAAAGAGGAAATTGATGAAAAATGGAAAATTGTGCTTTGTTGATTTTAGTTTATTTAGTTTCTATCCAATGTTAATTAAATTATTTTTTTTTGTTGTTTTTGTTGTTATTATCAGTTTTATTTAATTAATTTCAAAAAAAAATCAAAAAATCAAAAAATCACAATTCCATTTCTGCCGGATCACATTTCCTTTCCCCTCTAAAACACTCAACCTCCTCCATCCGCGATTCATCTTCATTTCAGCCCCCAACTCCACTCACAATACAAAAACATATACATTCCACCAACCACACATTCCACTAGATACCATTTCCAATTCACCACAATATCAGACTTCCATTTTTCATTTTGCTGCCGTGAGCTGTGAGGGAGCGGCTTCCTTGGAGTTAACGACCGAGAGAGAGAGCCGAGCCTTTGGTTTCCTTTCTTTCTGTCCGTAAACTAGAGAGGGAAGAGAGAGACCTGCGGTTCATTCCTCCTTCCATCCGTGAGTTGGTGAAGGCTGAGAACCAAATTTCCTTAATCCAGCCGCAAGCCAGAGCAAGGGAGAGAGAGAGAGCTAGCGGTCTGCAATTTCTGGACAGCCGAGAGTGGAGGTTTGTTGCAGCTGCTAGTCGTGTGTATTAAGCTTCAAGCTGAGGTAATTTCTGGACTTAGATGAGTTGTTTATGGGTTGATGAAGCTGTTTATAAGCATGCATGTGGGGTTGTACGGTTGGATGATGAACTAAGTTACAAGAAAATCTGATTTTGAAGGAATTGGAACTGTCCGATTGCTTGAGCTGGAAATTTCAGCTTTAACTTACTAAGTTGTGATGATCTGAGCTTAATTGTATGTTTAGCTAATTAATAGCTGGATGATTGAGCCTTGCATGAGGTTAATCAACTTTGTTTAAGCAAGAAAATTGAAGGATTATAAAACCTGGTTGCATGCATGTCAACAGAGAGAAGTTTGGATGAATTTCTGGTTAAATGGTGATTTTTGATGACATTTGAACTTGATTTTGGACCCAATCTGATAGATAGCTCTTTATTTGGTGTTGCATGTGATCTTTATGGCTAGGAATTCGGTTGCATGGCTGGAAAATTTTATTGGAAGTTGCTGGATTGCTAAACCAATTTTCCAGCTTAGCCGATGGAGCTGTTTTGAAAATTGTATGGTATTTTAGTACGAAATCTACCGGAAAGCATTTGATCCTCACTTGGTTGTGTGTTTAGCTAACTAAATACTGGATGATTAATTAGCTGTGTGTAAACCAGAGATTTGAATGAAACCAAAAAGCTGCTGCATGCATGTCATCCATAACTAGTTGAACAAATTCTGGAATTTTGGATACATTTTGTTGGTGACCGACCCTGTTTTGAACTGGAATTGATAATGACTTCATTTATTAGTCTTGCATGTTAGTTTGGGTACATATTTTAGTGTTTCAGCCGAGAAAATTCGGTTTAAAGATGGACTAAAGCTGCTGGAATTTTTCCAGTGTAGCCGAGTGAAGAAGAAAAGAATTTTCCAGTTTGCTTTTGCGAATTCTGGGTTCTTATTCATGTTTGGATGTCGAATTCCTGCGTTTTGATTGCTAGAATAGAGTTTGATGCTTGCTTGGAGCTTGGTCCCCCCTGTTTGACATGAAACCCAGAAATCTGTAAAAGGTCATGAATGCTCTTTTGATTTCCTTTGTACATAATCTGGTTTGGAAATCCTGGAGGGGTGCATAAGGATGGTTTTAGATGATGAGATGTATAAAGTTTGTTTTGGCTTGAAAAGACTGCTGTTTGTTTGAATTTTGTTACCTGCTGCTATCTTGAAAATAAGTTGTAAAATTTCCAGCAGAAATCTAATCTTATGGCCCTTCTCTGCCCAGATTTTCCTTCCCCTTGCATGATATCTTGAGAATGAGTTTGAAACACTGAATGAGAGCTTGGAGATCAGACTTTGTTGCTAGCTATTTGTCATATAATGTTGCAGCAAATCATGGAAACAAAAACATAGCAAACTTCTCTTTTAGTTGTAGGAGCTCATTTTCTTTGTAAGCTCGCATGAAACTTTTCTAGCAATTGTATTATTTAGAGGTGTTCAGCCATGTTTTTGTTTGGAGTTGTTTCAAAGCTGTGATATGAATCTTGTGTGCTGAGATCACGTTAAGTTGCAGAGGCTTACGGATGAAAAATTTCAACACAAATGGTAGAAGGAAAATCACTTCAGTTTTGCCGAATCATGTTGTATGTTTTTTTTTTTTCAGATTTTTGCACTAGATCTTGCTAAGTTTCCTGTTTATTCGAATGGTGATAACTATGAAGTGGGTTAGTCTTAATTTGTGATGTTGGGATTAGGTGTTTGGGTCTAGAAACATTTGAGTTACGATTGAATGCTTGCTGGAAAAATAAATGATCAGGTTGTCGAATTGTTTTTGCATGCATTTTCCAGAATCTTGTATGATGTCTTCCCAAGTTTTTCTGGTCATTTGAATTGTGGTCACTAGGTAGTTTGTTGCTGGGTTTAGAGTCGTGATGCTGGGCTAAAAAATATTTGATCAAGGTTGTGCATTTGAATCAAAAATCTGGTTCGCATGAATAGAAAGCTGCGGCTGGAAATTGCAGCAAACTTGGAAAACAAAAGGAAGCATGTTTCGTTTTTTTTGTTGCAGAAGTCTAAGCTTTTACGTGGCTGCATGTTTTTGCATGAAAGTAATTTCTGAATTTAGCATTTTGCTCCCTCTAGTCTCTAGTAATGTTACAAAGGCCCAATTACATTCCATTCTCTTACAATTGAGTCATGGAGTAAGTGCAATTTGAACCATTTCTTGGTTCTTTCTTTACTTTTGGCCCCTTGAAGTTCCTAAAATGTTTAAATTGGGTTTGAGTGCTTTGTTAATATTTGCAATTTGGTCCTTGGAAACTTTATTTTTTCAATTTCATTGCTTGTTTGCTTCAATTAACCTCCATGCTTTGTTTAATTTGCACTTAAATCATGATTTTAAGGTCTTTATGACCAAGTGAGTTGTGTTTGCATATTTTGGTTTTTATGACCAAGTGAGTTTGTGTTTGCATATTTTTAATTTTTAATTATTTCTCAAATAAATTGGTCCCTTGACCTTTTCTTTTATTTTGGAGGATTAATAAGTGATTCCTTTCATTTGGACACCATTCCAAGGGGGCGGTATAATTTCTTTTATCCTCTTGCATCTCCTACGTGATCCAACGTGTTAAGTGAATTGCATGTCTACTTTGCTTTCTTAGCCTTTCCTTGATTCCTTTTATTTATGTCATTTACTTTTGCTTTTTACTTAAGTTATTCTTTATGGGGTATGTGTACACCTCTTGGCTTGTAATAGATAGGGCTTGGAGGAGCATTCAATGAAGACCTATCGAAGACGTGTGCCTAGCTAGCAAATGTAATAGTTAGGGCTTTAATTGTCTTATGTGTCTTGCATGCTTAGTTGTTACGTGTTAATTTGCTTTATTAGGGCCTTGCATCTAGTCGAGCATGCTAAGTGTTATGTGCTATGTGTTTACGAGTGTTTGGCATGTCTACTCGCTTTCCATGGCCATGAAAGAATGTGATGAATGAATGAACGTTTCCACTAGTCCAACGCTAGTCGGAATTCATAGAATGGGCTAGTCCAACGCTAGACTCTTAGGAATTTCCCCTCGTTAGTACATGTTTGCATGTTCATTACATGTCATGCATTTTTCTTAGTTTTATCATTTCGCATGCCCCTCTAATCCCTTCCCTCTCAATTTAGGTTTTGCATTTCATGCTAGTTTATAGGGGTTCATTTGCTTGAGAGTCCCCTTAAATATGGGATATAGACGAGTGTGGCTTTTTATAAGCCTTAGCACGCTTGTATTCCCTCTATAAAAGGGCAAATTGAGTCACGATTTAGGTCTCCCCGTACCCAATGTGCATGAATTCCCTAGGCTCATGCATTTTTAAATCCACTCTACCATTTTATACCCTCATCACACTTTCATTTTTCCTCCCATTTTGCACACGAGCACCTTTGTGTTTCTTCACTTGCACACGAACACTTTTATCATCACTTGCACACATGCACTTCATATTATCATTTCACATACCGTACCTTGCCCACTCACGTGCACATTTTCCTTTGCATTTTTATTGTTTATTATTACTTTTTCAAACTCATGTCCTCACATTGCATACATGCATTCCATTCATTTGCATCCCACTCGCATTATTCGTGACTTCTTCAAAGGATCGTTATTGAGCTTCACAATTAATGTGATTGGTACCACTCAACCTTTGAAGAGAAATTTTCCCCAATACCCCTAGGTCTAGGGTTAGCATTCATGTAGTGCATCCAAATGTAATAAATTCTTTGGTTAAAACAAGAAAATCTTTGATTAAATCATGCAACTAGCCTTGGCTAGGTCAAAGGGGTGCCTTGGATTTTATCCTTGCCTTCCCCTTTGTCAAAATGTGACTCCCGAACCTTTTTCTTTGGTTTACGTAGACTAGGAGTCGTTTAAAAAGGGTTTCTCACTACTTTTTCCTATTTTTTTAAAAAAAAATACATTTTTTAGGTGACTTGGTACACCTTAACTCATTACCAAGTGGCGACTCCGTATTTAGTTTTAAAAACCCTTTTTAAACTATAATTTTGGGTCAAATCGTCGCATTCTCAAACCCCCATTTAGACCCATTTTTCTTTTAAATCACAATTCATTTTCCAATCACAAATTGAATCGAAAAATACATTTTAAACCATTTATTCATTTTATCAAAAAATGGGGCGCGACAGTTGGCGACTCCACTGGGGACATTCGAGAGTCCGAGCAAATTTGATTTAATCAACCTTTTTCTTCTTTTAATCTTTTCATATATCACATTTGGGTGTTTAGGATTGCATTTTTTCTTTTATTAGGATTTTTGCATTTCACGCGTATCCAACTACTCCCTCGCTCGTGAATGTATGATTGGTTGATTGGATGTATGTTTACTTACTTACCTCGCGCTCGCATTGCATTTGGGGGGGGGTGTGTGTCACCTTAGAGCCTCACGTTGGTTCTTGATCCCTCCCCTCCAAACGAGCACTAGCATACGTGCATACGCTTTAATTTTTAACCCCTCATTTATTTTTCTTTTAGTGGCTTGTCACGCCACTCCACCCTATTAGGATTTTAGGCGACTCACTTGGACGTGTGACCGTGACACGACGTGTGCGTAGCACGATCCAAGGGGTCACTTAATCTTCCGCTTTAAGCTTTGGGTTAATAGCCTTTAGCTTTTAGTCGAAGATTAAGGATTTTTGATAGATTCACTCAGACATGTGGCCGTGACACGACGTGTGCGTAGCAATGTCTGGGGAATCGTTCGAGCCACCGACAAGGAACCTTGGGAGTGATGACCTTTGGTTTCCAAGTCTGAAGGCTCGGGGACCTATGACCTATCGAGTCTAGATGCATTAGTGAGCCCCAACCTCATGCATCCATTTTAGAATTGCCTAAGGTAGAGTCAACCTTGCCCTAAATTAGGAGACACTATTCACGAGGGGAGGGGTCCAACCCCTTTCTCCTTTTTATTGCTTTACTTCTTTGTGTTGATTTCGTTGCTACAATGTGTTATGTGTATATATCTGGCTGAACTAATTTTTCTTGGTTTTATGACCTCATTGCATTCACAAACCCTAGCAAATAAGAGGTCTGGCATGACCTTCTTTTAGGGCCTACCCGTGTAAACAGGATATTGCACGTTTAAAAGTTTTGGTATATTATGTTCATAAATTAATAATGTCATGCCATTTTAGGCCCACCCTGGCGAACAAAGGGCTCCTTAGGTCAAGTCTCATTTCAAATTGCATGTTTCCCTGCTTTGATAAGAATGACATCATGCATAAGTCTTAGAAAGGGAATGCCACTTAGGGAATCCCACATTAGGGACAAGCCAACCTAAATCCCATGGGTATTTAACCCAATTTTTTGGGATTTGCACGTTTAAATTCCTGTTAACCAGAGAAATGGGACCTGTAGGTAAGGTATCTGACCCCGGTTTTGGTTTCTAGATGGACAATCCTCGCCGAGTGTAACAGATGTTAGTAGTGCCGCCGGAGGTACAAAGATGGCCCACATTACTTTCACCCAATGAGATTAACCAAATAGCCGATCGATTAGGACGCATCGGGGATTTCAAGGACATTAAGTCCGATGGGTATTTGGTAGAGGCTTTGGTGCATCTCTGGGACCCCACTTGTTCTGCTTTTAGACTTGGGAAAAGGGAGATGACCATAACGATTGAGGAAGTTGCCGGATTTCTCAATTTGCCGATCCAAGGAACTGCCGTGATATTTCCGTTAGTATCTAACAAAGATGAATTTTGCCGTTTCACTGGGTTAAAGGAATCAGTACTGCAAGGGGCAGACCAAAATGTAGAGGCGAAGTTCTTATTTGATCGATTCGCATTAAGAGATGGTTTTGAGAGGCATCGAGGGGATTTTTCGTTTACGTCCGAGGAAATATGGGAACGAAAGAGAGTTTGGGTATATGGATTAGTCATGGCTGGAACCTACTTTTTCCCTAGGAAAGACAAAAAGATAGCCTTCAAGTTCACTAAAATCTTGTACGACTTGTTTCTAGGAATAAAAGATAAACAGTGTTCCATTGTTCCAACTATTTTGGCTGACATCTTCATAGCTTGCACTACCTGTCAGAGAGGGGAAAAGTTCTTTTGTGGGTCAAATTTGATTTTACATGTGTGGGGGATGGAGCACTTCATGAGACGACCGTCTATTCCCGAGAGTCTACCAATGGCCGGATATAATTGGGTAATCACACATCACAAGAGGATCAATAGTAGGAGTTCACCGTGTAATGCATCCGAGTTTGTGAACTTTTTAACGAATGTGACCAATCAAAAGGTAAGATGGGTATTGGATTGGACCAATTGTGTCAAGCCTGTCCTTCGCACCAAGGCATCCGAGTTTGTTCCTTTATTGGGTACTCAGGGTATCATGGCATACAATCCAAGAAGGTTCCTCCGACAATTAGGGCGAGTTCAAGATGTGCCGTCTGCAGTTGATCTGACTACATTTGCCATCATTTTCGACAAAGGGATATGTCCGAGAGAAATTCCGATGAAGATTCTTCTTGATGAGGCCTGGGAGACGTTGTCCGACGATGAACGCGTCAAGTACGTTCCAGAACTCAAACAAAGGGGATTGACCACTCCGCAATACGAAGACTGGGTAGGAGGATCCGTTGCGCAAGAAATTCAAGGTGAGCCATCTGAGGAGGTGAAAAAGTTGAAAGTCATTATCGAAGCAAAGGATAAGGAAATTCTGCAGTTAAGTAAGTCTGTCGAAGCATACAAAGGGATGGCCGAGCAAAGCAAGCAATTGTATGAAAAGGAACGAGGAAGGCATCAAGAGCTGAAAAGGAAATGTGCAGAATTATATGACCAAACTGAATGTGTTAGAATTCCATATGCTAGGGAAACAAAGGACTCTGTATTAGATAGGTTCAGAAGTTTTGGTAATCTTGTACGGAATCGTCTTCGTGATATGATGTAAATATTGGCAAGTTTATCAATGAAAATGATTTTTCTTTTGCCCTCATTAGGAATTATTGTCAAAAACAGGTTTGTGTTACGGGTCCCATTTCGAAGGTGTTTCATCATGCTAGGCCTACCCTTGGCACAAAAAGGGCCCCCAAAATAGGACATGCATCCGAATTGTTTGAATAATTACTAACTCATGTCTTTTTTTTATTTCTCTTTAAATTGCAGAAATTCAGTAATCATTGGTTTATCTAAAGAAGTCTTTTGCATTTTTAGGTAAATTTCAAAACAGCTTTTCGGAAAAGCCCCATTATTACGCGATCCCGAAGTAAAGCCCAAAGGAATCGTGTAGACATGAGTACTCAACCAGAATCATCCGATAAGGCCATTGCAACTACCCAGCCGGAAGCTGCAAGTCCTGGGGTTCAGTTGACAGAGTTACTCACAAAATTTGGGGAAATGGCATCGGAAATGGCCGCTCAGAAGAAGTTGATTGATGAGCTCGTTAGTAGTGGAGTGCAACCTGTGCCTGTGCCCACTACACAACCACAATCCGAACCATTTGTTATTCCTCCATTTCAAACTACATTTGAGGGAACTGTAAACCCGCAATATGCTTTTACTCAAAATCCTCCTTTCTACCCTCCTTATGGTCAAGGATTTCAGCCTCAAGGAGATCCAAATATACATCTGAACCCACCAGTTTTTTATCAGACTACCGCGGAGCCCGTTGTGCCGGAGCACACTTTTCAAAATAAGCTAGAAATGGGAGAGTCGTCTGCCCAGATTGATATGAAGTTACTTAAACGCTTGGATCGTTTTGATGAATTTATCCGGAAAAGCCAAGGTTTAAGTAAACAAGGGGTGTTGGATTATGATGATTTGTGCCTGTTTCCGAACGTGCAACTGCCGGTGGGGTTCAAGACTCCTAAATTCAACAAATATGATGGAACAAGCAACCCTAAAACGCACCTGCGTTTGTTTGCTAACAAGTTGGGCAAGCCAGTGGATGACGAGAATTTGCCGTTGAGATTATTTCCAGAAAGCTTAGAAGGGGATGCTCTCGATTGGTATTCCAACCTAAAGCCAGAGGAAGTGAAGACCTGGCTCGATCTGTCCAATGCCTTCATCAGACAATATGAGTATAACTGTGAGCTGGCACCAACCCGAACTACTCTGGAAGGAACGAAGAGGCGACCATCTGAAGATCATAAGACATATGCCAAGAGATGGAGAAAGATAGCTGCGAAAGTGGAGCCTCCGATGACTGAGGATGAAATTATTCGCACATTTATAAAGGCACATGACCCGCCATATTTCGAAGAAATTTTCCGTATGACTGGTTGTTCTTTTGCTGCAATTGTGAATAAACTGGAAGAATTTGATGACTTTGTGAGAGCCGGAAAAATTGTTAACGTCTCTGCTCTGAAATCCCAGTTGGATGCTTTACAAGGTCAAGGAAGCAATGTGAAAAAGCCGCCGTTCAAAAAGAAAGAGGGGGATGCAACCTTTATTTGGAACCAAAACCCTTCACCCAGACCCCGATATCAACACAATCCAACCTACCAACCGCCTTACTCTTATTATTCAAACTCACATCCTGTATATACTACCAACATCCACCCCCCTCGACCTCGCCCAAGCTATCCTAACCCACCTTCAGCCCCTTTTCAAATTTCCCAACCAAATCCACCCCAAAACCGACCTCACCCTCCATATAACCCAAGATTTCCTCCACCAAATAGACCTAGTTACAACCATCCTCAACCTCCTGAACCTTACAACCGATCACCTAGCCGTACATTCACCAATTTAGGCAGGCCTCTGGACCAATTGTATGACCAGTTGAAGGCCGCCGGGAAAATTGGTACAGTACCCCCTCCTACCTACCCATATGGCATGCCCGCGTGGTATAATCCACAAGCTGTCTGCGCTTATCATTCTGGGGCCCCCGGACATGCCACCTTTGATTGCAGGGCGCTTAAGCATAAAATCCAAGATATGGTTGAAGCCGGGGAGATTGTGATCCGAAAAAGGGAGACACAAGGGCCGAACGTAAATAGGAACCCTTTACCGGAACATGCCAATATCATTGGGGTTATTCTGGATGATACGGAGTATGTGGAACCAGTCAGAGAATTGGCAAGGGAAACTGAAGTGTTTGGGGTCACAGACCAACCCTTTGTCATAGAATTGCCACTTGAAGAGGACAAAAAGCCCTTTATTTTGGATCTCACGCCAGCCGAGAGTGAGGCTTTGGAGCCGGTGGTTATTGAATTCCCGCAGCAAGAGCCTGTTTTAAGCATGCAACAAGTGCCATGGAATTATGATGAACCTGACGTACAGATTGGGGAAAAGTCAATTGCTAAAAAGGAAGAAGTGTCAGCAGTCACCAGATCGGGGAAGGTTGCAAGTCCATTTGAAGCTACCATTCCGATTCAAGCAAATAACTCCGAGCCGCCCGTTAAACCAACAATCACCGAGAGAGAAGCCTTGGATTTCCTTAAGAGACTTCAGAGAAGTGAGTACAATGTAGTTGAAAAGCTGAGCAAGTCGCCTGCCCAGATATCCATGTTAGATTTACTCTTTTCTTCAGATAGGCATAGGGACGCGCTGATCGAGGTGTTGACCAAAGCTCAAATCCCTAAGGACATTTCAGTTGATAATTTCTCACATGTGGTTGGGAACGTATTATTCACCAAACAAATCACTTTCTCTGACGAGGAATTGCCGGCGGAAGGCATTGGACATAACAAGGCCCTGTACATAGTTGTGAGGTGCAACGGAAAAATGCTGCCGAAGGTATTGATTGACAATGGATCCGCTCTTAATATCTGTCCCTGGAGCACCTTGGAAAAGCTAGGATTGCAAGACGTCAAGCTGAGGCCTTCAGGGACCATAGTCCGAGGTTTTGATGGAGCGCAAAGAGAGCCAATAGGAGAAATTGATTTAGTAGTTGAAATGGGGCCCGCCCAGTTTCAAATAACCTGCCAAGTCATGCACTTTCCTAGTGTTTACAACGTTTTGCTTGGCAGGCCATGGATTCACAAGTCTGGGGCGGTGCCTTCTTCATTGCATCAATTGCTGAAATTTGTAGTAAATGACAAGCTGATAACTATATTTGCCGAAGAGGATTGCCTTGTAATCACCGATTCCGAGTCCAAAGAAGAGGGTAGCCGAAGCTCCACAGTGACCCCTCATAGCACATCTGATATTGTCTCCGTCAGTTGGATAACAAAGGAGGAGCAAGCTCTATCAAGGGCCAGTGTCATGATGGCTAAGGAGATGATCCGCGGAGGCTATGAATTTGACAAAGGGCTGGGACGAGATCTGCAAGGAATTTTAAAGCCAGTGGAGATTGTGGAGAAAAATGATTCGTTTGGTTTGGGTTTCCGACCAACTGCTAAGGACATTAGAGAGATGAAGGAGCGCAAGAAAGCGGAGAAGGAAGGAAGGCAAAGGGCTCTTGACATTCCACCCCTGCAATATACTTTCCCACGACCAGCCGAGGTGATCATGTCAGAAATCAACCCAGTTGACGAAATTGAAGCAAGTTTGGCCCAATTGTTCGTTGGGGCAACATTTGAAGATAGTGTTCCGAGCGAAGCTGAATTTCCTGACATCCTCGATGGATCAATTCCCAACTGGACAGCCGAGGCTCTGCCCATTCGAAAGGAGTTTCGGTAAACTGAAAGGGGTTTATCATTCATGTGAATTCATGAAAATACTTTTGCATCTGTAAATAGCCAATGAAAACAATTTTACTTTTGACTAACATTTGCACATGTAAATATGGTTAAGTTTTCATTTCCATTTGCTTTCAATCAAAGGCTTTATAGAAAGTGCACAAGTTTTTCTTGTCATGTTGTGTTGTTTATTCGCTTGTTTATATTTATATTGCTTGTTCATTTGTTTGTTGTATGCTTATCTGCTTATTATCCCACATTCGTTAATTCTTTCAGATGGCCAAAAATAAAATTATTTGACCCTTTGGATATCACAATTCTGGAATTCAATAACGGCAATCTCTATATCACTCATGACTTGGAGGTCTGTGAATCCGAACTCCAAAGCGAGAGTGATAATGAGGAGGTATTCGATTCTTTTGCAAAGGACCTTGAACAATATGAGGAAAAACCAAAACCGAACCTGGAAGAAACAGAAAAGGTTAACATTGGCACTGAGGATGAAGTTAAGGAGGTGCAAATTAGTATTCATTTGAGTGAAAGACAGAAAAATGAGATGCTTGAATTCTTGACCATGTTCCAGGATGTATTTGCGTGGTCCTATGATGATATGACTGGCATTTCAACTGACGTGGTAGTGCATAGGTTACCCACAGACCCTTCTTTTCCACCCGTAAAGCAAAAACCCAGAAAATTCAAACCAGATATGAGCCTCAAAATAAAAGAGCAAATTGAAAAACAACTCAAAACCAACATTATCATTGTTTCCCATTACCCAATTTGGCTTTCGAATCCAGTCCCTGTTCCAAAAAAGAATGGAGAGGTGCGAGTTTGCGTTGATTATAGAGACCTTAATAAAGCCAGTCCTAAAGATGATTTCCCTCTACCAAACATTCACATTCTCTTAGACAATACTGCCGGACATGAGATTGAATCCTTTTGCGATTGTTTTGCTGGCTACCACCAAATTTTGATGGCAGAAGAGGATAGGGAGAAAACTGCTTTCATTACCCCTTGGGGTACCTTTTGCTACCGAGTCATGCCTTTCGGTTTAAAGAATGCTGGAGCAACGTATCAGAGGACCATGACAACCCTATTTCATGATATGATCCACCGGGAGATGGAGGTCTATGTGGATGACATCATAATCAAGTCTAAGAGGGCAGAGGACCATTTGGTTGATTTGAAGAAGTTATTCGAAAGATTGCGGAAGTACAATTTGAAGTTAAATCCTGCGAAATGCGCCTTTGGAGCACCTGCGGGTAAGCTGTTGGGATTCATTGTTAGCAAGAAGGGCATAGAAATAGATCCGGCGAAAATCAAAGCAATTCGAGATATGCCAGTGCCGAAAACTCAGAAGGACGTGAAAAGCTTCTTAGGGAAGATCAATTTCATCGGGAGGTTCATCGGCCAATTAACTGCCACATGCGAGCCATTGTTCAAATTATTAAGAAAGAATGTACCGTTGTATTGGAATGAGGAGTGCCAGCAGGCTTTCGACAAGATTAAAGATTATTTGTTGCATCCACCAGTCTTAGTGCCGCCCAAACCAGGCCGACCTTTGATTATGTATTTATCTGTACTCGATGGAGCAGTAGGGTGTGTTCTAGGTCAGCACGATGACTTTGGAAGGAAAGAACAAGCCATTTACTATCTAAGCAAGAAGTTCACGCAGTATGAGGCTAATTATTCATTCATTGAGAAAAGCTGTT
The DNA here is from genome assembly GCF_003713205.1 of Coffea eugenioides. Classification (NCBI taxonomy): domain Eukaryota; kingdom Viridiplantae; phylum Streptophyta; class Magnoliopsida; order Gentianales; family Rubiaceae; genus Coffea; species Coffea eugenioides. The sequence goes on from NC_040041.1 coordinate 7,819,561, forward strand.
GTGCATTGGCCTGGGCATCCCAAAAATTGAGACACTACCTGTTGAGCCATACCATTTATCTTATTTCCCGATCTGATCCTTTGAAGTATCTTTTGGAGAAACCGATGTTAACCGGACGCCTGGCCAAATGGCAGATAATTCTCTCAGAGTTTGATATTGTTTTCACTTCACAAAAGGCGGTCAAGGGGCAAGCTATAGCGGATCATTTGGCGGAAAATCCAAGGGATGATGATTATCAGCCACTTCATACGTATTTCCCTGATGAGAAAGTTTTATTCGTAGGCGCTACAGATGATATAAGTGAACAAAGCCCTGAATGGAGGCTTTTCTTCGATGGAGCTTCGAATTCCCTCGGAGCTGGAATTGGAGCCGTTCTGGTTTCACCCGAAGGGAAGCACTATCCTGCCGCTGCCAAATTGCAATTTGCTTGCACAAACAACATGGCTGAGTATGAAGCTTGCATTTTTGGTCTCAAAATGGCTTTGGAAATGGAAATCAAAGAGTTGATAGCTTTCAGCGATTCAGATTTGCTTGTGCATCAAACCTTGAAACAGTGGATAACCAAAGATTCAAAAATTCTGCCCTACCATTGTAGTCTGCTCACTCTGGCCAAACAATTTCAAAACTTGGAGTTCAGACATCTCCCGCGAGCCCGAAACGCATTTGCTGACGCTTTGGCCACCTTGGCTTCTATGATCCAGTATCCAGATGAGTTGAAGATCGAACCGATCCAGATTCAATTTCAAGACAAGCCTGCCCACTGTTGGGTTGTAGACAAGTCCTCGGACAATATTCCTTGGTATAATGATATTAAGGAATTTCTTAAAACTGGATCTTACCCCCTGCATGCTAGTACCAAAGACAAGAGCTTTCTGCGTAGAATGGCTTCAAAATTTTTCTTGAGTGGAGAAGTGTTGTACAAAAGAACCTCGGATTTGAACCTTTTAAGGTGCATTGATGAAGATGAAGCTCAATATATGATGAAGGAAGTGCATAGTGGCGTTTGTGGACCTCACATGAATGGCCATTTGCTAGCGAAGAAAATCATGAGAACCGGATACTTCTGGCTTACTATGGAGCATGATTGTATAGACTTTGTCCGGAGATGTATAAAATGCCAAATGCACGGTGACATTATACGCGCTCCACCCACTGAGTTGCATAGCATGACCGCCCCGTGGCCTTGTTCAATGTGGGGTATGGACGTGATTGGTACAATCGATCCTCCCGCTTCAAATGGACATCGATTTATATTGGTGGCAATTGAGTACTTTACCAAATGGGTTGAAGCGGAGTCATTCAAACATGTCACGAAGAAGGTAGTGGCCAATTTCCTGAGAGATCACATCATCTGTCGCTTTGGAGTACCCGAAACGCTTATCACGGACAATGCCAAGAATCTGAACAATGACATGGTAGATGGACTATGTGAGCAGTTCAAAATCAAACACCGCAATTCTGCCATTTATAGGCCTCAGATGAATGGAGCTGTAGAAGCCGCAAATAAGAATCTGAAGAAAATTATCCGCAAAATGACAGAAAAGCATCGCGATTGGCATGAAAAGTTGCCTTATGCATTGATGGCGTACCGGACTTCTATTCGGACATCGACTGGGGCAACGCCATATTCACTTATGTATGGGATGGAAGCTGTATTACCAGCTGAGGTTGAAATTCCGTCGCTACGAATCCTTATGGAAGCTAAATTGGAGGAGGCCGATTGGATCAAGCAGCGCCATGAGCAATTGACTTTGATAGATGAGAAGCGATTCAATGCTATCTGTCATGGGCAATGCTATCAAAAACGTGTGGCCCGAGCTTACAACAAAAAAGTCCATCGGCGGGCATTTGAAGAAGGTGATAAGGTACTGAAGCGAATTTTGTCAATGCAAGATGAAGCTAAAGGCAAGTTCGCTCCAAATTGGCAAGGGCCGTTCATTATCCAAAAGGTATTACCTGGCGGAGCTCTTATTTTGGCGGAAATGGATGGACGGGTTTTCCCTCAACCCATCAACTCAGATATGTGCAAAAAGTTTTTCATTTGATCATGCAAATTTTCTTTAGAAATTCATGCAAATGGCGAAATGCAAGTCAGGCCATCTTCTTTTACACTAAAAAACATTTTATCTCTACTTGTCCCCTTTGAGCCATCAGAATTGACAAATCTCGTTTGATAACCCTTGAGAATTGCAAACCCCACACTGGGGCAAATTTGTTTCGAAAAAAAAAAAACCTACACTGGGGCAAATTTAGTTTTCAAAGAAAAATGCAAAAAGTGAGGAAAATACAATGAAAAATGCAAAGAGAGAAAATCTGATCAAACTGGGGCAAATTTTCCTCAGTTTCGGAGTTGTTCTCAAAAGGGTGCAATCTCAAGTTATTTCACCCCTCGTATCAAATCTGCTTTCAAGCCTCAACCTTTCTTGAAAAACACCCCACCTGACCTCATTACAAAAGCCCAAAGTCCTGGTTTTCGTCACTTGCTGCATTTCTATAAGAAAATTTGTTAATCAACTGGCAGGTGATGTCCGTAATGTCTTCGCCTAATTTTACAAGGGAAGTACATTTTACTGATGCCAGAAATCTTTAATTCATGTTTCTGAGTCGATCATGGTCGAGATATTTCATTCTTCTTTAGGTGAAAACCCGAAGGGGCACCTCGAAAGAAAAAGAAAAAGAAAAAGAAAAGAAAAAAAAGGAAAAAGGAAAAGAAAAAAGAAAGAAAAGAAAAAGGAAAAGAGAAAAGAAAAACAACAAAAGGGGTGGGGGCAACCTTGGTGAAAACCCGAAAGGGCGCCAAGGTAGGTTTTCTCAACAGACAAGCTCAAGAAGGAACAGCCGGTGACCTGGTTCATTTGGGGTTTTCCTCATATTTGTGATACTTCTGCCAATATCGGATTCCGAAAAGAAAATATCCAAAGTTTTGAATATGATATTCGTTGGTTAAATTTGTATTTGTTCTTTACAAATATTCTTTTGCAAAATGTATCTTTATAAACCTCTTGGTTATTCTCAAATTATTTGTGTATGAATGCTTATGATTGTCTACATTCTTTTGCATGCTCATCTTTGCCTAACATAGGAAATCATCTTGCATATACATTGATTTTTATATGACTAATTTTCATGCATCATTCTTTCACCATTAAATTCAAATGAATGATAAACCCTGAGGTTTGTGCAAAGATAAGGGATTCAATCATCAGTTATAGTGAGTGACATGCAACAAAGCTGCCACCTAGATTGGGTGAAGTGTTAAATCCGTATTTTATCAGTCTCAGAATTTGAAAGGTTTCAAGTTCGACTAAGGCAGATGCCGCCGAGCCGAAGTAAAAGCATCACAAGACTCATGTTTACACGACTCTCAAGGCAAATCGGATCAAATAATGGTGGCAAGCCTATTATTTCTTCTTTTCTTGCAGGAATGTTGCATTTACAAACAAAAGCAGCCACTCTCTTTTTGGCACCTAAACCGATGTCAGACAAAGCTTCCCAGTAAACAAGGATCGATGTTATTTGCAAGACTCGATCATAAGAAACAGCATCAGCTATCGTTTCAGTCATAGAAATCCAAATTTCCCTCTTGGTACAAAAGTTGAACTATTCTCAGGTAAAAAAAAAAAAAAAAAAAAAAAAACTTAATTCATTGTTTAAACTTCCCCAGTGAAGTTTCGTTTTTAAATTCCTGTTCGGGTCAGTCCCGTTTTAAATTCCTGTTCGGGCCAGTCCCGTTTTAAATTCCTGTTCGGGTCAGTCCCGTTTTAAATTCCTGTTCGGGCCAGTCCCGTTTTAAATTCCTGTTCGGGTCAGTCCCGTTTTAAATTCCTTGTTCGGGTCAGTCCCGTTTTTAAAATTCCTGTCCGTTCAAATCATTTTGCAGCCGAATAACACAGGTAAGTATTTGGTGTCTACTTCTTTGTCTCAAGTTTTTTCAAAACTCAAACAAAGAGGGGCAAACTGTAGACACCAAATTTTTAAATAATTTGTATGTTGCATCTAATTCATGATTTTTGTTTTAGATTGTCTGCATTTTAGTTGTTACCTTTTTTATTTGTCTTTTATTTGCTAATTATTTGTCATATTAATTTTGTTCACGTTTTAACGTTTGTAGGAAATTGATGAAAAATGGAAAATTGTGCTTTGTTGATTTTAGTTTATTTAGTTTCTATCCAATGTTAATTAAATTATTTTTTTTGTTGTTTTTGTTGTTATTATCAGTTTTATTTAATTAATTTAAAAAAAATCAAAAAATCAAAAAATCAAAAATCACAATTCCATTTCTGCCGGATCACATTTCCTTTCCCCTCTAAAACACTCAACCTCCTCCATCCGCGATTCATCTTCATATCAACCACTAAGCACCCAAACTCCACGACACATTTTTCAGTTTCTGCTTTGGACCGAGAGCAGGAGGGAGTGAGAGCTGTAGCCTCGGTTCCATCGACAAGAGTGAGCAAGAGGGAGCCGAGCTTCTTGTTTCTTTTCTTCCTATCCGTAACTTAGAGAGGGAAGAGAGTGACTTGCGACCCATTCTGCCTTCCATTCGTGAGCTGGTGAAGAGCTTGAGACCAAATTTCTTTCATCCAGCCGCAAGCCAGAGCAAGGGAAAGAGAGAGAGATAGCGGTCTGCAATTTCTGGGCTGTTGAAGGGAGAAAAACCATTTCTGCTGCCAGCCGTGTGTGTAAACTCCAGGTTGAGGTAATATATAGACTTGAACTAGTTGATTTTGGGTAGTTGAGGCTGTTGGAGGCATGCATGTGAGGGTTGTATGTTTGGATAAAGGATTAAGTTACCAGAAATTTGATTGAAAAAAAATTGGTACTGTCCGAGAGCTTGAGATGGTAATCTCAGTTTTAATTTGCTAAGTTGTGATGATCTGAGCTTAGTTGTATGATTAGCTAATTAGTAGATGGATGATTAAACTTGTATGGGATTTATTAGCTGTGTTTAAGCCAGAATTTGAAGGGAAAACAAAATCTGCTGCATGCAAGTTGTCCGAAAATTAGCTGAACAGGTTCTGGATTTTTTTTTATGAACGTTGCTGGTGTTTGACTCTGTTTTGGACTAGAATGGATAACAATTCCATTTATTAGGTATGCATGTTGGTTTTGAGTGCATAATCTAGTGATTTAGCCGAGTGAAAACTTGATGATTTGAAGAAAAAGAAATCTGTTATGCATAAGAATTTGGAACTGCCGAGAGCTTAACTTGAATAATGCAGCTTTAATTTTGTTTCCCTGAGGCAATCTGAGCTTATAAATGTGATTAACTAACTTAAGACAAGATGATTAAGCTTTGCATGCAGCTCATTAGCTCGGTTAAGCAAGAAATAAAAATGAACAAAAAAAAAATCTGCTGCATGCAAGATCATCCGAGAATAGCCGAATGAATTTCTGGATTTGTGGATGTTTATAGTTGCTGTCCGAACTTGATCTGAACTAGAAATGATAGTAATTTCATTAAGTAGCCTTGCATGTTAGTTTTGGGTACTTAACACAATGATTTAACCGAGGTAAATTCGGATTTAAGACCAACCAAGTACCTGCTGGAAAATGCATATTCATTTTGCTGCACCAGAAATTTACGGTTGTGTCTTGCTATTTTCTTCCATTGCGGTTCCAAACTTTGCTGTTTTTGTTAGATAGTAATTCCAGCCTTGACCGAAAGTTGTAGTTTGTATGCATGAGAAGCTTAACAGGATTTTGAGCATGGGTTTGTGATTCGAAATGCTTGAGTGCAGCTTCCATGCGAACTGCCTAAGCTCAAAAGATTTGTTTGCTGAAGTTTCAAACCTTTGATGTTTTGCTAATTTTTCTGTTTGAATGAAGTTGCTATTTTTTCTGTTTGTCTGAATAAAGTTGCTAAGTTTTCTGTTTGTTGGGTCTGAATGAAATTGGTTGGTTTGGAAAATTTGATCACGGTTGTGATTAAGAAGCTTGAGCTTGAGAAGAAAGTGCAGCAATCTTCGGTTGCTAGAGTATGTGAAGTAATTGCAGAAACTTGTTTCATGGCTATTGCATAGAACTTGCATGTTTTTTCCTTCTAAGTTTTCTGCCTGCTTGGATGATGGTAATGATGTGGTTTGTTGCTCAGTTCATACACCATATGCATGCCCAAGCCAAAATTCTGGTATTCAGCCTATGTTGATGAGATGATAAGAGAGTTTTTGTTTTCTCTTTTTCTGCATTCTTTTTCCAGAATTTGCGTATTATATCTTTCCAAGTTTCTGGTCATTTGATTGTGATCATCATGTAGTTTGTTACTCAGTAAAGTTGTGATATTGAAATGAGGAATATCTAATCAAAGCTGTGAGTTTGAATCAAAAATCTGGTTTGCATGGTAAAAATGAAAAGAAATGCCGTGGCTGGAATCTGCTGAATGCATGAGCTTCCTTGTGTCTTTGCATCAGTTTTCTTCTATATTTGGGTTTGTTTGAATTCTGAATTTGTGTGTTATGATGTTTAGATTAGCTTTGAATGTTTGGTTGAAAGATTTTTGATCAAAATTAGTGTTGGAAAGTGGAACAAAGTGCAGCAGTTTTGTTTGTTGGGTTTGTTGCAGAATGTTATCTCACGTGAGTTTGCATTCGTTGCATGCATGGATAATTGCTAAAAATTGCTCTTTAACCCCCCAAGTCCCCTCTTGACTCACTATGGCCCAAGTAATTGGAACACTTAATCAATTCGATCCCTCAAGTTTCTCCATGTTCCACAAAAGCCCAAGCATGTTCTAGTTTCTTGCAAATGGGTTTTAGAATAATTGCAATTTGAATTGTTACTTGCCTTTTCCTTTGCCCTTGGACCTTTGAAGTTCCTAAAAGTGTTTGATTAGGTTTGAGTGCTTGGTTAGTGTTCACAATTGAGTCCTTGGTAGCCTCAACTTTGCAACTCGATTGCTCATTTGCTTTCATTTGTTTAGGTGGTGCTTAATGCAAGAATTTAAGAACTTTGTGTTCGAATGAGCTTGTGTTCGCCTATTTTCTTGAATTTTCTGAAATAAATAGGCTTTGGCCTTTTTCTTGCTCTTTGACTTTCAAAGTTTCTAAAATGTTTCAATTGGCTTTGAATGGTTGATTAATGCTTGCAATTGGGTCTTTGGTGGATCCCTTTATTGGAAACTATGTATTATTTGATTTCATTTAAATTGCAATTAGGAGAGTTTTGGTGACTTTGTTATACTTTACTATTTGAGGTACCGTGACCTTTTTATTGTTTTGAAGCCATTTTTCTTTCATTTGGACACCCTTCAAAGGGGGCGGTATAATTTCTTTTATCCCTTTTGTGTCTCCTATGTGATCCAATGTGCTAAGTGAGATTTGCATGTCTACTTTGCTTTCCTAGCTTTTCTTTAATTCCTTTTCTTATGTCATTTACTTTTTGTTTTCATTAAGTTATTCTTTTAATGGGGTATGTGTACACCTCTTGGCTTGTAATAGATAGGGCTGTGGCGAGCAATTTGGTCTATTTTCCCTTTCCCCTTTTGTTTTAGTTAGTGAATGTAATAGGTTCATTAGCTTGGTTGCATGCCTACGTGTTAAGTGTTAATTTGCGTTGTTAGGGCCTTGCATCTAGTCGAGCATGCTAAATGTTATGTGCTATGTGTTCATGAGTGTTTGGCATGTCTACTCGCTTTTCATAGCCATGAATGAATGTGATGGATGAATGTACGTTTCCGCTAGTCCAACGCTAGTCGGAATTCATAGAATGGGCTAGTCCAACGCTGGACCCTTAGGGATTTCCTCTCGTTAGTACATGTTTGCATGTTTCACTTCATTTCATGCGTTTTTCTTAGTTTTATCATTTTGCATGCCCCTCGAACCCCTTTTCCCCCCATTTTAGGATTTTTGCATTTCATGCTAGTTATAGGGTTCATTTGCTTAAGAGTCCCCTTAAATATGGGATATAGACGAGTGTGGCTTTTTCTAAGCCTTAGCACGCTTGTATCCTCTCTATAAAAGGGCAAATTGAGTCACGATTTAGGTCCCCCCCTACCCAATGTGCATGAATTCCCTAGGCTCATGCATTTTTAAATCCACTCTACCATTTTTTACCCTCATCACACTTTCATTTTTTCCTCCCATTTTGCACACGAGCACCTTTGTGTTTCTTCACTTGCACACGAACACTTTTATCATCACTTGCACACATGCACTTCATATTATCATTTCACATACCGTACCTTGCCCACTCACGTGCACATTTTCCTTTACATTTTTATTGTTTATTATTACTTTTTCAAACTCATGTCCTCACATTGCATACATGCATTCCATTCATTTGCATCCCACTCGCATTATTCGTGACTTCTTCAAAGGATCGTTATTGGGCTTCACAATTAATGTGATTGGTACCACTCAACCTTTGAAGAGAAATTTCCCCCAATACCCCTAGGTCTAGGGTTTGCATTCATGTAGTGCATCCAAATGTAATAAATTCTTTGGTTAAAACAAGAAAATCTTTGATTAAATCATGCAACTAGCCTTGGCTAGGTCAAAGGGGTGCCTTGGATTTTATCCTTGCCTTCCCCTTTGTCAAATGTGACTCCCGAACCTTTTTCTTTGGTTTACGTAGACTAGGAGTCGTTTAAAAAGGGTTTCTCACTACTTTTTCCTATTTTTTTAAAAAAAATACATTTTTTAGGTGACTTGGTACACCTTAACTCATTACCAAGTGGCGACTCCGTATTTAGTTTTAAAAACCCTTTTTAAACTATAATTTTGGGTCAAATCGTCGCATTCTCAAACCCCCATTTAGACCCATTTTTCTTTTAAATCACAATTCATTTTCCAATCACAAATTGAATCGAAAAATACATTTTTTAAATCATTTATTCATTTTATCAAAAATGGGGCGCGACACTTGCCGCACTTATAGCAGACTCTATTCTTCTTCTTGTTCTTAGATGTTCTTGCTTCTGGAGACTTTCTTTTAGAACCAGAAAAATTCTGTGAATTCTTCTCATTTAAAGTATTCACTTTAATATCAGATTCTGTTTGCTTCTTTTGAAGATTTCTGGTATCTTCTTCAATACGCAAATGTTTCAAAATCTGATCTATAGTGAATGTTTCATAGTTTGGAGCAACGTTTTCTTATAGTCATTCCAACTGGTTGGAAGTTTTGCTATTATTGCTCCAACTTGCAAAGATTCAGATACCTCTACTTTCAGATCATGTAATTTAGACACAATCACTTGGAGATCATGAATCTGATCCATAAGAGAAGAATTCTCAGTGATACGAAAATCAAAATATTGCATAATCAGAAATTTGTCCGCACCTTGTTTCATCGTATTATACTTGTACTCCAGCACATTCCAGATTTCCTTTGGCGACTTGACTGTAGTATACATATCATACAAGCGATCAGAAAGAGTATTCATGATGTGTTCTCTGCACAGCAACTCGTCCTCTTCGCGTTTCTTGCATTGCACCTTGACTTCATTAGAATCATCATCTTTAGGCACTGGAATTTCAGGAAGTGAACGATCCAGAACATAAGCAATCTTCAAAGCTGTCAGGAAAAACATCATCTTATCCTTCCAACGGGAGTAGTTAGTGCCGTTGAATTTGTCCAACTTGACGAAGTCCTGATTCATCACTTTGAAAGAGGATTCAGAACTTGACTCCATTGTTGAGAATAACACCTTAAGATTGTTGGAAATATAGTAAATAACTAATCTAAACTAGACAAATGCAAAGACTTTGAGGTGTGAAAACACTTTCCTTAAGGTATTATTTGCCTCTGTATTAGATAATTTACCTCTAGAATATAACAAAGTCTAAGAACTATCAATGAAAAAGTGATTTAATTCTATCAAAGTCCTACTATTTTAAAGAATTGAATCACCTATCCAAGACACTATCAAATGATGCAATTCTTATTGAATAGGTATATAGGTAGTTAACCATTTAACAAGTATGTCTGTTAAATGTAACTGTCATTAACCACCTCTAATTAATTATCTAAAATAAATATTTTAGACAATTAATTAATATTCTACCCAAATAGAAAGCCCCAAGGTCCAAGGTGCCCTCTTTCAATGTGGGACAATGAATTTCAACTTTCTCATTACAAACTATTACCAACATCTGAAAATAAGCAAGAGATCCTCATTTGAGTGAAAAAACTAGTTTACATCAGTAAGACAACTACAAATGCTTCCGTTTGTCTTTGGTTCTAGTATTTTTCATTAAAAATTATTATAAGTAGACAGCAGAAAAGCTCATTCCATCTCCTTGAACAAAAATAATAAACTAAGAGGATAAAGCACACGATACAATAGGCAAATGATAAAACGATTAAGAAAATTTTTTAATGAACTAGAGCTACAACGAACATCGTTCACCTTGATAAACAATAGCCAAATGCCAAAACTGTCGACAATGATCTTACAAAATTAACAGCCGTTACTTGACAATTTGACTAGCTTCAGTTGGAAGAACAACTGGACCCAATGCTCTGGAGACAAAGTCAATATTTTCAGGATATTGCAGGTCACATGATTGTTTATTTCATCAAATGACAATTATCTTCCAAGTGAATATCTTAACCTGCAAACTAGTAATGCCCCTGTCCATAGCAGCAATGGTTGAAGATAAGAGGTCAAAACAGAATGTGTGCTACTCTTTTGCCGACTATTATCACTCTTCTGCAAGATCATGGAATTTATAATTAACAATAGCCTGGCACAAATAGAAGAAAGAATATTGTGAAACCGGAAGTAGAGATGAGTACATACGTCAAGAAATATATTTCTGCTTTGCTGCATAAGTGGCCCAAGACCTCATAATGCAAAAATGGCTAAACCAACTGCAGGAAATAACTTATTCACTAAATGACTACCCTGTAAGTTGTTCCATGATCTGCTTGTCAAGTTCAAACAAAAATAGTTTGTCAAGTTTAACAAAAATGAGAAAAAAAGCAGTAAAAGACGTTGGCAAACTAACAACCATTTATAAGTGTAATGACATTTGTCAAACTTTTTTCCAGTATGCAATATCCAACTTTTCAATTTCATCCAAATATACTTTGAACCAAACTGTAACTTATGAATCTTTGAGAACTTCAAAGCAATTTTTTAAAAACACACAACTATCCAGAGACACTAACCGTAAAAAGCAACAGTTCAAGTCAAAAATCAACACAATGGGATATGAGATAAACTAAGTCTAATAGACTGAAAGGAACATTTCTCTATCAATATTTATTCAATATGTTTCAAGAACAATTGTTGGTCACAGCTAACTATAGATCTGGTACCATAGCTAAAAATTTTACAATTGAGCCTGAAGTACTGCTAGCACTACAAACATACAAAGGAAAGGTGAGAATTTGCATCCGACTCTCTTTCTATTTGAATTTTACAAATTTCTTTGCTCTTTTACCGAACGGATGATGCCATATGGATGCAAAGAGTTATAAATTATCAGATAATTTCCTAAATAGATGATAGCATAAGCATGCCCCCAAGAGAAAAAACTAAACTACAACAAGTGCATAAATTTGGACTTTGAGGCAAAATGAAACAAAGCCCGAAACCAACAATTACATTGCTAGTGTTAAGGAGACATTCCTAACAGTAGAAGGAGTAGCCAGGATTTAGTGAAGAGAACACTCGAACTGATGGTATTTGTAAGGGAGAGAGTTAGTCTACCAACATAAACTAGTCAAAAGTTGAGGAGCCCAAGAATTCTGCTTCTACAAGGCAAAAAAGGTTAACTGTTAGGTTTGCTCATGGCACATAAAACTATCTCAATTTCATAATACAAATAAACAAAACCATGCAAGCCACAAAGATAGAATGCTGTACCAAAAATTAATTATAGCAGATCATAACCCCCAAAATTCAAATTGCATATAGCATAGGTTGCAATGAAATATCGAACAAAACCACCCCTCGAGTTATAAAGAATATATCCCCGCGAGAGGGAGGATACTACAAAGCAGAATTAGGGTTATGCCTCTAGTTGTTGGGCATTTATGACTGCCGATTTGATCGCAACAAAGTATTACTTGAAGAATGGAGGGACCAAAGAATTGGTCCTTCTCTCACGTCAACATTTAGTTGACAAGATGGTGGGTTTTGATCTCCCTTGGGAAGAGGATCACTATGGGGGTAGATCGCTCAGCTATGAAAATGCCTTTAAGTTTGTACAAAAACATGGATTGTAGGTACAATCTGTGTATCGTACAGGTTTAGGAAGGACCAAAATAGAGAGATAGTTGGTGTGGCTTCCGCTGTTTTGAGGGTCAAAACATCAAGATATAGAAGTCTTAACCTTGAGGAAGCATATGACATTGTAGGGCAGGAGCCGGTAGCTAGAGTATTGTGTTATGGGAGTGTTTGCGCACAGTGGGAGGGCGAGGTATTCCTGTCCTTTATAATTGTGCATATTTAAATTGTTAATTCAATTTATTATTTTTTTTGTAGGATATTATGAATGTACCCAGTGGGAAACGTAAGGAGAAATTGAGACATTCAAACATTCATCAAACGAATTATCACACTGTCCTTTTGGTAGCATCTGGGAAGTAAGACAGTATCAGATTTTTTGTGCCAAAGGGTTCCTGTAGGTCTAATGGGAGAGAGTTTCAGGGATTTTATCCAATTTCAGTTGCCTTGTTGGCTGGATTTCACCTAATCCATATGAGTGTAATGAAGTTGCAAAAGAAAAGCTGTGAGATTTTGAATTTGTAACTCTAAGTTAGCTTTTGACCTATCATCAGCTTTAATACTTTTTCCACGTGATTAGTATCTGACTGCGAATTCGTAATTCTTGAGTCATTTGTTCTTTATAGCTTTTTCCCAGGTTAGCTTTCTTTCTATGCCTGATCAATCTTACATCTTAAAGTTGGAGAAGGAATAAGAAAATCAAAGGCAAAGGGTATGCAATATGAAGAAATCTTTAAGTTTTTTCCTACTGCAAGCACCACCATATCAAACCAGTTCTAAAGATTCAGTTATAAAGATTCAGTTTGCATGCATCACCATATCACGTACCCTTTCCTTTGCAACTTCATTACACTCGTACGAACTAACGACAACCCAAAATCCGGCCAACAAGCTAATTGAAATTCGATAAAACCCCTGAAACCCCCATTAGGCCCATAGGAACTCTTTGCCACAAAAATCTGACACCATCTTGCTCCCCGGATGCTATCAAAAAGACAATGTGATAATCCATCTATGAAAGTTCGAACGCCTCAATTTCTTTTTACGCGTCCCAGTAGGAATTTTCATAATATCTTACCGAAAAAATTAACTAATGAATTAAGCTAACAATTTAAAAATGTAAAACTAAAACAAATGAATACCTCGCCCTCCCACCATGCAAAAATGCTCCCGTAACACAATACTCCAGCTACCAGCTCTTGCCCTACAATGTCATATGCTTTCTCGAGATTAAAACTTCTATTTTTTGATATTTTGACCTTCGAAACAACGAAAGCTGCACCACCTATCTCCCTATTCTGATTCTTCTTAAACCCGTACGGATACACAGATTGTGATACAATCCGTGTTTCTGTACAAACTAATGTCTTCATAGTTGAGCGATCTACCCCATAGCGATCCTCTTCTCAAGGGAAATTGGAACCCATTAACTTGTCAACTAAATGTTGATGCGAGAGAGGAATCAATTCTTTGGTCACTCTATTCTTCAAGTAATACTTTGCCGCAACCAAATCAACAATCACGAATACCCAACAACTAGAGGCTTAACCCTGGTTCCCAACCCGAGTAATACAATTTGGGAGGTGCCACAAAATGCCATTAACCATCTCAGTCTGATGATCATTTAAAGAATTATTAGAGGGAAAAAAAAAGTAAAAGGAGGAGAGTTAATATGGCCAACTATGTAGATTTTTTTTAAGTTCTCAGTTAATCAATACTATTGATGAGGCTTCCCAACACTAAAATCATTGACCTAGAAAAAGCTAAGAATCTGCCTAGGAGATTAAATGCAGAATATCAAGTTCCAAGAAGGTCAATAACATTATTTTGAGCTAAAAAATAAAAGAAAACTAAAAAATAACTGATGGTCTCAAAATACACCAATAAAACGAAAATGAAGCTTAGTCTTTACTAGTATAAATGCAAGGTGCCGTTTAATCCTCTCTTTTTCCCCTTTCTTCACCTTACACTTCCTTCAATGGATTGCTATAGAAACATTTGTTCTCCAGTTGCACATCAAAATTATTAGAAGTTTCTTTTTAACGGTTAGCATCTTCTTAATCCCAATACACACCAATCCTCAGTAAACCTTCAAATTAAGACATCCTTAAGTTTATTCAAGAATTACGCTTTAGCGAAGCTCAATTTGGCAAGCACAAACTGAAAAAAATTACATTACATTCAAGAATTTACCATTCAATGAATTTAAAAAAGAAAAGAAAAGGTTTCCATGTTGAAGATGGCTTTAACATAACTTGGAACATAGCTTAACATAAAAGGAGATAAACTAATACATCGTAATACTGAATCCAAAAGAAAGCATGGAGGGCGAGTAAGAGGGCCAAATTCATCCAAACTACGTAAATGTCACTTTATAGAATGATATTTACATAATAGTGATACAGATTCCCTTAAAAAAGATAGTGGATAATTGATTTCATTAAAATATCTAACCTCAAAAAATGGTACTGTGAAGTCTGGGAGTGGTGCACAAAAATCCACAGTTCATTTCCTACCACCTCGGGAGCTGGAGGATTTGCGGAACGCTGAAGCATTTTCAAAGATCATAAGATTCTATTGTTATTTGGATGGAAGCCAAAGAAAAACTTCCTCCCATGAGATAAGAAGAGATTATAAGATTTTGGATGGAAGGCAGGAAAACAAATACTATAAGATGAGAGTAGATGATGAACTGTTGGAATGAGAGGGCAGTAAAGCAACGTTAAGATGAGAGTAGATGACGAACTATCGGCATGGAAACCAAAGGTTGTGAATTAAAACATAGATATGTTGGAAAACCATCACAAGATTCGCAATATCTAAGAATCTCTTCTTTGGAAGAAAGCCAAATGGGTAGAGGAAAACTTGCAGAAGAGAATATTTTGACTCAAAAAAGGAAAAAAAAACAAAAAGAGAGAGGAAAAGAAAAGACGGGATTTATAGGAATGGCAACGGGCCCGCCTCCCCCACCCCGTCCCACTTTCTTCGCAGGAGCATTTGCGAGATTAATAAAAATTTGTCATATAATTTGATTGTAGTCAAATTTTAGCAAATAATTAAGTATTAAAATATCAACACATTATCAAATTATTATTCATTATAATTTCATAATTGAAATCACAAAAATAATCAAATAAAAATCATTTGAATACAATCCAACATGATGAAACAAATACAACTAAAGCAATCAAGTTTTCACTTTTGAAATAAATACAATCACTAAGTTATTATTGTATTTTTTTGAGAAAAAAAGTGTTATTGTGTTAAGTTTAATTAGAAATTTAATATAAATGTATTAGTAAATTTAGTATAACTAATTGAATTAAATATTATATATATACATATAAATATATATAAATATAACTATATACATATTTTAAAGGGTGCCCTAGCTCCGTTTCTTAACGGGAGAAAAAATTCCCCCCTCCCTCACCCCGTCCCAACTCCTACCCCATTAGTAGGCCTGTCAACGGGTCGGGTCCGGGTCGAAATTAATAAATTCGGATCCGGACCCGTCATACTGTATTAATTTCGAACCCGACCCAAATACCCGATAGGTCTCCTAATCTCTCTACCAGACCCGCACCTGACGGGTCCCAGATCCGGGTCGGGTCTACCCGAAAAAAGGCCCGTCAAAAACTTGTTATTACTGCAACTTCAGTACCTGAAAATGCAATCTGATTTTTATCACATTTTGCGGACTGCGCAAGCCTTTGCGAAATCAGGGAAGCTAGTTAATTTTCCGAAGAAGCTAGTTAACTTGCCAAAAATTACAAATGAAAGATGTTTTGAAGTAAATTACAAAGTTATTCAAAGCCAATCACAAACTTAAATCACAAATTACAAATCTAAATCACAAACCACTCACAATAACCATTCTAAAGCCAACCACAAATCAATTTACAAACTACAAAGTCATATATTAGCAACAAAGCCAATATGACATCCAACAAATTACAATTTCTAAAAAGTCCAATCAAACATTAAATATCAAATACATCAACCAACAAATGAAGTCCCACTGCCTTGTAGATTACAATAGTCTTCATGGCTCTCAAGTTTCACAATTTTTGCAACAAAAACAAGGATACAATATATTTGTAAACTAATTACTAAGTAATACAACAAAAAATCAGATAAGAAAAGAAATCAAATTGGCCTTATTCAAATACATCACCCTAACTTGAGAACTTTAGAAGAATCACCCAAATCTTCTCCAAATAACTCTAAGAAAACAAAGAGAAAGAAAGTAGATTAGTCTTACTAGAGTAACTCAACAAAACAAACTTGTAATAACAATGCCTTGGAGTTCATCAGATGAAGCCTGTCCATGAGATCTCTCAGCAGTCACTCTTGATATCGCTAGTCAATCAACCACAACTTATTAGTTGAGCAAGTGTTGCTATAGAAAATTGTTATTTTATTTTTCCAAGAGGATCATACCATAACTGACTCGGTCAGGCTCCTTAACATCTCCTGATACCATTATGCTAAATTTCAAGTCCATCTTCAAGGAGCAAATTACATCTTATAATAACACATTTCCATAGTGAGAGGATAGGAAAGAGGGAAGCTAATCTAAATCAGTTACCACGCAATATTGTTCAATGAAGGTTGTATGTCTTATGTATAATGCATTATGCTCCTTTAACCTTTAGGCAACCTAGCCAGACGACAATATCAAAGTCAAGATCTAGTGCTTAAACAAAGACAAAGTTCATAAAATACACCAGAGGTGAGAAAAAGAGGAGGACATTCAAATGGAGTAATTAAATGGGGAAACTCCGAGACTGTCCTAAACATACACTTGGCAATATGTTCTGCTGAATTTAATAACATACAATATGAATGGAAGAGAGAAAAATCACTCAACATTTATTGCGCCTTAACACTAGAATTGATCAACCGTGACATTTTCCCTCAATTCGTCCATTTGTTCCCAGGAATTTCACAATTCAGAAGGAGAATCAAAACCCATCACTGAAGTTTCAATATTTAGCTCAGTTTAGTAGACACAAATAACAAACTGCTACTCACATTCACGGTCCTTAAATTCACGGTCTTTGACAAAGACAAAATACCAGAATTCCGGCCTTCACCTCACCATGCTTTTTACAAACTCTTACGGTATTCAAAAATTAAAAAAAAATACCTGTGACTGTGAGAAAGAAAGCTGGGCTGCTAGAAGCTTGGAAGAGTTAGGCTTCTCTGGAGCTGCAACCGTCAGGCGTCAGAGATGGAGAGAGCTCGTCGGCTTCACGGCGGACTGGCGGAGGCAGAGTAAAAGAGAAGAGAGTGAGACTGGAACTGGAGGCAGGCAACGGGCTTCTCTGGAGCTGGGCTTCTTTGGAGCTGGAGATGGAGAGATCGTTGCCGGTTTCACGGCGGACTGGCCACTGGCGGAGGTGGGAGGCAGAGCAAAAGAGAAAATAGAGTAAGGGGAAAAAGGGATGTGCGGCGGTGGGTATTAGGGTTGGAAAAATTTGGGAATGAAAAAAGTAGAAATGTAGTATTGATATGAATAATTATGATAGATTGGTATATATTTTTTAAGTATTAATTAATTAAAACGGGTTCGGGTCAAATACGGGTCGGAATGGTATATTCCGTATCCGACTCGTAAATTTATTAAATAAAATGGGTCTAGGTCCGGATCCGGGTCGCGGATCTATATACCTACCCGTACTCAAAAAATATTGATGGGTCAGGTCCGGGTCCGGGTCTGGACCCGGACTATTGACAGCCCTACCCATTAGCCCTCCGCGGGAGTACCCGCCCTAATTGTCATCCCTAGACGGGAAAGCTGTTTACTGTAACGGGTCTAATCCAGGAACAGGATCCAAAAATAGTCGGATTTGGAAATTGTTCGAATTCGGGCTAAATTTGGTAATTGTGGACCTAGATTCGATTCCAGAAACTGACCGGTTCCAGGTTAGGATTGGTAATTGCAGACCCAAACTCGACATGCCATGAAACTGTCTAGATCTGAATCCAGATTTGGTCAGAATCCAAATTTGGTCAAGTCTCAATCAATCGAATCCAGATTTAGACCTAATCGAATTCGGGTACATCGATTTTTTAGAATTAATTAAATATGATAAAATTTTTAAATAGTTTAGAAGTTTTATTTGTACATAAACTTTATCAACACTACAATTAAATTATCTTTTTAAAATTAAAATTAAGTATATTATCAATAAATTTTAATGATATATACATTTTTATTAAAATATTTATGCTAATTAGATCCAAGTCCAAAATGGGTTAGAACATATAAATTCATATCCGACTCGTTTTATCTTATATAAAAAATGGATTCGAGTGAGCAGGTCTACTATTTATCCTAAATCCAGAAATAAAAAAAGAATCGGGTTCGAGTTAGGTTCGAGTCTGAAGCTGGTACATTGACAGTCCTACTGTCCGGAGACACATGGCTCACTTTTACTATGGCACTTGGCCACATATGATAAAATTTTGCGTTATTTTCTCCCTTCTTGCATGTTAGGAATAGGGGTGTGCATTCGGTGCAAATTCGGTAATTCGGTGCACTGAATTCGGTGAATTCGGTTATTCTACCTGTAAAAATTTAAACCGTTTTCAATTCCGAATTGGGCATAACCGAATTCATTCCGCAACCGATTTCAAATTCGAAAACGGTAATGAATTCGGTTAAACCGAATTCATCTATGATTTATAAATTATTACTGATTTGATCCCTAAATTTATTCATAATTGAACACATTACTTATGTTCTAATCATTTTGTGGTTTAATTGGCATTTATTTGATCACTTATACCTAGAATCCTTAGTCTATGATTTAAGAAACACATAAAAAGTGATTAATTTAAACTAAAATAAACCTTAGACTATACAATGATTGGTGATAATTTATGAATTTATAATTTACAATGATTAATTATAAGCAATATTAGTTAGTAGTTACAATGAATTTATAATTTACACTGATTAATAATAAGTAATATTAGTTACAAACTTACAAATTACAATGATTAGTGATAAGTTATATTAGTTACAAACTTATAATTTATTTCAAATCAAAATAAAAACTTATTTACTTACACATGTTATTGTGAAAGTCAATACACTAATACATTGATTTGCAATTCACATACATTCACTTACAGTCTTACACTGATTAGTTGTCTTGTCTATACTTAAAGTCTTAAGATTAGTAAATAGATAATATGAATTTTAACTTATTTGATAACTTATGCGTAAAATCATTAGTCTATGATTTAAGGAACACATAAAAAGTGATTAATTTAAACTAGAATAAACCTTAGACTGTACAACGATTAGTGATAATTTATGAATTTATAATTTACAATGATTACTAATAAGTAATATTAGTTACAAACTTACAAATTACAATGAGTAGTGATAAGTTATATTACTTACAAACTTATAATTTATTTCAAATCAAAATAAAACTTATTTACTTACATATATTATTGTGAAAGTCAATACACTAGTACATTGATTTGCAATTCATATGCATTCACTTACACTGCTAACTACTTAGTTGTCTTATCTATACTTAAAGTCTTAAGAATTAAGATTAGTGAATAGATAATATGAATTTTTATGTTAAATATGTAGAGTACACTAATACTTGCAAGTTAGAGATTATGCATTCAAATATTCAATAATTCAAACATGAATGATGTATCAAATTACCAATATCTAAATTTAATTACTAATTATGTTTATTGTTTAATATTTAGTATTATACATATATGTGTTAATTATTATCTAATTCTAGTCATGTTACTCATGTATAAAATAATAAGTATTATAGTTATCTTATATTGTTATGTATTACTATATATTGGTATTATTATAGTCATATAACAATTAACAAATACTAAAATAATATATTGTACATTATTATATATTATTATTATTATAAGTACATGATATGATGATAAATTGATAATACCATATACTAATTATTATTAATAGCATTTACCTATATAATATAATAAAGTATTAGTAGTATATACTAATACTAAATAGCATTTATCTATATATTATATAATTTTATATACCAATTTGGTAATTCGAATGCGGTAATGCGGTACCCGATTTCAATTACCGAATTTGAATGCGAAATCGGTTATTACCTAATTCATAATCTCATTACCTATTTCATATCATATTAGAATTCGGTGAATTTGGTACGTACCAAATTTGTACCAAATTACCAAATACCCGATTTCAAATTACCAAATTGAATTTGAAATCGGTTATGAATTCGGTAAGAACCGAATTTGCTCACCCCTAGTTAGGAATGAAACACTCATCAGCCAGTAATTAAAGAATTTAGTATAAAATTTCAAAAATTTGGAAATTAATTTTTCAAAACTAATATCTGATTACCGTTCAAACTTTAATTTGGTAAATTAAATATTGGTTTGTTTATTATATAGCTTTCGTGGATTTTAAATATTAAATATTTCGTTTATCAATTTGGATTTGTTGGAAAGCCATTGAATTGCTTGTCCTCAGGGTGCTGCAGTTTTTCATTTGATTTGCGGCTTTTATAAAACGGATCGGATTTGAGTTGGGCTTGGGTCTGAAGTCATACCGTTGACAGCCTGTAATCGGGAGCCTAAAATATTTTTCAAGGGATCCTTCTACCAAGTGGTATACTATATCTGTGGTATCTTATCTCATGAATTTTTTCTTTTTTTCCGACAATGTGATTTACCGCAATGTGGATGTGGTATACCGTGTTGTAGAATTTCCTATATTTTCAAGTGTTTTAGAACCACAAGAAATTTCTTTTCATTACTATTCTTTTTTTGGTGTAAATCAAGATAGCTTATGTAGCTAAGAATCAAAAGCAAATATGTTGATTGGTCATACACACGTAAAATCATATATGACAATGAACCTAGCATCGAGGCCCAGAATGACCGTTTCGAATTCTTTTTAAAAGAAGACAGACGAGTAATTATTACTCAGGAACATGATAAACGACACCGCATTTGTCATTATCTTTGAAGAAACGGCAATTTCCACCTCAGATGGAAATGGAAATCTTTGAATCATGTAAATTGGCCTGAGGTCTTTATTAAATTCTCATAAAAATTCATCTTAACATGATTTTTTTCTTTTTTTGGTTAATTTAGGGGCACAATTGCAATTTCGCTCCCAATCGTTTTTGTAAGCTGATTAATAAATGTACAATTAAGAATAGTAGTAACATAAGATCTTGGTTTACTAGGAAGGGCAAATTGTACATTTTATTTCAATAGTTTACTGGATAAATAAATATCAATATAACAAATATATTGCCATCTGTATACTATGCTGCTCTCCTCCTACTCTCTATCTCTCTTTCTCCTCTTTTTTTTTTTTTTTTTTTTGAAGCTACAAACAAAATGTATTATCCCTTGCCAATTACTATATTGCCCTTCCAAAACTTTTTGTCATCCACATTTGCTATTCTGTAGTAGTTGACAGCTCCTGATTAATTCACAGCTGGTGACTATTCTTTTCATGCTAAAAGGATGAAAGTTGGGACCTTTCTCTTCCCAACTCTTCCCTCATATTCTCTCTCTCTCTCTCTGGTATGGAAATCTTTTTCTTTTTTTTTTTGGGTTTTTTTATAAGACCCCACACACCAAAGCTTCCATTCAACCAAACTGATTGGACTGAAGGGACTTGGATGTGAAGCCAAAATTCACATTTCATGACTTTTTTTTCTTTCACTTTTGAGAGTTGTTGCCAAAAGGAGAAGTTTCTGTGTCCAATTTTATCCTATTAGCATCATCTGGAGTATTATTTGAAGAACTTGGACATGACCCAACTGTTCCTTCATCACTTCTAAAGTTCAAGGAAGCAGCTTCAAGTACCCCATTTGGGCTGTGGGGCACTAATGAAACAGAGGCATTAGCCATATTAATATCTGTAGACCCACTCATCATCATCATCAATGTCAAATCTTTCAGCAGTTTATGGCACTTGAGCACTCTTTCCTGCAAATTTTCACCAGCAAACAAATAATTAATAGTAAATATCAATGATGCAAAAATTTGAACTGAGTTGACAGGTGCAATATTATAAATTTATAAATTATAGCAGATTCTTGTTTTTTTTTTTTCTGGTGGGCACCACAAATAATACCTTCTCTATTAGGATCAAACCAGACATTGCCTTCTCAGTATCTATTGCTTGTATGTTTTCTTCTGCAACAAATATTGCCACTGCTGCAGCAATCTCAGAAGGCTTGAATTCCAAGAAGTCAATGCCTGCATTCAATTCCCCCACCAGAACTGAATCAAACCCTCTAAAGATTTTAGGACCAATGAAGGTACAAGAGAATCAATTCCACAGCAGAACAAAAGATAGACCTTTTATGGTGCTCAAGATGAGTTTGACTGCTTTTCCAATCAAAGCATCAAAGGCAAGCTCTTGATCATTACCATCGCCACCACCAACATTTATCTTCCTAAGAAAATAGTCTATGTATGCATAAGGAGTATAAGAATGCATCCTCCAGTTCAGAGTGGTCAACACAATAAGCTCCATTCTTTCTATAGTATTGGCTTCAAAAACATATTTGGGGTCTCCAACCTATATTTTTAGTTTTAACAAAAATTTTACAAGGTTTGGTTAACATCTAAATGAGAAACAACCAATGATTAACAAATGAATTAACATAACCAGTCTCCCCCCTTCCACCTGTAAATACTCAATTGGAGGGAGTCTGATTTCGGCCATTTTTGCTCCTATTGAGAAGCAAGCTACAGCTAACAACTGCGCTGCCCAAGTAGTGCCTTCCTGCATATCCAATGGCAAAAATGAGATCAGTTACAGAAATGTCATAACAACACTAGAAAAAAAAATGCTGATGCATATGAATATCACTTGGCCCCTGTAGTGGACTTACAGGCAAATCAAACAGGGAAAGGAAGCGATCCAAATAATTCATAGCCAGATAAATTGTAAGTTCTCCAAAACCATAATGGGAATGAGCCTGTTAATGACAAAAACAATGTATCAGAAATCAGCACAGCAGAAAAAGAAAAAAAAATAAAAACGAAGAAAAGAATGAAATTGATTAAGCTTCTATAAACGCATGATCGTTAAGGAATCATCATTAAAAGGGAATGGATGAAGACAAGCCAAAGAAGGAAATAAGATTCCGGTTAACCACTCCAGAAATGAGGCTTTGAATGACCAAAGACACCATCAATGCCTACTGATACCTTCAATTATGGCAACACAGTCGAAGTCATTAAAACTATTCAGACAAGAAAAAAGCTAATTTAAGAAGGTCAAATGAAGGAAAAACATTTAAGGAATTGATTACGACTCGATGCCGAAGACCAACATTTCCCAAAAAAGAGCAGGATAATTAAGAAAAACGATTTAAAATAAGAATGCTGATCAAAACAATATGAAATCTTAAAAGATATTACAATCATAGGAAAATCAGAGCAACTCTTTATCCTTTTTTCTGAAAATGAGGGAAAAAATTCTTTTTCCAACTATTTAAAAAGCAAAAACCCAAAAACACCATTTGAAGAAATTAATTCATAGACCTTCAAAATCCAATCAAGGGCCAGTCTTCTCACACTCATATCCAACTCCCCTGTCCTCAATCTCACGAGATAATCATCTTTTGGCAAATGGGATTTTTCTTCCTCAACCATCAAAACAAAGTTCTCTTCAGTCAGGCAAGGCAAATCAATAGGTACTGATCTGCGATAGCCAAAGCTTAAAGCTTCATCATTCCATGGATGGTCCATTTCCTCTGTAAGTACAGAGGCAATTTCAGGATCATCAATGGACAAGCCATTGCCCTCTGAAGAGTCAAAGCTGTTATCAGCCATTCTCAAAGCAACAAAGAACGTACTTTGGTTGATAAATGAGTCAAGACCTCATAAAGAATGGATTTTTATCTCAAAAAAATGGGATTTTTAGGCAAGAAAGCATTGCTGGTTGTTGATTGTATATAGTACCATCTAGATTTTTATTAAAAACCCTTTGTAGAAAAAGATTGACAGACTGTCTAGGGAGGGAGAGGACGAGGGGTTCTTGTGTTGGAGAAACTGTGCCCGAGAGAGGGGCTTTATGTAGGAAGGCTCCATCAGTGCCTAGGGTAAAAGGGAGAAAGAGGGAGGAGGCTGTGGCTGGCGGCCCTGTGGTCTATTAGCAAAAAAAAATTAAAAATTAAAAAAAAAAGAGACAAACAACAGAAAAAATTAATTCAGACCTTATCCTGGTATGAAACCGATGTGTTAGAGATTTTATTGTAATTTTTGGGAAGGAAATTAGTGATATTCTTCTGAGAAATCGCAAAGGAAGAAGCAAAGTGATGAGTGCACTCTGAATAGATTGGCACAAAATGTGTGGAAAAATAAAGATCATAACGCCAACATTAAACCCTTTCGTAATTTGGGAAGATTTTGGTCAATTTGTGGGACAGTCAAAGGTGATTATATGGAAAGGTATTGCCCACAGCACAGCGAGGACTGAGGACAGAGATGATGCAATAATGATTTAATCGATGGATTCTGTCTTCATATGTTTGCTTAAATTGCAGCCTTACCAAAAAGTTTGTTTGAGAAAATTACTGCACAATCTTATTTACTAAACACTAAAGTCAAGTAACTTTTATGACAATTAAGAGTTATTGTTTTGCAATAAATTTGCAAGTGTCCTAATAAGTTTACATTTGTATTTTGTATTTTCTATTATCAGGATTTATATTGATTATTGGATTGTACATTATAAAAATACTTCTACATTTTTTATTATATATTTTTGTTAATATTTGTTTTTTTAAAAAAAATTTTAGTCACGCTTTGATTGGATTTTAACATTATAGATGAAATTTTTTACATGAATAACAAGTAACTTTAAAGACTGTAAAAAATCTATTAAGAAAATATTTAATTGTTGATTCTCTATACCTGAAAAACCTATATTAGTTTAATTGTGAGTTTATTAAAAAAAATCTTCTTATTACGTGTCAAAATATAAATATAATACCATTATCGTTGAAGCATTAATTGTTGAGAAAACTTAGACTAATTATTGTGACTAATTAGTTATCAATCGTTTTATCCTTAACAATAGTGCGAGCATTTTCAAAAATAGTGAGGGAATATAATAAACTTTTTGTTGATTTATGGTCCAAATAGGGTTCAATAATGATTTTCTCTCAATAATGGTGCGACAATATTGAAAAGTAATCAGGCGAGTAATAAATTTCATGTGTCGATTTATTGGCTGAACAATCATAATTACCGATCACTTTTCCTAATAATAATTGTAGGAAAATTCCATATGAACTAGGAAACAGATTAATTTCATTTTATCAAGTTATGGACTAGACAAACTTAGTTATAAATTTTATTTGGGCGTATCAGGAAGTAATAAGAAAACCAAATGCTTAATTTGGTTAATTTTATATTCTTTTTTGTCGGTTTATAGTCCAATAAGACTTATTTACCCATTTTATTTGGGCATATTAACTACAATAACAAGGAACGGTCAAAATATTTAATTTTGTAAATTTACATTGTAGATACACTTATTAATGATCAATTTTCTTATTTATAGTGTTAGAAATATCTAAAAGCAACGAGAAAGATGAATAAATATTTTGTTGTCGTTTTATTGTCCGAACTACTTAATTGTTGATTACAATTAGACATTGTAGCAAAAATTATTAGGGGACTAATAAATTTAATTTTCTCTATTGATGGTACTCTAGATAGACTTAGTTAGCAATTTTCTTAATTACAACATAGATCATATCAAGAAATGTATCACAAAAAATAAAATAATATCTTCTTGCCGGTTTTTGTTCAAAAAAAGAATTGTATTTGTAGCAAAAAAGAAAGAAAAAAAGAGCAGAAGAACCACAATTATGGTATTTACATTATAGAAGAGATAAATTTTCCATAGAAAATAGTTTATTATCTAGACATCCAAAGACTAAGCTACTTGATTTCTAGACATAAAGCATAGTTTATCATCTAGACATCCAATGTTTAATCTACTTGAATTGAATCTATGTGATTAATGAGATTGTTGCATGTTGATACTAGAGGTGCGTTTGAGTCGAGTTGAGCTCAAGTAGTGAGGTAAAATAACTAAGCTCGAGATCGTCGAGCTTTTAGAATTTGAGCTCGGGTTCGAACTCGACGTCAATTTACGTTACTCGAGCTCAAACTCGAGCTCTAGTTTAATTAAACTAATCAATTCAAATCAAGTTCAATCGAGTTTATTTGAGTTCAATCAAGCCTAATCGACCTCATGTATTAAAAATTAATATTTTACATATAATTTTAAATAAAGGATATTATTGACATTTCACAATAATAAAAATTAAAATATGTATTATAAAAAGCTCGATTAAGCTCGTCGAGCCTTCGAGTGCAAAATATTGAAATCGAGCTCGACTCGCTGCTTCTATCAAGCTGCTCGAACTTGAGCTCGAGCTCGGTCAAAACGATCTCAAGCCAAACTACTTACTGAGTACCTTGCGAGTTCGAGTCAAACTATTCGATCCAGCATCAGCCCTAGTTGATACTACGTTTTCTAAATAAACATACAACTAGAAAAGCAAGCATATAAGCTTCTTTTGATAGATGGAAACCATGTGATGTAACTTTAGTTGCTACGATAAAAAAAAAAAAAAAAAAAAACTTTAGTTGCTCAATGTACTATTCTTTTCGGTAAATAAGCCAAAAACTGGCATTAATTCTAATGTTTCATCTTTAGAGATACTTATCATGTTATTTTGAAAATTTATCTAAAATATATGTAAATATGTCACATGCATATACAATGGTTCGCCCTCGCCAGGTAGCTCGTTCGGTCACGGCATCCTCTTCAGGGGTCGTTGTCCGTCGCCCACCCGGGTTCGAGTCTGCCTGGTGCCTACCGTGTCTGAGGAGTAGGGCCTCCTTCTCGGGCCGGAGTGGGATTAGTCGGGCCGAAGGCCCGGACACCCACTCCGTCAGAAAAAAAAAAAAAAAAATTATACAATGGTTCCATTTTCATAGAGTATGTCAATGTATCAAAATTAATTGTTAAGTTGACCACTATCAGAACGAATACTCACTAAAATAGGTTTTTATAAATATCAATTATTCTCATATTGAATCGCAAAACTAAAGTATCTTATTCTGTTATTCATAGATTCCATATCATTCGTTCCCTTTTAGCTCGTCAGATCTAAAATTAGAGCTGGCAAAATTGAGAAAAGCATACAGATTGAGTTAGAGGAAATTGACATCAATTTCTTACCTCCTAAATTGGGTGACATAACTAGTAAAAGTAAGCCATAAGGTACCTTTAAGCACCTCCAAATCCTAAGATTGAAAGATAAAACCAACCAATCAAAAAAAAAAAAAAGGGACGATGGTACATAGGAGTTCAATCTTCCATGTGGAAGAAAAGTTAAATTTCGTAAACAAGATTTAAAGGACTTATGCTTCTTCCTTCTCATAGATTTTGGCACCACAAATTTCGAACCCTTTTTAGTCTCCCATTGATAGATGCCATCTGCAAGCAGGATTACAACACCACAAGCAAATCTACATTCACCTTTCCACCACCAGCTTTTACATTCCAATTAAGGGTTAGCCCCAAAAATTCTGGTAAGACCAGAAAATAGAATATTAACATGTTTGATCACTTTTGCTACAAACATGGCATTACCAGTTTATCACGTGCAGATCAACCCAAAGAAAAAGGAAAAAAAAAAAAGAGCAAAGAATCAACAGCAGCCTTCTCTCAGCTTTGTGTTGTAGCAAATAAATGGTTTCTTGTCTTGGGTGCATACACAAAAGAAAAAAGCTCTGCATGGACGTGCATGCATTAACCTGAATTGCAGTGGTCCAAACCAACTCTTGCAATTTTTAATCAGAGACCAAACAAGAAGAAAATAAGACCATATTCTTTTATACGCATTTCTGGGTCGAGATTCGAGCTCTTGAAGGAAGCCCCTTTCTCTCCCTATCCGTTCCCAGTTCCCACCCAACAAATCAAATTTATTTTAGTGTCTATAAAACATTTATGTATCTCCATTCAACGCCGTGCCTCGGCATCAAAAGCATCCAGAACATCAGCCACGGTCTCTGCGACTCCACATTAAGCGCTGATATTTTTGCGTGTAGTAAATATATAGTACTTATATAATACTGAAATATGTCTCTTCCTGAGCTTTTCTGGCTCCATTTGTCTCCCTCACAATTCGGCATAGATACTCTTTGAGTCCAAAAATATTTTGTTATGACCATTGGTGTTTGTGCACGGTCAAGTACTCAGAAGTACAGATTTCTAGCAACTTTCCTTCATTCAAACACTCGATCTGTATATATATTTCTATTTCTTGCTAGTTGGGCTGTTGTTCTTTAAAAAAGAAAAGAAATTGGTTAGGAAGAGAAGTAATTTTTCGATGTCATTTAGAAGAAATTAGCTGTGGTACTTGAGCAAATTTAGTAATTAGAACATTAATTGTATTATTTTGATTTTTCGTTTTGTTTTCCTAGTCTCACATTACAAACTAGTTTGTATGGGAAAATATATTATTAATTTGGAGGCAAATGTTGCGATAACAAAAATGATGTAAACTATGAATTACCCAAAAATAAAAAGCGATTAAGAATAGGATTAATCTTTTCTACACTAACAGCGTATACACCATCATCATTGGATGTATGACAA
The DNA here is from genome assembly GCF_003713205.1 of Coffea eugenioides. Classification (NCBI taxonomy): domain Eukaryota; kingdom Viridiplantae; phylum Streptophyta; class Magnoliopsida; order Gentianales; family Rubiaceae; genus Coffea; species Coffea eugenioides. Next base: position 7,848,450 of record NC_040041.1, read on the forward strand.
CTCATTTGAATTTAAAACTAAAATCTAAATTTTGCTCATATATCATACATTCAATCGTGATAATATATGCACTGTCGTTATATGTGATAATATATGCACTGTCGTTATATGTAAAATTTACTTTTAAAGATTGTACTTCAAAGCGTGCATGGAGGAATTGCACAAGTGTTGTCGGCTTTAGGACTTGGTTGATGGTCCTTGATGGGCAAACCTCAATGGCATCTATAGTCATGAGCTCATGGTCAAAACATGATTGCTTGTTAGTTGCTTGTTAGAGGAAATGTTGGACTTGGACCATGACAGGGCTTTGTAATGTTCAGTTACATTTGCCTTTTTAAGGAGTTTTGGCAATGCCTTTTTTTTTTTCTGAGTATTCATATTTTGTTAATTTCTTGGTACTTGGGCCAACTAAATTTAGGATCCAGATTTAAGGTCGACCTTCGCCATGATAACTTGGCAGAAGATTAGTGTTACAGCCAATTATTCCCCCCATCCCCATTGTTGCCTGAAAAATTCTACAAGCGCCTACTGTCACTTGGAAACATGGATTGGTGATTTTCACTATTTTCTTCATCAAACTGATGATAAAGTAAACAAACTCCATAGTATTCCCGGTTATAATTAGAAAATATGAAGAAGATTAACTCAAAAAGGGTATTAGGGTCTCAATCTTGGAAAACCTTTCTGCTTCTCTCTAATATATGTGTTTTAAGTTTTCAGAACTCTCAGGTTTGCATAAATTTAACTATTCTGCACAACCCGAAAGCTTAAGCATTTCTTTTCTTTTCTTTTTTGGGCTATCAAAAGTTCAACAAGTAACTCTGATCAACTCTACAATCGTATATACAATGTCCAGCAGCAAGATTAACAGAAACTTAATCCTACAAATTGGAATCTCTGCATCTGATATTTTTACATAAGGTAGAAGCCAAAATATCATAATAAAACACTTTGTTTTCTAGAAAGCAAAGTACGCCTGTTTTGTCTATACAGAAGTGTCTGGTATCCAGGCAATGATCACCCAAGAATTTATTTACTTTTTTAATTCTGGGTCCATGAATCAAGGTTGGTATTAGAATGTTAATGTCAGCTGATATTATACATCGGCACCACTGCTTTTTGTCATCGTTCTACCTATCATCACATCCCATTCCCTGTGGAATTCAAGATTCCTGCTTGTCCTCTGCAACAATTTCCCATCCCTAAGGTACAATGTACTCTTAGTTAAGCATTCCGTGACTTCTCAACCTCCTTGCTACGTGGCTGAAGTAAAGCAAATTATATGTACTTTGTAAGGACTCATGCAAAGCTGTAGAGAGAAGACCTTGCTAGGAGAGATCATATCCCATTCCCCTCCCTCCCTCTGTTGAGGCCATCTAATTTGGTAATCACAGACTGGCTACTGCTGATACGGTCGTGCTTTTCCCTCTGTTGAGGCCATCTAATTTAATAATCACAGACTGGCTACTGATACAGTCTGTGCTGCGTGTGGTTCAGTCCGATTATTTTGCGGGTTCAAATTTTTTATATACAATTACATTTTAATCTTGTGTTGAGTATATGTGAAATATTTTACTTATATACATTATTTTTTTTTACGAATGCAATAAAACAATGTAACTATATGTCTATCATGAACAATAATTGAATCGAGCCGCACAGATTCGTGATCGTATCAGCTCCATCCTGTAATCACTTTGATGAGGACCTCTCTAACCTATTGCTGTGCCATTGACTTGAATTCCTGTGATATGTTCGTCGTTAACTCCTTGGATAGTAGGGGTGTGTTAAAAAGCACTTTGAAATTCCCCAACCGCCAAAAGCCTGCATCCATACATAGATCAAATTGTCATATTTTGACAAGTCACTGCCATGAATACTAGGGTGACATTGTTTCAAATATAAAGTGACATTGGCAATTAAGATCTTTTGTCATCAAGATCAAGAGATGCGTCGACCTGAAATGTCATTGCACAGCCATTTTTGTAAAACTAGATCATGGAGCTTCCATCGACCACTCCATGATAGTCAGAATGGTAACCTTCTCTTTTATAGCCCACAATACTTGCTTAAATATTTTCTGTAGATTGCCAAAATCTAGTCTGTGGAATTTGTTCTCTTTGTTGGAGTTTCAAGCTTGTGTTTATCTGCTGCTGGTTTTATTCAATTTCCATCTGTCTATTGTACTTGTTTACTTAGTAGTGCTACAGAAATTGTTGGCGGAAACTTTTTTCATGCAAATATTGTTTGTTGTAACTTGTCATCCCTTCAAATACCAATTTATGCAATCTTGGCACGAAAATCATGCACAACAGAAGCAATTCCAACATATATAAAAATGTATGCAAAGAGAAGGAAAATAAACATACAAATAAATACTCAACAATTTTATTAATACAAAACTGAACGATAATAATATCAAATTGTAACCTTTCACATACGGTAACTCACAGCACTCAACTTAGAGGCTTTTCCTCAACTCAACAAGAATCGACTCAGCTTAACTCTCTAAAACTCGATTCAACTCTTTAAAACTCCACTCAACTCTTTCCAGAAATAATGTACTAGACTAATAGTATTTATAGATTACAAAACTTTCTAAATAGACACAATTGTAAATCGAAACTTTCTTGAAATTGATTTGAAATTTCCTAAACTAATATAGAAACTAAATAAACAAGACCAAAACAAGAAATTAAAAGAATTTGGAAACTAAATATTAAGATAGATTGGTTTAATTTCCTTTTTATCTCCTTTAAATCAAGATCGTTATTATGGTCACTTCCAATATCATATCAAGTTTGAATCTATCACAGTAAACACAATATTCAATATGAACTTATGATTGGTCTTCAACTTCATCTTCACACGTGGCAATAGACGAAACTTATAGTTCTCAAACAATTCTTGGATTGATCACTTCTGTCGAAAAATTCAAACATATCCACCCTTTCTTCATCCAATTCTCTATAATTCAATTGATCCATATCACTAATAAAATCTCCCAAAATCACAAAATCATAATTGCCACCACTAATATTTTTAAAATTCCCAAACTTGTTGACATGAACAATCCTATCACTTAAAGTAGTGTCACAATTTTCAATTGATTTATCCACTCTACAATTAATCTCAACCAACTCCAATGTTTGATTTGTCTTTTCAAACAAATTATCAATTCCAGTCAATATTTTTTTACCTTGCCACGATCTTCTCACAATTTCAATTTCACGAGTAAATTTGTTTCTTCCTCATTTACTTGCAAATTTTTTTTTGAACAAATTTCTCATCTTCATGTGCACCTACAATTTTTTATTTTTTTTCTTTCTTTGACTCATCAAAAAATTCATTTTCTTCTTCCTCATTACAAATTTCTTCCTATCATGACCACAATAATAATTTATCAAAAATTTTCAAGCCTTCTTTGCCGTCTTTGCATGCATGAATTTTTTTCATCATATGCAACTGGACTTGGGTGCTGAGATAGTGAAATGTTTTGTAATCCAACTGTCTATTCCTTTCAAAGTGCTTTCTACAGGTTCCATGAATCCCTTTTTGGATAATATCACAAAGTCCAATAGTTTGAAAAAACATCTTCATCATTCAACCCCAAACATCAAAATCATTTTATTATTAAAGATAAAAACGTCAGAACATTGTAAATAATGCGAACCCATACTTTAATTTCATGAACAAACATTAGGACCAAAGTCTAGAATATTGATATCACTTGTTGGCTCAAAAAAACATGCATAGTGAAAACAATTCTAACACATATAAAAATATGTGAGAAGAGGAGGAGAATAAACACACAAACAAGTACTTAATAATTTTATTAACTCAAAACTCAATAATAATAATATCAAGTCGTTACCTTTCGCTTAAGACAATTTCGTTTAAGACAATTCACAACTCTCAACTTAGAGACTTTTCTCTCAACTCAACTTAACAAGACTCAACTCAATTCTTGGAAACTCCACTCAACTCTTCAAAAAATAATGTACTAGACTCCTAATATTTATAGATTGCAAAACTTCCTAAATAGAAACAATTGTAAATCAAAACTTACTTGAAATTGATTTAAAATTTCTTAAATTAATATGGAAACTAAACAAAGAAGATACCAAAACAAGAAATTAAAAGAATTAGGAAACTAAATACTAAAATAACTTGGTTTAATTTCCTTCATGGCAGCATATACCATTGCTGAGAAATTCGTTACTGCAATTGAACTGCCTTGTCTCAAAAGGAAAAAATAAAGAAAAAAGTGTGAAAATGAAAGAAAAAAAGCTTTGTTGTTAACTCTTCCTATTAAAAAACTGAATAACAATAACTCACAATCCTCAATATCTAAGAAGAAGTTCAAGGCTCCTTCCAAAGATCGAGATTATCTTGGAGTTGTTGCATCATATGTGTGCTTTCCTGGTAGAGTTCTTCAGGCAATGAATTTATGTCTGCAAGAGCATCCCTTAAGGCCTGCATAAAAAGAGCGAACAAATTCAACTAGCTCATGTGAAGAAGCAAGTACGTTCAATATGTATAGAAGCCTAAAAAGAGCAAGTAAATGCATGTCACATTCTCAAAACTCAAGTGTGTATTATTGCATTTAAGAAGACACGGCTTATTTTCTACCAGTTACTTGTGCATATTTGATATTTTGCTATGTATGATTACCTGCAGGTAGAGTTATGATATTAGTTTGTTCAAGAAGAGATCAAATACAGATATCCAGCAATTTCATCGACTGCATATGGTTATAATCAAGACCTCTTGGACGCTTCCATCACAAACACTGAGATTAAACTGACCTTTATTTTTCAGAAATTTTTTTGAGCAACAATTTATAAACAGTAAATTTAAAAGATTGCAATGTTATATGTTTTTGGATCGGATTGCATATTTAGCTCTAAAAACTAAAGCAAACTTTTATCGAAAAAAAGGTCTTAAGTAACTCTTTTATGGTACTTCCAATGGCTGCATATTATTGGAACAGTGGGGAATAAACTTACCACACTGGCCGTGCCAAGAGCAGCTTGCGATGACTCCAGGACATCATAGTAGAAAACCGACAAGTTGATAGCCAGACCCAACCTTACAGGATGCGATGGACGAATGCCAGCCAACGCAGTTCTCTGTTCCAAAGAACGAAAAAAGTGAATAAAGCAATTCATCAACTTGAAAATATTATTATAAACAATAATTAGGCCCATAAAAATGATACATTAAATGCTTAAATCTTTTCATACAATTTGCCCTCTTTTACTACTCTAATTGAAAATAGTGCAGAACATAAACATAAGAAACATCCATATGAGCAACATTGTGCATGTCAGCCTCCACATTGTCTTGATCGATTGGGAGATAATTTACTTGTTTAAAACTTAAGCCCAGTAATTTGGACTCCGGCGAGCAATCAAGTCTGCCATGAAAAGGCATGCAACCCTAATAATCTTTTTTTTTTTTTCTCTAGCGAAAAAAAAATCTATATAGGGAAGGGATGCCAATTCTAATTCTCTTAATAATAAGAAAAAGTTACTAGGGGACACAAGTCAAACCCTAATAATCTCATTCCCTAAACAAAAACATCAAGAAAAAGGGACCTGCACTATTTAGCTTGCCTTTTAATATTACCAAAAAAGATATGTATGTATGAAAAATTAGACAACGTTGCGAGTTCTTAATTAATTCGGATATAAGTAATTTTTGCATGCATAAGTTTGTGAAAACCACCTCTGCAGCATTGTAAGATTCCATGGCTTTTTCAGAAGCCAAGTTAAAATCATCACCATCCTTAATTTCAGCCAAGTACCTCTCGTAATCTCCCTTCTTTGTGAGGTAAAAAACCTGCGACTCACTCGAGGAGGCTGAAGGAATCAAGGATTTATCCAACAACTCCAAAATCCCATCACAAAACTTCGAAATTTCGGCTTCAATGCTGACTCGATACTGTTCAACCAGTTCCTTCTCTTCTACGGAAGCCACAGATCGCCATGCAGAACGAAGGGAGCCAATCACCTTCGTGCAAGCCACGAAAAGTAGCCTTCGCTCCTCCAGGGTTAAATCGGAAGATGGAGAAACCTCTGTACATGCAAGATTTTTCATGTAATTCATCATATCATTGTAACGCTCGGATTCATGGGCTAGTTTTGCCATGTACAGGTTTTGCTTTCGAGTTAAAATTTGGGAATCAGCCATTTTTGTTGCAATTAAAGTAAGCTAAGCTCGTACACAAAAATTGTCTCGAGAGTTTCAGGTATGCAGGGTATAAATTAACAAGGTTTTTGAGGGTTGACAGTTGTCGTATTTGGATTGAAATTTGGAAGTTTGGAATTTGTTACGGAAGGAGGTCTATTGCAAAACTTTTGGGCTTTGAAATTTAGAAAAAGAATTCACAAAGTGATTAATTATTGGTTTTGGGCTTTTAGCCCGTGCATTAGTACATGATTTTTTTTTTTTTTTTTTCAAAATTTGGATTAGTTATAAGCCAGGGGATATATATATTCCAAGAAAGAAATATCAATATGACACTTTTACATATTTATTCATATTTAATTCAAAAAATTGTTGAGAATCCAAGTATCTATTGATCTATTCACTCTCTTCAATTAGAAGCCTCTACACATACACATATATATATATATATATATATATATATATATACACAAGGGGTTGAAGGGAGTTAGTGATTGAAATTTGAGAATCAATGAATTTTCAAAACCACAAAAATAGATATTTTCAATCTTTTTGAAGGACTCCCTTCCATGGTCCCTTTTTCCTTTTTTTTTTGTCCTCAGAATTATGGAAGAAAACATATAGTAATATCTTTCAAATCCAACTCATTTTCGTTTTTGTTTTCCTTTAACGACAAACTTACTTTTTAAAAAAAAAAAAAAAAAAACCCACACCATTTATTATTTTATTCTCCCCTCTTTATTATCTAGTAAACCAACAGTCCACCAATTAGGTAACACGTGTTGATATGTTCTTCCCCGCCGCTAAACCCTAGCGTTTCACATTTTCACTAACATTCCTCCATAAATTCCCTCAGTCTGAAATCCCTAGTCATTTCTAGGGCTTAATCGAGTTAAATTAGCTGAAAAAGGGAAAAAAATGGAGCTTTGCACAGCTCGATCAATCTCGAATCATCCATATTGTAGGCTCTTCACTGCCGGTGCTTCCCCAATAAGTCGATTTCAGAAACTTAATCCCAAATTCCCTGCTTCAAGAATCTCTCCGTCCCATTTCAACCCTTCAGGTAATTGTTTCAATCCCAAGTCTTATTTATTGTTAATCCGTGGATCATTTCTCGATGTTTATTGTGAATTTATCAGGCGTTTTTTGTGAGTGGAACAATGGGATTATTGGGATTAGCTTGGTGCAATGGGTTTCTCAGCAATGAGGAGATTTTGTTTGTTTTGTTGTTGTGCAATGGCATGGGGTTGGATTTAGAATAAGAAATGAGATTATAAACCATGTTATCAGGGGATTTGGGCAGGTTGAGTTCATTGTTTATGGGTTACTGATAATAAAATTATTAAACTTTTTCATAAAAAATACACAACATTGATGATTTAATGGGAATTTGAAAAATCGAGAAATTGAATCCTTAAAAAAAATAGGGAGGCGATTTGCAGCAGCAAAATTCATGGTAGGCCTGAAAGTACTGCCGCCATCACCTTATAAATATTAGTGACCACCTTCTCCCCACTGACTTGTGAGCGTGACCACTACAAGACTGGAGGAGAGAAGGGTACAGTAACTTTCATATGGAAGAACGTAGGAAGAGCAGGAACCTTGACAAGAGGCGAGAAAATAAAGAAGAAGTCAAGAAATTGATTTTCTATGCTTTGAATCCAAATTAAAGTATTAAAATTTATTTAATATCGTGAAAAAAACCTTCAATATTTATGTAAATAACCCCGTTGTTTTTTCTGGTTTGGTCAGTACGGATATGGTTTAGCTGAACTGTGATTGGTTGCTTTAAAGATTCAATAAGTTGATTAGAAATGGTGTTGAAAATAACACCTATGTGATGTCTGTTTACCCTTTTATTATAACGTGAATAGTTAAATGGAATGTGTTTTTGTAAACACTTCCTATAGTAGCATTAGGAAACTTATTTAGAAATTTTTTGTAAGGGTTAAAGAAAGAGAAAGAAAGAAATTCAGGAACAGTTGCGACTGATTTTTATATGTGTTCGCCTCAGGATTGCGATATTGCACCAACTTGTCTCTCAGATCATCACTCTCTGATGAAATTTCAACTGGGGCTAGTAAATATACCAAAGATGGACCAGATGGTGTGGTGACGTTGGAAGAGTCCAGGTCAGTTGAAAAGAATGTGTATGGAGAAAAATTTCCGAACGAAGCACCAAAAGAAGATTCTCCTGAAGAAAAACAAGTGCAGGCATTTGAGTATGGAGAAAAATTTCCAAACGAAGAACCAAAAGAAGATTCTCCTGAAGAAAATCAAGTGCTGGCATTTGAGTTTTTAGAGAAGCTCAACATAAAGGTTTGTGTCTAGTTCTTTGTATTTGCTTATTGTGTTTGAGCTGCTTTTGATCATCCTCATTTTCCTTTTAGGATGTTCTTGTAAACAATAATATTATGTGGTCTTTGTTGCACAAATAACTATCTTTAATGAACTCAATTGAAAGTGAAGAACTCCACTATGACTCCATAGATAGTTTTGCTCCTAGCAGCTTACATTTTTAGTGTTGCCCTCTCTTTTAGTCTTAATTCTTTTTCAGGACAAATTCTGCCAAACTGTTTATCTGTAGTTTAGAGGCTGAAGCCATGTCAGAAGGCTATTTACAAATTTTTTACTTGGTCAGTTTGAAAGATAGGATGCTGATTGCTTGGAGTGTCATCCTATTTTAAGCCATTTCCGTTTGGAGAATAAAGGACCCTTTTTGTTTAAATGAGGATTCACCTAATTTTGTCCATTCTTTTGATCTAATAACTCGTGGTCTGCGTGAATTGGAAATTTCTGTCCAAATGTTGACAAATTTCCACCTTTATTAGTTTGAATTTTTTTACCTTAGCATTTTTTATTCTTCTAGACCTGAATACAGAGGACTGAAACAGGTGGTTTCTTCTTCATGTGACACCAGCTGCAAACTTTTTCCTTTCCTTTATGGATGATCCATCTTCCTTGGTGCTCAGCCAAGTTTTATACGCATCAGCAGTATGAACTTGCTTTTTGTAATTATCTTACATCTTTTATTTTGCAAGAATAACTTGGTTGCTATGATGAAAATCAAAACTTATTGAAAGTTTCTTGATGAGACTTCGACAATTTGTGTCGATCCTGAGCGGTTACCTGAGCAGCCTTTCATCTTTTAAATCAATTTTGTCCAACACCCGTATTTTCCTGTTCTTAGTAAATGTTTTTGTGAATATTCTGTTTTCCAACTCTTCCTAATTTTTTCTGTGCATTTTTCTTTTTCATCAAGGAACAATCAATAACTAAGCAGGTTGCTATGATGACTTTTTTTTGTTATGATATTTGGAAAGTTATAGATGCTTGATGATACGTCGGCAATTACGTCGATCCTGAGCGGTTACCTGAGCAACCTCAATCTTGTAACTTTGATTTGCATTCTTCTACTTTCTCACTGTCTCTATCTTATGAATCCCATGGCATATTTTATGATGCTCCAATTGAAGTTCTCTTTGCTAATTTTCCTTTCTGTGGCCTTTCCGTGCCTTTGGTTTAAGTTTCAAGCTTTAATGTAGTCCAAGGTAGCTGGGTGTATGGGGGTAGTGATGCAGTTTTGAAAGAGGAGAGAGGTAGAATTGTTGTGTCAGTGGTTTTGACCGAGTCAGAAACTTTTGTTATCATGATAAAATAAAGTTTCTGCATTATTTTGGTTCCTTTTCCTTTTGCTCCGTCTTTTTGCTGTATTCGTTTTGAAGAACTTTCTCTGTTTACTTGTTTTTTTTCTCACTGAAGGTTTGTGTGCTGATGGTGATCTAATTTTTGTTCCTGATTTCTTGTTTCATGATTTGTTGACACTGGTAATTAAGTGGGGTGGCCTGTCAAAAAGTTACTTGTGTTCATCTGCGAGGAAGAAGAGTGAACTGATTAATATGTACTCTGTTTCTTTTGAACGTGGCGAGCACTTTTATCAGAAGACTTCTTCGCCCACCTGAAAAAAACAAAAAAGCTTAAATATGCTAAAAGAGGTCAATTCAAAAATAAAAAAGGGAACAAAGTCTCGTGAATGAAAAGTAACAAGAAATTAAGAATGAATTCTCCACATGTAGTTCTTTCTTATTGGAATTGTTTGTTGATTATTTTGCAGTTTGATTCGGACGATAAATACCCAATCCTCTTATCAGGCGGTGGTGCCCTGGTTGCTGTCTATATAGCAACTGCAGTGGTTGGCGCAATTGATTCGATTCCTTTGGTATGTACGAGCGTTAATTTTCTCAAACTCATTTAGTCATGTTTTGAGAATCGTTTGGGGCTTTATTACTGACACAAGGGACTCTCTATCATTTCAGGTTCCAAAGTTGATGCAAGTCGTGGGACTTTCCTACACAGTATGGTTCGGTACCCGCTATCTACTTTTCAAGGTAGTTTCCCTGTCAAATTGGCGCCCCATTCTTCATTACCTTCCTAGTTAGCAATCACAAATTATTTTTGTTTACCTTGGTTTCTGCAGAAAAGCAGGGAGGAGTTGGCTGCTAAAATTGAAGATATTAAGCAACAAGTCCTTGGTTCAGATGATGATTGATGTGGACTCAAGGATATCGCTATGATTTTGTTGCAATTAGATATATAAATTGAGTAAGGTTTGTCAGAAGAGATGGTCAAAGTTTAATGACTCAGTTTTGGTTGTCAATATGTGGATAGTAGGATCTTAGGTCGATGTATAATCTGAAATAGAAGATCAAAATCTTTATTTACTGATAATATTTTCCTACTTGCTAGTTTTTGGACTTTCATTTGTTTAAGCAGATGTGGCCTAGATGAATCTGCCCTTTTGAAACTTAACTAAAGAAAGCAATATAGAAGCTGTTGGCGCTCTTCCAACAGAATATTGAAGATACCCTTTAAGCCTGATTTGGTTTCTCGCACGGTTTTATATTCACAAAAGGATTCATTCCTGAAGAACTGTTTTGTGTCCGAAGACCAGCATGGTGCGTGCTGTTTGGCAGCCGTGTACAGCTGCTCCAGTGAAATGATTCCAATGAGAAAGGAGACTGTTTAACATCTTTTAGCATAATTCCCCCGAGATTTTTTTTGTCCTCTAATTGAAGGATGATGCGCCCAAGTATCTTTTTAACCAATATAGTTTACTATCATAAACTGTTAACCAAATCTTTTTGTAGTCCTCAATTGAATCAATTACCCTCATGATGATCCCTGTCTTTTTTTTTTGGGTTCACGCAAGGGATATCCTGAATTATGTCAGACTAATTTCTCTGCGGCGATGCAAAACTCGCCCCATAGGTGCACACGGTAGACAAGCTAATTGAATCAATTATCCTGTCTTCTTGTTCAAGTGGGAGTGGCCCACATTTGCTAATTGTGTTAAGCATTTGCCTGCTTGGATGGTGATAGATTACTGTTATTTATTATACTAATAATGATCTGTTTCTTGAATTATTTTCACATGCTCCTCTGTTTTGTTGTGTTTGCTTTTGCTTTTGCTTTGCTTCGAGTACCCTTCAACATGTTCATTTGGAAGATGGCGGTGGACAATTTTGTCAGCCAGTGGAAAGAGATGCTAGTTGTAAACAACTACCAGTCTACTACTTAACAGCTAACGCTTTAGAATTCTAGGGGTTCTACTTTAGACCCCCAAAGACAAGAAAATAAACCCTTTTTCAATGTTGTCAAAGTCATATGATATGGTGCACTTTTGGGAACTATCACGGTCAAAAAGTGTTAACTAGCACCTAGGAGACCGGCTGCTGGGCCAAAAGCAAAGCCGATTAGATTTTGACATCGTCATTTGACCAAAAACACTACTAAGTAATTATGAAAATTTTTAAGGAAGGCTTACATTTAATAGAAGTTCATGCACTTCATCAATTGTTTACTTTAAAAAGGCAATTTCATCCCAGGTATCAAAACTTTTACTCGGTATTGTTTAGAAGATTAGATTGTCAAGTGAGAAGAAATTCAAAGAATCTGCTTTGATCATTAACTTAGCCCTCAAGCTATAAATTGCTCATATACAGAAGTAAAATACAAAATCAAAATGAAGCAATTAAAGTACGAATAAATCTTATATATATTATTGTCAGTATATACACTATCATATCACGGTTGAATGAATGACATGCGACTCTGATATCAATATTCTCTGAGAAAGGCTTTTGCACACCAAAATCTTGTTTAACCAAATCAAGGATGGAAGTGAATATATATTATAGTACAATACCAAATCTTTCCATTTCAAGATTAACATATTTTTTGCCCCTTTTTTGCACCTTACACATCACTTTCTCAGTGATTAAGCAGTGCAATTAACAAAGAACACAGCAGGCTCCCACTTAGGTTAGATTTCCAAGATGGCACACAAACAATTTTCTCACTCACATACAAACGTGTCTAGTGTGTGTGTGTGAGAGAGAGAGAGGCTCCCTACAACTACAAGCAACGAAGCAAAGGCAGAAAGGAGGCAACAAAATGAGTGTGCACCAACTGGTAATCCAAAAAGAAACGCCCCAAAGACGCGCCACTAACGACCGGCCGTTATCAAAAGACAGAACATGCGGGTGCCACGTCATCCCCTCGCGTTAATTTACCCCCACGTCTCCGTTAATTTCTGCCATGCGAACATTTGATTTTTAACGTCTCCTTTTTAGTGCTAATCCATCCTTTGCTCATTAAACCTTAAAAAAAAAAAAAAAACCTCCAAACCCGAATTCAAGAACTCCATACTATATTAATTTCCCCAAAATGCTAAACCACATTTGTTAACTAGCATGTTTGGGACTATAATCCAGATTAAGGAAACTAAGGCTAGTTTAAGCCAAGTAACTGTGAAAACCCATTGAGAAGACTGCAGAAAAAGTGCAGCCTCTACAGCTTCTTCTCACACACTGGTAAGTGCATTTTTACATTTGGTAGCGTGTGTCACTACTGTTGCATAGCAAAAGTTGCCAAGAATTCCTTTTCTTTTTCCTTGTTTCATTTGTGGGTTCAATGTATATGGAAAGTGATCTTTTTTTGTTCTCTTTAACGAATTATTGGATCAAAATCGTATCTTTCTGGTTGCATTGAATTGGGATGGAAAAAAAAATGGAAGCTGATTACAATCTTTGATTTCTCAGATTCTTGAAAAAATACAATTTAGGAAAATATTGAAAGAAAATAAAAGTGGAATCCTTCTAATTTGATTTCCAAATTAATCCCAATAAGGAAAAGGGTGTTTCATTTGCTATCTTCCTGCTGCATTGTGTATTAATAGTGGGCCTTCTGCTATATTAATCTCTCACACCATTGAATTCAAGTAAGGTTCTTTTTTTTTTTCCCTTAATTTTTCTTGTTGGTTTTTAGGCAACTGATGTTCTGATTTTTTTTTTTTTTGATGGATTAGGATATTATACTGCAAGGAAGGGGAAGAGTTGATTTCATCAATGCCGACTCAGGCTGATCATGTTGTCGGTTTGAGGAACCAAAGCCGGGGAGGTCGAGGCTTTGGATTGCCTTCTGCAACTAGATTTCAAAGTGGACACCTGCCATCTGGGATTATCCCGGTGTCCAGAGGCATGCCTGTCAAAAATGGCGCTGGAATCGGTTCAGAGTCAGACATGGATACCAGCTCTGACTCGGATAGTGAGGCTTACGGTGGACGTTATTCGGTTGAAACATCGCCCCAAGATGATAAATTTGTGAACGGTGTGTTGTTTTCAAAAGCAGTGAATTCTTTTTACGGAGAAGATAATGTAACTGTTGGTGCTTTCATTCTGAATATTGTACATTTTGCAGGCAAACGTCAGAGTAATTTTCGAAGTTTAGGAGCACAAGGTATCAGAAGTATCGATGCTAGTGTGCCAGACCTCAGGAATGAAACTTCAGAGGTTTACTACTTCAATGGAAATCTACAACCAAATGCTAAGACACCAAGACAGGTTTTTCGTCTGAACTTACCTCTGTATGCTACATTAAAGCCGTTGGATGGCTGCTAAATTAAGTCCTAGCGCAGTCAGCTACCTACGTTGCCTTTTCCTCCTCCATGCTCAAGAGGCACCTGCAATAATTGATGTCTATCTAGTGGTAGTAGTGCACAAAACTGCTTTTAGTGCTGCTATGTGCTGCGATTGTTATTTTCCTTTTATGAATCAAATTTTATATGCTACTATTTTTCTCTTACAGGTTCTTCAAGGTGCAGGAGTCCAGAATTATAAGTTACCGGATGATGTTCCAAGTGCACCACCACTGGCTGGTTCTGTCTCAGAAACAAACCAAGTTTCGGGGCAACCTAGAGCAGATTTTTTCCCTCACTCTACAAAATTGGATGGTTCTGCAACCGCAGATATGCCAAATACTGGCAATGGAACCCCATTAAACTCTACTGCCAAGACAGCTTGTGATGCATCTCTTAGGTATATTATTTTGGCAAGTTTTGTTTTTGGTGAGCTGTTTGTGCAACTGCATGTGTTTTAAATTATCTCTATGTAAATTCATGGGAGAATTTCAAGTGTGATGGTTATATATGTAATTGATGACAGGGCTGCTGGTGTGTCTTTGCATTCCTTACCTGCAAAAATCCCTACTTTCCATGCAAGGTAGCTGAAATCTGCAAGTTTTTACATTTATTTTCCCTGATACATCTATGTTTATAACTCTTGTGGTGACAATAAAAATTGTAACACCATTGAACCTTTTCGGTCTGTTATCTGAAACAATACAGTGGTCTAGGCTCTTGGAATGCTTTCATTTCTTATGATGCATGTATTCGGCTATGCCTTCACGCTTGGGCCAGCGAATGCATGGAAGCTCCCATCTTCCTAGAGAATGAGTGTGCAGTTCTGAGAGATGCTTTTGGGTAAGATATTGTAAAACTCCTTTCCCTTTATGCATGTAGTTGTATCTCTGTTGTGTTAGTTCCATGCATTCTGATACATTTTACATCCAAAATTGAGGACTTTATGTGGACGTGTGTAATTTTTTTCTAATTCGTTGTTCACGAAAAACAAATGTATGAGGAGTAATTTAATTGATGCTAAAAGAGTGTATATTTTGTGGGCAACTACATATTTAGTCTCCACGTGGCGTGGTAATGATCAGAAACAAGTTTTTAATTAGATCAGCAAGCAAGAGAAGTTCATGGCTGTTTTAGTGAACTGAATTGTGTCCTGGTGGTTTTGCAGAAGCATTAACACACAATTCAATCAAAATTAGTGTAATAATGTGATTACTGTCCTTTTATTGTGAGTATGCCCAATGCAGTGACCTGTTGACTAATGATTTTTGTTTATTATGCAACAAACCACGTATGACATGACCACTGTTTTGTTGTAGATTGAAGCATGTGCTGTTACAATCGGAAGAAGAGCTCTTGAGGAAAAGGTCAGCAGAACTAATCAGCGAGGGAGCTTGTGTAAAACCTAAGAAAATTATTGGCAAGATGAAAGTGCAAGGTATTCTTCTTGATCCTTGTCCACAGTAGGTTCTCTATCTCAGAAATATGTTTGAATATTAAATCTACCTAGATTTTTCCAATTACAGTTCGTAAAGTAAAAATGGTTCTGGAGCCACCAACAGGCTGTAGCCTTTCATCTTTGAAACCACCCCTAAAGAAGCTGGAGCCTTTTCGAGTACGGTTGTCCAGCATAAAATCAGCTCTCTCGTCTGAGTGGGAAACTTACAAAAAAGTACGTGTGAGCCCACGTATGCCATCAAATGGATCTCTTTCACGCCAGAGCTTGGCTTATGTTAATGCTGGAACTCAGTATGTAAAAGAATTGCCTGAATTGGTAAAAATTGGCATTACTGCTTTGCGCAACCATTCGACATCCTATGAAATGGTGCAAGGTATGTATGCCCTCACAGTGTTTTAAAAAAAATGTTAAAATCAAAAGTTGTACATTTGGTTTACCTTCTTAATTTTGCATATTCTTTCCCTTAATTTACCAAAATCAGTTCCTCATTATAGTGTCATGCATACTACATGTCACTTATACTGTTCATCAAGATACTTGAACGGACACATATAAGAATGTTAAAGGTTGTTGAACCTTTTATTGTTAATTATTTGCTAGGAATCGTAAAAGAAACATGACACCACATTTACCAAATTGAATCCAGTACCTGAAACTCATTTTTAGCACACTGCAACTTCTTTCTGGTCCTCGTACTTATTTTGTCTTTTGTCACTAACCACATTATTAATCAGGTTGTTTTGTAACCTTTGTGCAAGAGGATACAACTTACCACAGGTGCTTGGCTAGGCATAACTAAGACACCCATAGGAAGCTTCTAGCACCTCAAGGTCTTAAAATGCTAATTGCTTAGTGTGTTCTGTTTTAGACTGTGATCCTATTCAAGGAATAAGTTAGTAGGAAATTCTCTTGGAAGTTTTTCTGAAGATGTTTGGTCTAAACTGAAATAGCAACTTTGATGGTTGTGAAATTCTCGGCTGTAAATACTTTTAGTGATAGCTAAAAAGTGGAGCTCCGAAACTTGAAAAACCACTTATAACTGAAAAGCAACCACATTACCCATCACTAAAATCTTTGAGAGATCTTAATGTTGCTATGTTCTCACTACATTTAGTTTTTCCATTAGATAGTGAAAATTAAGCTAGAAAAGTTGAACTCTAGCAAACATGGTACAATACCCTTTTGGATACTTTAGTTTCAGTGTTTATAAGTGTATTTAGTTTGCTTGCTAAGGTAAACTTTTTGTCAGTGATTGCATCCTCAGACTGCAGTAGATACATTGAAACATTCTGTTCAGACATATTACTGAAATGATTCATTATCCATCTACAGAAACATATTCTTGTTCATTGAGATTGAAAAATTCATCTGAAGAGGACACAGTTAAAATGCAGCCTGGATCTGGAGAGACTCATGTGTTGTAAGTTTTTGTGTTCTTCTTTTCTCAGTCTCCTATCGAATAGAAGAATAAACTGATTCTATTGCTTCTGGAGTATAGCTTGCCGGATGGGTTAGGAGATGATCTAATTATTGAAGTCCATGATTCAAAGGGGAAGTATTGTGGGAGGGCAATGGCTCAGGTGGCTGAAATTGCTGATAATCCGGTAGGATATTCAGATTACTACTTGTTTCTCAAATTCTAGATACAGATTTCTTTGCTAGATACATGAAGTATTGGTTGGATGCAGGCTGACAAGCTTCGCTGGTGGTCTATATATCAAGAGCCAGAGCATGAACTTGTGGGGAGAATACAATTGTATATCAATTATTCAAATCAAGAAGAGAATAGTCATCTTAAGGTCAGTAAGATCCTTGCAATAGATCTTTTCTAAATTTTTGTTATCTCACTGTTGATACACCAACATTCTGGTGCAGTCTTAGTCCGGCAAAAGATTTTTTTTATTTTAATTTTGACTGAAATGGTTGAACTCTGTTGTTTAGTTGTGACATGTCTTTTAATTTTTCATGTCCACAACTTAACTCTAAGTTGCAGGCGTGCATTGTCATAGTGTTAGAAATTACAATCTTAAGGTTCTATGTTCAAATGTGAGAGCAGCCAGTTTGCCATAACTGGTTTTTTGGCTGTTCACTAGCTTTCAATAGATGTTTAAGTGATACTATTTGAATCTTTTAATGTTTTATGATTTGAATTGTTATCGGTTCTTTCTTCTCCATTTTCTTCATTTTTTCCCCACATTAATTGTCCTTTGATGTAGAATCAGAAAAGGGATGAGTAGTTTTAGCTACATATTTAATGTCTCGCTTTCTTTCTAAAGATCATCTGATGGTATTTTCAGCTATCATGTAAGCTTAAGGAAAATGTTGTTCTTTGTGGTTCAGTAGATGTGCAATACAATAATGGTGAACAAAGGAAAAAAAGGGATTTTATATTATTTTGACTATCATATGAACTCTGCTATGCATTGTGAATTCAGACTTCATCGGTTTATTGAATGACTTTAGTTCTACTTTTCATTTCTATGTAACATTTATCCATTTAAATGTTAAAATGAGGTAGTTTCATGGTAAGGTGTATCCTTATTTTGTTCTTTATTTCAGTATGGTTCTGTTGCTGAGACTGTTGCATATGACTTCGTTTTGGAGACTGCAATGAAAGCTCAACAGTTTCAACAGAGAAAGCTTTTGCTGCATGGTTCATGGAAGTGGCTAGTGACTCAATTTGCTTCATACTATGGAGTTTCAGATGCATACACTAAGCTGAGGTATTCAAATTCGTTTAAATGCCTATTTACAGATAAATTGTTTCAAGATGTGGTGTGAAATTACTGTGTAGGTCTATAATGTTTGATTACTTTGCAGATATCTTTCCTATGTTATGGATGTTGCTACACCAACTGCAGATTGTCTAGATTTGGTGCATGATCTGCTCTTTCCTGTTGTGATGAAAGGCAAAAGTAAAGAGGCATTGAGTCACCAAGAGGTAGGAGGGATTTAACTTAAAAAAACGTGAACAGTTATTGTCCTGCTCAATTTTACACAGTATCTTATGCATAAAAATGAGACAGTAAAAGTATCCCACCTTTAACATGGAGAATCTTATTTGATTTATCTGCACTTGTCCTTCAGCAGTTATATTCAATGATACCATGTTTCATGGACTTTTTTTTGACTTTTTCAGTTATGCTGAGGTCGTGTTGTACACATCTTGCGCCTTTTCATCTAGCATCTTCCATTAGCTTCATATGCATTTAGTGCTTTCTTCTGTTACGATTCTTTGAAGTTTTTATACCAAATTTTCAACTAACATAATGTTCTTTCTTATGCATTCCCCACCAGAATCGTATGCTGGGAGATGTTTCTGATCAAATTGAGCAGACCATTGCGGTGGTTTTTGAGAATTACAAGTCACTTGATGAGTCATCTCCATCAGGGGTCGCTGATGTGTTTACACCAGCTACTGGATTTGCTGCTTCTGCTCTGGTACCAGCCCTAAAGCTGTACAAACTTTTGCATGATATTCTCTCTTCTGAGGCACAGTTGAAGCTTTGCAGATATTTTCAGGTATTGAACGCATACATACTTTCTTTCCCTGCTGCACTCCATTTCATTAACCATTTCTTTTTGGCAGACTGCAGTGAAGAAGAGATCCAAGAGGCATATGTCAGAAACAGATGAGATTGTTTCTAACAATAATGGGAACGTACTAATGGACCCAGTAACTATTTCTGCAGCATATCAGAAAATAAAATCTCTTTGTTTGAACATCAGACGAGAAATCTTCACAGACATAGAAATTCACGATCAGCATGTACTCCCCAGGTAAAAAGGAAAGGAAGAAAATGAAAAAAAAAGGACCCATTTTTGCTGAAGTGTAGATAGCTTGATTCTGCCATATTAGATAATTAGAGATGTTTGTAGTTCCTATAATCTGATTTATTCAAGTCTTATTTGCATTCATTTCATGCAATGGCTTCTCTGTTATTTATCTGAGCATGATCTCTTCCAAGGATAGGATTTTTGTTCATAGAAGTCTCTAACTCTGGTTTTTCTCTTATCTGTCTTTGCATAGTTTCATAGACCTTCCAAATCTATCCTCATCCATATATAGCACCGAACTCAACAGTAGATTGCAGACATTTCTTGTTGCTTGTCCACCTCCTAGTCCATTGCCACCTGTGACAGAACTCGTTGTTGCAACAGCTGATTTTCAAAGGGATCTTGCCTCCTGGAATATTAAGTAAGTCTGATATGTGCTTAGTTTACACTTTAGTCTTTTCTAGCATGCCTTAATCATATCATGACCTTTTGCAGAGCTGTTAAAGGTGGAGTTGATTCAAAACAATTGTTCCACTCATATATAACCTTCTGGATCCAGGAAAAGCGTCTTACCTTGCTGGAACTATGCAAACCTGATAAGGTACTCTTTTGTCTACATGGACTCACTGGGTCAAGTTCATGGCCTATGTTATATTTCTTCAATTTCCATCAAGCATTGTTCACTGGAAGTCAACACCATCTTGTGTTGGATATGCACATAAAATTACCTGGTCTGAATTCTTCTGAGCTATTAGGCTGAACTGGTTATGTGCACATGATAACTTATTTGGTAGTTGCCTCAGTTGATCTCTTGAGGAGATCATTCCAATGGGAAGAAAGTTTATTTGACTTCAAAATACAACGTAGGTCGTAGCTTTTCTGCGACTAATATCTGATCTGTCCCAGTTTTACTACCCTTACCTTTGTAGATGAGAAGCCTGATCCTTACTTTTCTAAATAGAAGCTTTAGGTTCAACAAGATTTCACCTTATTTGTCTGCTCAACCGCAGCTTAAACGCTGAGCAAAGCAATAGAAAGAGATACTTTACCTTAAGTTTTTTCTTTGTTTCAATAATATATCTATGGACCATTGAACCTTTTATAATGTGGCACTTGCATCTTAGACATTACTTGATAAGAGTGGGTTGCATTGGAGGCTGATAAAATAACTGGCTCTTAAGGCATCTTATATTGATATAGAAAGGTAAAATTGTTCCTATGGAATTAAAATAGGGAACAAGAAACTCTTATTTCAAAAAACATCAGGTTAGTCATCTGTGTAGGTTTTACTGTTTGTTTGTAGTACATATATACATAATTAATATGATTTGACATATCTGTTCTTCTTGCTTCATTTTATGTTTGGCCAAAAACTGATGCTTTGGATGAATTTGTCAGCATTTGCTGGTGTGTTTATAATTTCCCTATTGCTGATTAGTAGAATTTACATGCCTCCAGGTAAAATGGTCCAGCTTCCAAGCACTGGATCTCACAACCCCTTTCGTGGATGATATATACGATCAACTGAAGGAGACACTAAAGGAATATGATGTCATTATAAGTCATTGGCCAGAGTATACCATCCAGTTGGAAAGTGTAAGTAAAGTCTGAATTTTTTAATTTCTATTGCCTTCATCATTTTAACTCTTATTGGGGTTGGCAGAAACCGGCTAGTATTCTATATGTTACTTTCCAGTTTGAAATTTTCCTTGTATGCATTTGGGAAAGGTTTTAGCTAAGTGGGGTATAGAATCCCAATCTTCTGCTATGATTCGATTAGAAGGTCTTCATTTGGTATTACTGCATCAATGGATAGACATTTAATGATTAGTTTGTGTGATAATGGTACTTCTTGGTGACACAGTAGGACCCAACGGATCATGGTAGCTAGTGTATTTTCTAACTTTATGGAGTAATACACACAATGCTTGACATCTAATTCTTGTTTGGATACAGGCCATAACAGATGTGGAAAAGACAGTTATAGAGACTATGGAAAAACATTATGCAGATGTTTTATATGCACTGAAGGAGAACTCAATTCCAATTAAATTGGGCCTCAAGTATGTTCAGAAATTTGCTAAGGGCACTGTATCTGCCTATTCCGTTTGCAGAGAGGTCAGATTGTTTGCTATCTTTGGATTTTTGTGAACTTGGTATCTCCCTTCTTTTGACCATAAATTAATATTTTTGCTCTAATTTTTCAGTTGGGAATTTTTCTTAATTCCGTGAAAAGGATTCTTGATGTTTTGCGGCCCCCAATAGAAGCACAGATAAAGGTATGGGGTTCTTGCATCCCTGATGGTGGGAGTACCATCCCAGGCGAGCATCTGAGTGAAGTAACGGTTATGCTCAGAGCCAAATTGAGAACTTATTTGCAAGGAGTTACAGAAAAGCTTGTGGAAAATGTAGGTGTACTAACATTTAGGTTATGAATTTGGTCCTTTTAAAAAAAAAAAATTCTTCCTGCATTGTGTTGTGCTGATTATCCAGCAAGATGCATTTGGATGGAAAGCATGCTTTTTTTTTCATCTCTTGGTCATTTATTAATGCAAGGTTACAAGTTGCAGAAAAAGTCATTATGATCACCATTACAACTATACTTTGTGGTGTTCTTAATGACATTTGGATATGCACTATCAAGTATTGATTTCGTTTTTTATACTGCTTTTCTGGATTCAGACAAGATTGCAACCCTCTACAAAGTTGAAGAAAATAATTCAGGATGCAAAGGAAAATGTTGTAGAATCTGATGTTCGAAGTAGGATGCAGCCCTTGAAGGATTTGCTTGAAAAAATGATTGATCAACTTTACAATTTATTGGACCCTCAGGTGTTCATAATCGTATCAAGAGGTATTTGGGATAGGATGGCACAGGTAAGTTTCTTGGTAGAATGTTCAGCAAAATGTCTCATAATTATTTTTTCATTACGTATCTTTTATTTTCTTCTTCTTTTTTTTCCTTATTATTGTTTGATGTTTTGTGACAGGATGTGCTTAGATTTCTGGCAGAGAGGAAGGAAAATCGGTCATGGTACAAAGCTTCACGGGTTGCAGTATCTGTAAGTTGAGCTAATTCTTCCAGGATTCAGATAGTCACTTTAAGCAGCAGCCATTATTTGCAAATGTTGAAAAGATTAAAAGCATGACGTTTTTAACTGAAATTCACCTTATACGAAGTAGAGTGTTAAAGAAGGAAAGAGGGATAATCTGATCATCCTTTGAATCTTCTATGTGATGTAAGTCTTTCATCCTTGAAATAGTTAGAGATGTTTGCAAGGGAGTGAAAAATGCAGGCTGACTTAGTAACTTGGCTCGAGTTAAACTTTGGCTGGCCAAATCGTCAGTCTTTCACATTAGAGTGGTTGTGATGATTTTCTTTGTTGTTTTGAGGAGAAATTTCGCAATTTTTATTCCAGTAATTGAATGGTTTCCGACTGATTTGACCTTGATTTATGGAAGTAAAGATGAGAGTTTAATAAGATCCAGTAATATGATAAATACTACCATGACAACAAAGATTCTGATTTGCAGGTTTTAGATGATATTTTTGCCTCACGGATGCAACAATTGCTCGGGAATGCACTACAACAAAAAGACGTGGAACCTCCCGGATCGATTATGGAAGTGCGGTCGATGCTATCCTAGGATGCTTCTACTAGAATTGTAAAGAAACACACATAGACATAGAGGGAAAACTTCGAGTTCTCATACACCGATAACGATAGAAGAATTGAGGAATGGCTGCTTCGTTGCAGCTATAGGTGGCAAACGAACAAACGCATTTAGCTAAATTTACCCACACCCACCTATGAATAGTTGTATATGGGTATCTTTAAATTTTAACATACGGGTATAAATGGTAATAATATCCATTTATTATCAAATCCAATTAATTCATTTAGAATTATCTTTTTCAAGCCTCCCACCCATTTAGAAGAAATTTGAGCCTGCTTTTGATTATTGAACTTATTGTTGGAGACTTTCATGCATTAATATTGCTGAAACCTTGTATATATTTGAATGTTTTATTTTTCAGCCTTAACAAATATTTGATGCATTTTTGACGTAAATAGATATCCTATATAATTTTTTTTTTTTCAAATTCTTGTTAACTACTAGTTGATGTGCGCCTCGCCCTTCGCTTCAGGTTGCCCAGACATTGTTTCTGCAATGGGTTAGTTTGTTAGTTTTGCTGGAACTTATTTACACTGCAGAAGATACTGCATTGACAAAAGCAAAGAAATGGCAGCAACAGAAGACGCAATTACAGCAAGACTAACTATCAGGAATAATTGTCGTCATTCATCCATACATGCAAACAAGAAACAAATCTCAACTCACCTGGTCCAACACAATAAAAAAAAAAAAAACAAAGCCAAAAAAAAAGACTAACTCACCCTACCCAACACAATCAACAGCTCCTTCTCATATATTCATTGCCAAACTTCTGAGTCAGACATCAAGAGCGTGGATACATGAGCCTTACTTTGATTTGTTGCTCTGCATGAATGGCTATGCAAACCAATAAAATAGAGCATAACTGACATTAAACATCTGCAAAGCACCTATGCTCTGATGCGCAATTATTTGCGGTCTAGTAGAGAACTCAATAGGAAAACGAGGAAAGGACAAAACACTGGGCAGAGAAGCTAAGAAAAGAATATAGAGAAAAAAGATAGGAGAATGAGGAACGGAAAAAACGCTGGGTAGAGAAAGTCAAGAAAAGAACAAGAGAAAGTAACGGAGACAAGGCTAAGAAAACAATAAGAAAAAGTAATGAAGATTGCAAAACTTTGAAGCAGTGCTTGTTGCATCCAGCTCAACTCACCGCTACACTTGTTGCCGTCCGAGAACAACACGTGGGGAACGGTGAATTTCCAGCAAAACCACTCCCACTCGACTCCAAAAGACCATAACACCCATCAGGCTCACAAAAATCACAGCATAACCGGACCATAGGTAAAGATTCCCGTTTTATATATGTAAAGATTTGTTGGTTTTATCTTACCTTTTTTTTTTTTTTATAGATTGTTAATTTGTTCATTTTTTAGCATTACCAATTTATGACAAGTTTTAGTCTCCTTTCCTACCATTCTAAAATGAAATTTTAAATTTACACATGAAAAAATTGTAAGGGGTTCAAAGTTTTTAGATTAAGTTTTTATATTAACTTTCATGGTAGTTAGTTCAAATTTTTATTTTCTTTTAGTAATTAGGCTTATTGATAATGATGGATGCAAAGAGTGGTATCAATTGATAATTTAGTTTGCAAAAATGAATTTAAATGAGTTTACAAAAAGTTAAAATAAATGAGTTATAAATGGTAATTGAATTACCCAATTCATTTTTGACTTATCCATTTATACCTATCTAATTAAATGGGTATAAATGGATTAACTCACTTATACCCATTATCCATTTCAACTCGTCCAAACCCGTCCAAATCAACCATTTTGACGCCTCTAATTTCTTCAAGTAAATATCAGCCGCAAACAAGAGGATCAAATGGGGGATAATTTCAGAAATTTCCCTTGAAGTTTTTTATAGTTTCACTGAGTACCCTTAAAGTTTTAAAAATATCACTTTTCCCCCTTATTTTGAAATTTTTATCACATTCTCAACCCAGTTCTAATTATATCATTAAAATACTATGTTTAGGAAAGAGAAAGTTATTTTATTCTAAAGTTGCTCTTTTATTGTGATCCCTTAGCTGTAATGACAAATCAATTTAAAATCCTTTTATATTTGAAAACTTGATGGATGTGTTTTTTAGTAAAAAAAATTATAAGTTTAGAGTTGAGAAATCTTTAACAAATCTTATCAACAATTTGGAGGCAAAATTTTAAATTGAAAAATCATAAATAATTAACAAAGTATGTAAAAATTATTTGAAATATTGTAAATATGTGAAAAATAACTTTTTTTTATCTTCTAAACAACTCAAATAAATTCTAAATGTAATTTAAAAATTTTTCCCTTTTGTAAATTTTCAAGCCATTGATTCAAATAAAAAAAAATTAAAGATTCTAAATAGTTCATAAAATTTATTAGATTCAATCAAACCATTTTACATAAAAAGAAAGATTTTTCTCATTCGATAACCTAAGAGCATGTGATAAACATATGGATAAATAAGGTTGAACAAGCACTGAAGTTTTAAAATTATAAATAGTCTCCTAAATTACAACACTTTTGTAGAAGAAATCTATATTTTTGTCAAAAAAACAATAACAATAACTCCATTTGGATTCCTCATTTTTTCAAAAACAAGTTTTTCATATACTATGTTATAATAATACACAAACAAAAATAACAATATATCAAAAACAACTTCAAATATATACACACACACACACATATATATATATATATATATATATATATATATATACCACTACCACTACCACTACCACCACCAACAACAACAACAATTAATAAAAACACACCACCACCCGCTGTCCCTTCTCCTTCTCTTATCTCTCTCCTTTTTCCTTATCCTCCCTCTTCCCTTCCCCTTTCTTCCTTCTCCCTCCCCTGCCTTCTTCCTCCTCCTTCCTCCTCCTTCCTCCCCACGTCTCTCTCATTGCCCCCTTCCCCCTTCCAATTGCAACCAAATTTGGTCGCAAGCAGCGTCCATTTTCTAGTCGCAACTCATGACTAGAGAGGGGGGTGGTGGGAGAGGGTGGGGAGGAGGGAGGAGGGGAGGGGTAGAGGAGAAAGAGGAAGGAGAAGGGAGGAGAAAGAAAGAGATGAAAAAGAGGAGGGGAAGAGGGAGAAGGAGGAAGGAGGGAGAAGGAGAAGGAGGATAAGGGAGAAGAGAAGGGGTGGTGGAATAGTGGTGGGTGATTATAAAATTTTATAAATATCCCATTAAAATTTTAAATTTTAAAAATATTTCAAAATATATTTTCAAAAACACCATTAAAAACATCTATAATAAATGTTTTTTCAACTACATTGTTACAGTAAAATATTTCAAAAACACTTCTAAAAATAGCTAATCCAAATGGATCATATTTCTTACCATGTGACTTTAGAATACCAAATAGACAAACATTAAAGGAAAAAAAATTACTTTATAATTTGAAAACATATTAAACAAAATTTTATTATTTGTTTGTACTTTAAAAAAGTATATTTTTTATGGTTGCAATTATTATATGTTGTTCCTTTAAAAAAAAGAACATTTTCATTTTTTGTCCTTAATTTTAACATATGATTATTATACTTACAATTAAAAAAATTAAAAAATGAAAGGGCATTATTGGAAAGAAATTATTTTCTCTTTCCTAAAATGAGTATTTTAATCATATAGTTTGAATTGGTTTGAGAATGCTACAAAATTTGAAAATAAGAGAAGTAAATGATATTTTTAAAATTTTAAGGGTGCTAAGTGAAATTATCAAAAACCTCAAGGGAGGTTTATGAAATTACTCCATTAAATGGATACGCTAAATGTTTTCCAACTAAGAAAGGAATGCCGTAAATGGTGTTTATCAACCTGGAGCAAATGTTTTCTCTAATGAAACTATTGTGTTTGGATCGTAAATTATTTGAGATAATTTTGTGAAAAAAGTATTATAGCATTTTTTGTTTTGTGTCTCTTAACAATCAGTAACCATGATGTTTTGTTTAAAAGAATCAATGCCTGTTGTAGCAACTTCGCTGTTGCTTTTAGGCCACCTCTTGACCTTTGATGATCTCCATGAAGTGCTTTCATGGTTTACAATTTTGTTAAGTGTAACCACAAGATTGTATTACATTAATTGAAATTTTTTATTTTGCTCAAAATCACCTTGGTTTTATTTCCTCATTTCGTATATAAAATTTCCTTTTGAGTTGAAGCATTGGTGTTAAACTAAAATGTTGCAGTTGAATAGTAGCCTATTTTAGGCATTAGACTGCTAGTGGCTTGGTGGCTCCTAGCTAGTTGACAACCTTTCTAAGTGGAATTTGGTTTTCATTCTAGTTTCTGGGTACAAACCAAACATCCGATAACAGCATACAATTTTTTTTCTAGACAGAAAAAGATGATGGGACAATCATTTGACTGGTTGAAATTATAAAAGGAAAAAGACAAAGGAATTCTTTGAATGTTGTTTTCAGGATCCAGGCAGGTACATGCATCTAATATCGTGTATGACATGTATTCTTAGGTGAATGATTGCCCTGGGAATCAAGGCAGCTCCCGGGAGCCATTTCCTCCATGAATTCACGGGGCTGTCTTATGCACAAAAGTTCCATTTCCATAGAATAAATCCTCTGCGCTCCGTCCGCTACAATCCCTACGCTCATTTCATGTTACTTGTCCAAACTACTTTTGAACAGCATAGAATTCCTATTAAAGAACAATTATAAAAAACCAACTCCCTCTAAAAAAAGTTAGCCACCACATTAATTGTGAGGTGGGAGAACCTTATCTCCCATCAATGGGCCTCTATATGAGAATTGCTCTAAATTCATATGAGTGCATGGTGCACCCGTCTGGACTGATGGTGGTTCAGTTCTCATCAGGTTCCCTCGATTCAGTTGGGTCATCTCCTAGAATAGGTTCCCCCCTCCCTCAAAAGTAGGAGTAGGACTATAGGAGTAGGTTAGGTTAGATTCGATGTGCCGTTAAGACAAAGAAAATAACTATAAAAAAAATTTCCCAAAAATAGTAAACTATATATTAAATGTGAAGCTCAAAATTTTTTTTTAATATATAAATGGTCTGTTTGACAAGTGTCTAACGGGTACTAATTAAGAGAGATCAATATCGGTTTTGTAAACAATTAAAGTTAAATAGGAAAATTATTTAAATATAAGGCAACACAATACATATCAGCATGTGCATTGATATGTTAATTTGGTATAACACTTACATTTGAAATTTTTCACTTTCACAAATAGTTTGTATGTATTGTTGCACAGAATGTTACTCATTCGCTCTTATTGTACCCAATTATTTTAAACCTTAATACAAAATGTAATTGTTGAACACCCTTTTCCTAACATGTTTGGATAGTCAATTATTTTTTAAGATTTATTCATTTGCATTATCAACACATTTTCAACCACCCTTTTATCTCACGTGTATCACATCATTCAAAAATTTATTTCAAATAACCAAAAATTATCTCAGAAATTTCCTATGGCACCCCTCGGAATTTCATTGGAATGAAGGTTTGATTCCCGAAGGGCTGGAGCCTAGCAAAATAGGGTCCACAGGCAACAGCTTCTAGCGATTTACGGCAAAAAGAAACCCTCAACGTGCCGCCAAAACTACGAACACTAATCAGTTGAATATAATGAGCTGAGCACTCTATTTTCTTTGTGATTAGCTTGATTTTTGAGACACAATATGATTTGGGTCATGGTGGCACTTCATTGTCCATAGCTATTGAATTTTGAAGAGGCAAAATCGTCTAATTCATTTTATAAGCAATGAGATGATAATTTTCTTTTTTTTTTTTGATAAAAGGGATAATTTTATTTTAATATCTGCAATGAGATAATATGGATTAGCGTAATTTGGATGGTTTCAGTTTGGAGATACTAAATGCACATAATCAAGAAATCTTTAGTCATGCACATGAGAGAGAGAGAGAGAGTTTTTTCTTTTAATTGGTGGCTTGTTCTTAACTGATTTTTTAGATGATGTTAGATGATGTTAATACACTACTATCACTTAACGGAATGGTTGAGATATATATTTGGCATTGCTTTTTCTTTATTTTTTCAAAGTTTAAGTGGGAAGTCTCGAAACTCGAAACCTCTCACTTACACCATCGTCTTCTTCTTCCGTACGATACAACCCATCCTTCCCCTCAAAATTAGTACGTATAACTTTTTTGTGAGCGACAAGTCCAGGAAAACTTAACATCACTACTATTTACCAAATTCTTATATATAAGAATAATACCTTCAATTTAACACCACCCAAAGTGAGAATTGAATTACTTCCAGATTGATCCTCCAACATGGTTTGTCATAGTCACGATTACAGCCAATTCCAAGAGTTGCTGCCCGTTGAAGGTGCTAGGTTCCACATCTCCACTTTCATAAACAATAAAAAGAAATAATTCCATGGTTCATATGATTATCTCATCTTGACAGGTCGGCAGCATTTCGACATTCATCGTTTGGCCTATTGGCCATTCACATTCTCATCTTGACTAGAAATTGCATAACATCCTACATAGTCACATGCCAAAAAAAAAAAAAAACCATGTCCACAACCTTTCATGTTGTCCTACGTAAACGCCAAATTAATATTCATGTCAAAAAAGTTCCATTTAACGTCTCTGTTTGATAATACCTTCATTGCATGTGAAGATCATGTAACCCTTTTTTTTTAATACTTATTTTCTTCTTCATTTATTGAGAAAGAAATTACCTTAAGTTAAATGCATTCGCTTTTCATAAAGTTTGTTTGAAAACTTAAAAGAATAATTATAGATCCTTAAGTAACTTCTTAGCTTGAGAAAATATAGATCCTTAAAGAATTTTTTTCTCTAACAGGAACAGGAAAGAGGTGGGATTCAAAAAATGGAAGAAAAGAAGGAAAATTAAAACTCAGAATGTTTAATTCCTAGGCGTCTCAACTTTAACCATTACTAAAGAGTACATACATACCCTGTAAGAATATACCAGCACTTTTTAGCAACGCATATGAGCTTCGAATATTCCACTTGAGTGCAAAAGTATAACTGAGTTCAACAACACTCTATTGCTAATTTAGAACTGAATTTTGCTTAACAAAGAAACCAAAATCAAGCTTGGGATATAACTTTTTGCTGATATTAAATGTAATTATGCGAGTACAAAAACAAGAACATGAGACTAATACCGCTCATTTAGAAAAAGGAAAAAAAGGGTAAGTAGAAGCTAGAGCCCCTAGCTCATATGAATAAACAATTTGTACTAATTGCAGCCACTCAAATTCACCTTTTGACAAATTGCATCGACTTTGTTCGATATTAGGCCAAAAGTAAAAGTTAATTCGTTCGTCCAAGAAACAAATAAGTTTGCATTGATTTACGTGTTCTCCTGCCACCTTTGAAAATAATAATGAAACATTATAGAATACTTTAATTGCGTTGGTTTCAAGCTTATAATTCAAATTTAAAAAAAATTAACCATTTAATATAAATCAAAGGACCTGAGCATCTGACAGATTTCTTGCTATTCAAACTCCCAGATCTCAGGAACATAAAAGAAGAAACATAATTTTCTTTTTATTCTAATTTCTTCGTCATCATCCTCAAAAATCAAAATTCCTTGAACAATTTCCGGACTTGTTCCAGTGTTACAAAGAGCACCACAGTAAATGGTCCCTGCCTTGAGATTGTGGGAATAAACCCCTTGTAAAGGGCCAGTGGGCCCTCAGCCCTGATAGTTTTCATAGCACAATCCAGGGCTCCACTGTAAGGTGGGGCCATCCCCGGTTCAACCTTCATGTTCATCACCCTAGTCTTGATCACGTCCACCGGATTCGACGCACCGCCGCCACGAACCCCGCGGCGAAGCTGGCAGTCACGTGGGTCCCAAGCCCATCCTTCATCAGACCCGTTTCCAATATCGATTCCTTGATCTGATCATATGATGCCAGCTGTGATGCCGTCACCACCATAGCGCGGTTCACCGTAAGGGATGAACCGCGCCACAGGCTGCCAACTCCCTCGGTTTTAGCCATTTGACCAATCGCGTCAACCACGCTCTTGTAATTGCGCCGCAGATCCACCGGGAGCCGACCATCGGCTTGCATGCGGACCATGGCCACGTCAGCGGGGTTCCCGACGGCCGCTCCAACCGCCCCGGCGATGAGCCCAGCAGCGATTTTTCTTTCCAGAGGCATCTTGTTGGTATGTGGGTCGGTCCATTTTTGCTTCAGAACATCATAAAGTCCCATGCGGGTGGTGGAGTAAAGAGTCTGGCGGAGGACGGTGGCGGAGACGCCGGAAAACAACGCGGCGACCCCTTCTTGCTGGACAATCTTGACTCCCACGGCAATGGGTCCCACGCGGGGCGGCGGAGGAGGAAGAGATGGAGAAGGGACGTGAATGTGATGATGAGAAACCTGACCAGCTGCAGGGTGGAAGGCTAGAGCGGGTCGGAGCGCTTGAGCAGCCGGTTTGGGGACGGGGGATTCTCCCTGAAGTTGCATTCGGACCTTGATGAGGTCCAGCGGGTGGGTGGAGCATCCAGCCACTATTGAAGCTATGCCTCCTTCAAGAAAGCCTTTCAAACCCATATTTTCTTCTTTTGTTGAACTCAGAAAAAATGAGTAGCGTTTTTCTTGATTCCTTTCTTCTCTTTGTTTGTTTGGGTTTAGTGTGTGTGTGTGTTTTTTAATTTTTATTTTGTGGGGTATTTAAGGAAAAAGACTAGGTGGTGGAATAGCTACAAGGTACAAGTAGAAGAAGACCAGTTGGAATTAGAGGACATCTCACTGGAAACCAGGAGATGGGAATGGAGGCCGAAGGCGACGGAGGAGAAGTGTGGGACGTTGGGTCTCTGAGACATATGCTGGTAAAAGGGGAAAGAAAATTGAAGTGATTGATGGTTTGAGGGAGAAGGGAGGAGAAAGGTTTATATATATAGTGGGGGAAATTGGAACTATTTTTAGGAAAAAGGAAACGAAAGGAAAATGAAAATGGGAAATGAAGGAAGTTTCTTACGTAGTGGTAGAATTTAGGTTAAATTTGTTTACGCGGTTATGGGGTCAGAGACTAATTGTCTAATGACCTAGTAGAACGCTACCACATCTTGCGCTTTGCAAATTGGCCAACTGGCGCAGTTCTAAGGTTATTGGTTACTGTTAAAGAAGAATAAGGGGGTCTGTATGAGAATTCATGAATTTGTATTGTTGCGGGCTGTGGCCAACAAAGTTTTTTCTTTAATTTCTTTAATACTTTTGTAACTTTTGCTTTTTGCAATTTTTTAAGGATATATCTAAGGGGTGCTCAATAGACACGTTTTAAAATATAATTCAGGTGCTAAATTTTTTGAAAAATAAAATTAATTAGAAAAAGTATATAAATAGGAGGGAAGGTAATAATTATTAATATATATATACACACACACACACACGATATGTTAGATGAAATTTAGATGTGTTATCGAGTATTCAATGAATGTCGGTTAGAAAACTTCATTTTTGTATTCATTTTTTTTTAAAATTTTTGTTGTTTTATTTTTTTTTATTATTATTGGAACTCATGAATTGTGGATACAACGAGAGCTAGAAAGGTAATTAGCAAATATTTGCACCATTTGCTTTGGCAACTTACCTATTTTGGCTCTTTTTCTTTAAGATAGTTTCCTTGCAAGTTTTGCGAATAATTATGGACATGTACAAGTTTGTCAACTTGAAAAAAGTAGAGAAAAAAAAATAAGTAAACCTCTCGCTTAACAGGTAGAGAAAGTCAGAATAATTTGGATGCTTCATTTCTCTTTCTTATCCTAACTTCCAAGCAAAGTAAATATAATTCTCAATTTCTCTCCTAAACACCAGAATAAAAAAGAATAAAGTGTCGCACATTCTTACCTTTAAATCCCTCTTCTATCCAAATTAATAATTTTGGATAGGAGATTATTTGAAATGTTTTTTTTTTAAAAAATGTTGTAGCACATGTTGTATTATTATGTAAGGCATGTGAAATAAAAAATAATAGTTTGAAAGATAAAAAGGTAATTGAAATATGTATTTTTTATATAATTAAATAATTTTTTATTAATAAGTTAGTATATAAACAAACCCAATGAAACACTTCTTTGCTGAGTTTCAGAGTAGTTTTAAATTAGTTTAGCAAACCAACTTGGGCTCTCCGTATTGTGGAAAGGTTGCTAATGATTACATGATGAATTACGTCCACAAAATAGAAATTGTTGTCCAACAAGTTGCTTTATTACGACTTGGAATAGTTGGAACAATACTGCGTAGTCTACACAGCGCAAATTTGACCAGAGTTCCAGTTGAATGGATGCCTTTGGGAACCAAGTCAGAGCTACGGTGTCCAGCGTGACGCATTCTTCTTATATTTTTCACCTTTTCTTTCCTCCCCAGACCCAAAAAAGCCTGCATACTCGGTTATCATGCATATCATATGATTCTTTGCCAAAAGAAAAGAACAGAGAGTGGAATAATATCGGATTCCCACTTTGGCTCAATCAAAATGGAAAAGCCAAGAGTCAATAGCAGCATGTTCTTCTGACCTGCCCTCAAGATGGCCCTATTACCAAGCATCGCAACTAGAAACGATTTCAAATTGAGAGCCAATCTTTTGCCTTTCAAAAGTTGTAACATATATGTTTGACCAGTTGAGATTATTTGCATGACCAACACGATCGAGTTTCTGACTTTTGAATGTATGTTTTACACGTAATAATTTCTCGGACAATTATTTTTAATGCTGGGCAAGTATCATTTCAATGATTAAAGTTGAGATTTCAGGATTTAGAGTTATTGAATTCAAATTTTTCTTTTTTCTCCGCGCTTTTTAAATTTCACCATTTATAGTGGCTAGCTGATTTTTTTTTTTTTATTTCTTAAGATCAGTTAATTACTAGATAGTGAATTTTCTTTTCATCAAGTAATCGTCTCTACAATATACACCTGAACCTGAAAACAATAACGTCTTAAAAGCATTTCTCTAGTACAAGTTTCGGATGTAAAAGTCCTAGTCCAATTCCTGTTCAATAACTAATTACACTATTTATGATAGCAGGCAATCCATGAAAGACTGCCTAAAATCGCATCATAATTAAATTCAGGCATGTGAATATGTTCGTTATGGATGAAAAATATACTGAGCACCATGAAGAGGACTAAGGCCATTATTTGGCATGATCAAGCATCAAATTTCCATCGGATTTGATGAAAGAATAATATGCTTATGCACTTAATCAATAGGTATCAAGAGAACTTTAATATCTACCCTTCAGTTAACCACTTTATCACAAGGATTGGAAATACTGAATACTGAAAAATAGTTCACGAACATGAAAATGTGTCGACTGAATAGGTTGTTTTATTGAAGTATTCTGAACAATTTGAGGGCATCAAAACATGTGCATATAGAGTAATTCAAATAAGGGTTTTGTAAAATTTCTGCTCATGTAGATAACAGATCGCTTGATGATTGATTATTTGCCATGCTAACTTAATAAGGATAATTTAATAGAGACGATTTATAAATCATGTAAATAAACAAATCTTGGGTTTAAATCTCACTGAATGTGAATTTATTAGTTACCATCCCACATTTTCTAATGTTATTAGTTGTAATGTTGTTGATCAGTTTTAATCTGCGTGTGTTCAGTATTGTTGTCATTATTGTGTGTTAATTTTAATCATATAATTAAAGGAAAAAATTCCAAGTATTGGCCCATGGAAGAAGAAAACGTCACTTGACCACGTTAAAGGACACCAATTCCATCAGGTAGATGAGGCTAATAGCAACTGTCAAAAAGTTTGAGAAAAAATGAGGCTGATAAAATATATTAGTCGTTCACATTATCATTGAAATTAAATATGGTCATAGACTGACGGGGCCGTTAACCCTTTGATTGCAGCCAAATGTTAAGCTTGACTCAACCGTGTTTGGTAACCTAATTCATTACTTAAATTCAGTGTATTCAAATTTTAACTTATTCCGACACGTTTGATAACTAAAAATAAAATATTTGAACTAATTAAATGACACTGAATTTTTTAAGACAAAATTTGTATAAAAAAATAAGTGATAAGCTATTCACTTATCACTTAATGTGGTGGCATACACTCAAATGTACTATTAATTTTGGTACTTAATAATTTAGTAATTTGCTAAATTTAGATTTTAGATTTCAAATCTCAAATTTCAATTTTATTAAATGCACCCTTATTTTCCAATTCCCATAAGTCACTACTCCAGACTGGAAAGGAAATGCAACCTTTTTCATGAACAACAAAGGCTATGTCAACACAAGTTGTTCAATTAATAAGAATGAATCACTTTTTTACAAAAGATTATGTATGCGAATCCCGCCGCCAATGTGAAAACTGTGTTGGTGGGCTATCTGTAAGAATTTCTGTAAGCGATCTATGGTCGCGGAGGTACACACCAGTGTTGATTGGAGCTGAATCTACCCAAACATTTTTCTAGAAAAAAAAAAAAAAGAAAATGCTACGTGTCAAGAGGTGGACCTAATGCATTGGACTTATTGTTTGGTGAGTTGTTGTTGGCTGGATTGCCCAGTTCACCAAACTGGTCGGAGGGACGACCGAGTCACCGCGTTAGGGTCGGTCTTGAGACAATTCAAAAGTCAGAAGAGGCATATATAATATATGGGGGAGGGGGACAGAGGGAGAGGAGGTCATTGACTTTCTCCGGTGAGGTCCCCTTCCAGTTCCCATTTCAGGTTCTCCGATTAATGTGGACGAAAAGTTGTCTAGACTTGAAAGCCGGAGAAAGAACAACTGTTTAACAGTCAAAAGTGAAGAACTACTAGAAAGTAGTAGGTGAGATTGTAAGAGCAAACGGAAGTTCTGTGCCGAAAAGGTAAAAGTCGTCGCCTGAGAGATTCGAACTCTCGCGGGGAAACCCCATGTACTTAGCAGGCACACGCCTTAACCACTCGGCCAAAGCGACGTTGGGGATGGTGAAAGCGAAGCGAATAAAAAATTATAGTTTTCCATAGTATTAGAAAGCAAAAACAATTCCTTGCATTTGTGCTTGATTTACTAGGAAAGTGTGGTATTTTGCTTATTTTTGCTCATCAGTACGTGCAAATCTTTTTTGTGAAAAATTTACTTTTTTCACATAAACTTGAATAGATCATGTTTTTATAACTTATTTCTAGTTCTATGTTTAGTACAAAATGAAGGTTCGAATGAAAAGGCCATCTTAGTTTGTTTATTTGATTTTCATATTTAGTATGAGACTTTTGGATTGAAAAAGGGCATTTTTGAGGAGTGCCAATCCAATTTAATCATGAAAAAACCTTAGTTAGCGAATCACATCTCTTAACATCATATTGATCTTTTACATTTTATTTTGCAGTAACCTTGATAATTTAATATTAAATTTCACAATAACATATTTCTTTGCATGGTGGTCTTCTTATTTTGGCATGGACATCATTTGAATATGTATTTTCATACTTTTGTTGTCCTTCATTAAAAAACCTAAGAATTGCTCGTTGACGGAGGAAATAGTACTACTTGCATAACTTGAGCAAAAGGAGAAGAGAAATGTTATTTGTACTTTTTTTTTTGTTACTTGCACTATCATAATTTATTTTATTATATACTCTAACAATCGAAAAATTATATGATTAAAATAATAGTAGGAGTGTAATTAATAGATATTATGGTGCAAACAACATTTTTCAAGGAAAATATGTTATACTTTTTCTCAAAATGTAGGTATTTAAGCCAAATTATGCAAATGTCATTCATTCTAGGCTAACTTCTTAAAATTACTTTTTAATGGATGGAAATGCATTTTCCAAAATTTGTCTACTGGAGTCATTTTTTGTACCAAATCACAAATGTGGGGTAACTTTTTTTTTTTCCCCCCTTTTCTTTTGTCTTTCTGTTCAGTTGAAAGGCTCCCATCTTTTTGCACCCTCTAAAGCGTGCTATATAATACCCTAGAGTTCCACGCCTCCAATGTTTCTAAAGAATATTTTGTTGCTTGCATATTTTAAAGTGTGCTATATAATCCTAAAGACTATTTTGTTGCTCGCATATTTTTCTGTCCTCAAAATTGAGCATAAAAAACAAAGAACGAAACCTAAATCGAATTCCACCATTCACGACAACGTTTTAGATGGAAGGTTTTTGCTGATGCAGGTGGCTGCTTCTATGCTGATTCTCTCAACCCCTTTGAAAAATCTGAACAAATCCCTTCTTCTCCATCACAATCTCCATAATAAGTATCACCGTTTTCTTCCCTCATTCTCCGTAATTCTGACAAAACCCTGTATTTATCTGACGCCAATGGCCACCATTAGCAGCAATAGCATCACTGCTTCTGATTCTAATCCCAATAATAATCATAAAGGTGGTGCCTTTACCACAATTAAAGAAAGGGTCACATTTCAGAAAGAGATAAAGAAGAGTAAATTTATCGCCATTGCTGGCACCATCTCTAATGAACGCTCTGCTCAGGCCTTCCTCACTGAGGTATTAATAATCACTCCTGTCCCTCTTCTTTCTTGCATTTTGCTTCTGTTTTTTTTTTTTTTTGCCATTAAAGACTGATTTTTTGTTTTGTTTGGAAATAAGGTTCGTGACCCCAAGGCTACACATAATTGTTGGGCATATAAGGTACAAAATTTGATATTTTTCCGGTATGATAGTTATTAGTGATTCTTGGAGTACTTTGAATCAATTATGAGGCTTTTATTTCTTTTTGCCCCATTTTTTTTTTTGGTTGTTTTCGATGCAAATGCAGTTATTTGTGAATTCTAGGTTGGGGATCAGTTTCGGAGTAATGATGACGGTGAACCATCTGGTACTGCTGGCAAGCCAATACTTTCTGCAATTGAATCTTCTGGGATTGATAGAGTTATGGTAGTCGTGATCAGGTAGACAATGTTGCACATTTTTGGGGCCATGCTATTGCTTTTTTCCCTTTGGTTCTGATTCAAATGTTTCTTTTGTGAATGAAATGTAGAGAATGTTGTTTTTTACGTAACCATTTTCATTGTTTGATACATGCATTAAGTTTTTGACATTCATTAATCTGTCATTTGGCTTTTCTATCTAGGGAGAGAAGCTATTCAAGATGTTCATCTTTTTGCATTTCATAATTTAGGTACTTCGGAGGTATTAAACTTGGCACTGGAGGTTTAGTCAGGGCTTATGGAGGGGTTGCCGCTGATTGTTTGAGAAATGCCCCCACTTGTCTTGTCAAGTCCAAAGTAACAACTCATCCTTGCTGGCTTTTACATTCTCTAAAACATGTGCCTATTGAATCAATAGTAGTCTAATTCTATAAGTTTCTTTTCCACTTCGTACTTTGCACACTGAAATCTGCTTCATGAATTAAATATTGTGACAAGGATCTTGATTTGTAGGTTCCAATGGGCTTGGAGATTCCATATGACCTTTTGGGGGTTCTCTACCATCAGGTAAGATTCAGAGGATTTATAAGTTCTCTTCTGGTTGTGTTGCTGGCTAATTAGCTGTCAAATATTATCATGACGAATCAAGTTTCGATTGTCATTTTGACATGTGGAGCATACGTCAGTTTTTCATGTATTACCATTTTGCTAAATGTCATCAATGCATTTACTTGCTTGATGAGGTTGTGATTTGTGCATCTCAACATCGTAAAAGTTGTCTCACAAATACACCATTTGTGTATCTTGCAGTTACAATCATTTCGGGCTGAAGACATTAAGCAAGATTATGACACTGGAAAAGATGGTGTTACCATGGTAACTTTTAAAGTTGATTTTGATCAGATGGAGAGTTTGGAGGAAGCTATCAAAGTTAGCTGCAGCAGAGATATTGTTTTCTTCAAGCGCTAAGACAAGGCTTAAGAACTCTTCTGGTTCTTTAGTATGACCCTTTTTCTGAAGAGACTGCAACCTTATCACCCTTAAGGCTCGTATCATGGGTAATATTCTTTCCTTTGCCTCTTACTATTAAACAATTTTGTTTATCTGATGCTTCTTCTTGTTTAAATTTGACTAAGCTTACTTGCAAGTCCGGTGTATTTCATATCTTGCCGTGTTTCAGTTATTTAAGAACTATTTTTGTGCAACTTGTTCATTGGCGTAGACTTAACTTATAGTATAAATTTCTTTTCTTAAATTCAATTATGGAGTGAGAAAATTTCTGGATGTCTTTCTGCTGACTATTATAGTCGAATAACATTTTATGAACTAATTAAAAGAAAAGCAAATAACTTCAGCAGGAAGATCTATCAAGTTCGTTATGTTTCTCATATTCAATTGTACTTGTAACCACATTTCCATTGGCCATCTTTTCCAAATTTTGTGTTTTCAAACCACTCCTTTTGATTTGATAATCAGCCTTGAGTTGTATCTCATGACTAATTGGGATGGTCAATACGACTGGCTAAGTATATAATGTGCATTTGAATGTGGATTTAACTAATGCAATCTTTGGTTTCTCAAACATATCATCCGGCACCCTTTCTTAAGTCACTTTTGCAGAAATGTAAGCTTACAAGTAGTGTCGTTGAAGTCTGATGTGAAATCTATTTATTTTATGCCTCATTTTAACTATTTTTGGTTGCCTTTGACTGTTGGATTTTACTTAAACAGCTGTGATAATGGTGTTTCTTTGTCTAAGAAGACCACCGTTTGAGTGATGAGTGACTCTCCAGTCTTCAGCGACGTGTCTGAGTTCCATTTTATCTTCTGACAGCATCGGGCATCAAACTTTAGTAGCATTACTCCTGAGACTGTATATATCTTGTTGTAACACATGCTTGTACGGATGTTCACCGACCCAATGCAGCAAAAATGTTTTTGATTTGCGTGTAACTGTTCTAAATGTGAAATACTAAATCTTTGTTTTCAGGTTAGTTTCATATTCTTTGCTTCTGGATTTCTTTTGCTGTTGTATCCTGCTTTAAGTAAATGATGAGTCAAAGCCTGCATTTCCTTGTCAATCTTAGAATGTCAGCGCTACTTGGAAGAAGTGACATTAGCGATTTGATTTGATTTGCTTACTCGAGTTTGGTCCAATGAGATTATAATTGCAGTTCGACGAATTTGTGATTGAAGATGTTGAACCGTTTTGTCATGAATTTCAGCAATCACAAAAGTAATCTCGCTGATCAACTTCAAGGAAAGTGTATTCTGCCACCCACATTGGAGGACATAAAAAGTCCGTTGCACCTTTCTTCATCCATCGCCCATTTTCTATGTAGGTATTAGCTCCCGAGTCCTCCCAACTCCCAAGTCCAAAGATGTGCACTTGCATTTGTCAAACCTGATGATGCTTTAGTTCTCTTGTTTCCACGAACAAGCAGAACATTTACTGTGAGAAATTACTTACAACTCTATATGGTTATAGCCCACAAAGCCCGCAATTCCTGCAACTACATTGCCTCCATCAGTGGCATGAATACGTACCCTGCCAAAGCCCACAGAGCCAGCATTTTCCAGCACATTGCCATCCATGCCTAACGTGCCTGCAACTGTGAAATTGACACTGCCTCCCTTGCTGTCTGCCTAAAGTGCCTAACATCCCGACCGCTATTCTTTCCATTCCTTACCAACCATTCCATGTAATTGCCAAGATTTCTTTCCTTCTCGCTACCCCCATCTAAAAACTAACCCGGATGATGCTGATGCTAGCATATATATCAATTTGGCCTATTTGTAAACAATTTGATTCAGAAGAGGCTGAATTCGTGGCAGCTAGCATATATCAATTTGGCAGGGTTCTTGAGTAATCAACACCTAGAAATAAATTCTGGTAGGCTTGTGTTACGAGGGTTTCCGTGTAATGCATGCATGGGACTTGTGTCAGCTGCTTGGAAGTCAATCCTTGAACGGTACACTCTGTTTTGCATGCTCAACATACTAAATCGAGAAATGTCACCCAAAACAAAACAAAACAAAAAATTCCATTAGATGAAGTAGACTCGTTTGGTTGTTTTTCCTTGGGATGACTTTATGAAGCTTCCTAATAATAGGTTTGGTTTTTGAATGGTTTGCTGTTGTTAATAAAATAATCTTAATGGCCAATTTGTAGTAGTGTTTTGTATTGCATATGAACATGATTTGTCATGCAAATCAAGCCATTTATTTTGTTAACAGAGTCAAAAGAGATTATTCTACACAATGCCCTTCCTATCCCTAACTGACACATAATTGAGATGTTGAGCAATTTAAACTTTAAATTGTGCATGGATTTGTGAAAATGTTTGTCTATAACTAACTGTGTGTTTGGAACTCAAAACATATTCTCTTCTTGATGTGCCTTCTTAAGTTAGTTCTTTTGGCATAATTTTATGAATTGTTTTATTTATTTCGCAAAGTTACTTAAATTTTGATTGGAGCATTCAAGTGCAAAGTGCAAATGTTAAGAGCAAAGACGAACATGACAAGTAGCAGATGTCAAATTAAAAAAAAAGAAAAGAAATCCAGGCATGGGATTGAAGGACACTTGAAATTCACATCATCAAATGATGACTGAAACTTTTTATTCCTTGCATATGTGCTAAGTACAGAAGCACATGTACTAAGTATTTTATTTTTGTCATAAGATCAACATTCAACCATGTAGTTATTCATGCAAACTAAGTTGTACATGGAAGTTTCCTTGATTTATGGCTTGGCTCAGTTCTCATTTTGTACCAAAGCTTGAGCTTCTTCAGGGTTGTAGCAGCACCTGCAATATTTGCCATAGCCACCACAACAGCCGTAGCTGCAGTGCCCACCATATCCACCTCCACCACCATGACCACCTCCCCCACCATGACCACCTCCATAGCCACCACCGCCGCCGCCTCCATAGCCACCTCCATGGCCGCCACCACCACCTCCATAGCCGCCGCCACCACCATGTCCACCGCCTTCATTGCTATTGATGTCAGCGTTTACTTGGGTTGCTTCAGCTTCATTAGCTACATGGAGTGGACAACACAACTTTTTAAGTTACAAGTACTGTTCATGCATTTAAATCCTGTTTCTTTGAATGGTGCAACTATTACCTGTTCTGCAACACCTACTACAACCATAGGGGCCCCGACGACCACAGCAGCCATAACGACACGGACCTCCATATTGTTCGGGTTCCTTAGCCTCGTTCTCCTTCGCGTCGTTCTCTGCAAACAATAGTCGTCAACCACACAAATTTTTGTAATTCATCCCATAATTTACACTAATAACTTACATATATCATATGATAATTCCATTGAAAGACAATAAAATTCAATTTTGTAATTAAAAGTGAATATAAATAATTGAATCGTGGTTCTAAAATAAGAAAATCAAGTAACATTTAATGATTGAAATGATAGTGTAGGCAAAAGTTTAAGGAAATACAGCAGAAGTATATACAGGCATAGCAAGGCCACATGCAATAGCTACTAAATATTGGGATGCACTTACCCCTTTGTTTCATCTTTTGGGTTATCAGCAGACCATAGTAGCAAAAACAACAAGAGATAGAGCACATAGAAGAGCAACTAATATAAACGCTCTGGACTTCATTTTTTTTAAGCTTCTGGTTTACACAAGAGAAACTGTAGACGTTGTGGCAATGCTAGTCCATTTTAAGCTCTATTTATAGTGAATGAAACTAGAGGGATATAATGATACGTGCATGAGAGCAAGACACTTTGATGAGGATATGACGTTGTTCTATATTATCAGTGCGTACAAAATGCAGTACGCTGGGTTCTTGGACTTTTCTCAATCTGGAATGCAGTTTCTAAGTTCTTAGATGAGTTTTCAAGATGTGATCTGGAAGAAATATATAGTTAAAGGGCTTAAATAGCGACGGGTGGCAAGAATAGCGTAGCGTACACCAGGAAACTGATTTCGCAGTGGTAACACTATATTACGAGGTTGTCTTGGCAACTGCACGCATGGAACTTGTCAGCTGCTTCGAAGTCAACTCTCGTTTTCAGCTTTTACTTTTGAAACACACACATACTATAACCGTATAACGGGAAAAGTTGAGACAAAAGTACATCCGTTCGGGTTTATTTGGATGAGTAGTGAAATAGCTAATAATAGTTCAGGCTTTTCAATAGCTCTTTTTTGATGTCAATCAAATGGGAGTGGGTATGATTGTGTTAGCTAGGTGCGATTTTATATCCATTTAAATCCTGTTTCTTTAAATGGTACAACTATTACCTGTTCTGCAACACCTACTACAACCATAGGGGCCCAAACGACCACAGCAGCCAAACCTACACCGACCTCCATATTGTTCGGGTTCCTTTGCCTTGTCCTCTGCAAACAAAAATTGTCAACCAGTCAAACTTTTGTAATTCATCCTATTATCCATACTATTCATTAACGGAGATCGTATGATATTTCTATTGAAAAATAAGAAAATCAAGTTAATGACCGATGGAAATCTTGCAAAAACATAAACATAGCTACTTGGTACTAGTATTTTCTTACCCTTTGTTCCATCCTTGGGTGAATCAACAGCCATAGTGGAAGAAACGAGAAGAAATAGAGCACATAGAAGTGCAACCAAAATAAACGCTCCGGACTTCATTTTTCCTGTGCTTTCTGGCTTACAAAAGAGAAACTGAAGATGTTAGGAAAATACTAGTTCATTCAAGCTCTATTTATAGTGAAGGAAACCAGAAGGATTTCATGATATGTGCTTGAAGAGCTTGATACATTGATTAGAATATGACGTTGGTGTCTAGATTATCAGTAGAAAATTGCAGTGCGGTGGGTTCTTGGCATTTTCTCAATCTGGACTTATGGTTTCTCAGGTTTTAGATGAGTTTTTGACATGTGATCTGGAAAAATTTCATGGTGAAGGGGCTGAAATGGTGACAGGTAGCAAAAGTAGTGTACACCTGGAAACTGATTTCGCAATGGTAACAGTACATCGCATGGAACTCGTCAGCTGCTTCAAAGTCCCCTCCTGTTTTCAGCTTTTACTTTTCAAACACACACATACCATAATGGGAAAGTTAAGACCAAAAATTCAAAGGATGATGTACATCCGTTTGGATTTCTTTGGATGAGTTGCGAAACTTGCTAATAATAGTTTAGCATTTTTTATAGCTCCTTTCTGATGCAGATAAAATGGAAATGAGGCAAGTCCCATTGCGGTAGGTGCAGTTCTATACAATTGTATTTGTTACATATTTTGATGCAAATTTACATCATGTGAGCTTTATTTTATTTTTTCTGTACGTTTTGTTCTTTTGCAGTGCAATAACTTATGTAAATGCATACCATATCATATTATGTAAAAATCGAGTATGATAATATCAAATCACACAATACCATATCCTAATAAATTATATAAAAATCGTTGAAGTGTTCAACATATTTATGTTAATGAGTTGCTTGCACAACTACGACCTAACAGCTCTGGAAGTTACACCAATTAAGAGGATCCAAACTCGTCATTGCTTGAACACGCGGCATGTGTATATTAACTGGTGAACAAAATTCTCATTTAAACCAAAAAACATAAAAAATTTTAATCTATTTTCAATTCACTACTGTGATATAAAGAGCTATCCCGGATACTTATCAAAGATGTGATGACAAGATTTACATCCAGACTATAAAAGTGCACGAAAAGTAAATCCTCTCATGTTTTGCTTGTCTATCTCTCAAAAAAATTTTTTTTTTTTGGGGTTTCCAAGATGAAGTTCCATCAACTTTGACATGAAGCCTGATTTCAATCTAGACAAGTATGTTGCACCGGAATGCTTGGATTGTAAAAGGACTGAATTGCTGCTGGCCCAGTATACAGTTGTCGGTGATATTTCAGTGCTTTTGTC
This sequence comes from Coffea eugenioides, assembly GCF_003713205.1. Lineage (NCBI taxonomy): Eukaryota > Viridiplantae > Streptophyta > Magnoliopsida > Gentianales > Rubiaceae > Coffea > Coffea eugenioides. The sequence continues at coordinate 7,893,304 of NC_040041.1, forward strand.
CGGAAACCAATATATATATATATTTTTTCCTGAAAGCAATATCATCTAACAGAATCGCGTTTTGCCAGTAGTCGTTTGTGTTTTCGTTCGCAGCCTTAGATTCGCATTTTATTTTCGTCTTTCAGAAAAAAATCAATTAATTCAAAGAATGTAACCAAAGAACCGCTTTTATGTTGTTGAGATAAGATTTCTGATGGCTGTCGGTCAAATCTTAACCAGATACTCAGACCCCGTGAAAGAAAGGTTCAAATAATACGATCATAGTATGAGTAACAGAGATCCAATAATACAATCATAGTATGAAGAACAAAGATACAGCAACGCAATCATAGTATGAGTAACATACGAATATGGCTGGAGCCACCAAAAAAAAAAAGAAAAGAAATGATCGCTAATCTTCATGGATTTCGAGACTTCCCAGTAAAGAAATGATGATAAATAATCGAAGTGGTTCGTTTTCAATGTCTAGCTTGATGGTGGTGGTGAGGGGAAAGGTAAAGTAGGAATTGTAGTAGGAATAGATGGAATGGAAGGCAAAGTTGGAAGCTGAGTGCTTGGCAATGGCGGAAATGTGGGCTTTGGCAGTGATGGAAGATTTGTGGGTAATGTGGGCAAAGGGGTAGCTGGCAATGGTGGCAATGTGGCTGTAGGGAAGCTTGGCATGGTAGGCAATGGAGGCAACTTGGGCAACGATGGCATTGTAGGTATTCCTGGCGTCGTCTGCAGAAGGTAGCGAGCTGCGTTAGAAACCTTGATGCTTGAAAATGATAGAGCTAGGATCAAGGACAGAACAAAGCAAACTTTGGAAGAAGCAGCCATTGGTAAATGATCTTGTATTGGAATTTAGAAATTAGCAAACACTTTTTTAAGTGTTACGACAAGTACAAGATGGGTATTTTTTCTGGTTTTGAGTTGAGGGACTCGCATATTGTTTCTTGACTCTTATTTATAGATAGCCATAGAGGTGAAAGTGTTTGATCGAATGTAGTTGGATTAGTAGAATTAGGTTTAGTTGGCCTTTCTCAACTAAACTTTGAATTAGTTTGGAATTAGAATGCTGATGAACCACCAACAGTTTATGGTGTGCAAGTGTACACTTGGTCGATTCGATTGCATCAACATTATTAAGAATTCCCTCACAGAATCTGATATGGGGTAAGGTCAATACAGGAGAGGAACTTGAGAGGAAAATCCAATCGAACAGCAGCGATACTGAGGCCAGACCTGGCCAACACTTGACGAGGAGAAGAAAAAAAAAAAAGAGTAGTTCAACTGTATTTGTGATGTGAAGTTGTCCTCTTAAAAAAAAAACAGCTTACTTTTTTATTTATTTTTAATTTTTTTTTTTATAACAAGGGAAGGTTGAAATTTAAAAAGAGGGAGGGGAAAGGGTACATGTCTCGGTTCAATCTGGAACAGAAATTATCTTTTAATGATCATATCAGTCCATCTCTATAATCTTAATTTCAACGAGAAATTTCTAATTTTGTGATGAATTTTAAAAAAATTCTACAAAAGGGGTGATTTTGGCAATGGATTCCGTCCGGGGGTCTTCGCATTCGCGAAATGCGAGCTCTACTCTGTAGTTCTTCTTGAAGTATTCATCATGTCAGGTTCTTGTAGGAGGCATAAGTTCATGCTCTTCAGTCTTCTTCTTGCTTTGATTCTCATCTCATCAGAAGCATCAAGATTTCCAAAGGATATGTGGAAACAGATGCTGCCTAAAAGGCTTCCATCTCCTTCTTCAGCTCCCTCGAGAGGATCAAATTCTGTAGCTACTGCATCTACAGATATTGAAGCCCAGAGAAAGCTTCCTAATTCATCTGATGGAGGCAAGGTGTAGCAGATAGTGAAGAGGGTTATTCACAATTGACATCTCTAATTGTAAAGGCAGGATACTTGCAGATTTTGTACATGATCTGGTACATACATTTTGCTCTCATCACATCGATGAAAGGGCAAAACTGAGTGATCAAGCGATGAGGAGATTGATTGAAGGCCGTCTGATAAGTGGATCTCCTGTAAAGATGCTGAGCCGCTACTCATCAGAGACAGCATAGGGCACGATTGTAGAGATAGAGATTCAATAGAGGAGGCATAATTATTTAGTTTGTATGTAGAAGACAACTTTGATGTGTCCTGTAAACTCAGTGAGCTCGCATTCCGCGAATGCGAGCTCCAATGCGACCTCGCATTTGTGGAATGCGAGCTCAGTGAGCTCGCATTTCCGGAATGCGAGCTCAGCGGAATGCGAGCTCCAATGCGACCTCGCATTTGTGGAATGCGAGCTCAGTGAGCTCGCATTTTCGGAATGCGAAGACTCCCATTTGTAGAAAACACTCCAAGAACCGCCCTCGTTGTAGAATTCTTTTTTTTTTCCATCATAAACTAAGAATTCACCCTAATTTCAACATTTGCTATGAGCAGTCAAAAGCACCAATAATCTCATCATAGATTGTCTTTACAAAACATTCTCATGCTACCACAAGCAGTCTCATACTAGATTGTCCTCATTTGATAAACAAACCAATAAAGCATTAGACCAAATCTTTGAAATGATCGATCCAAGCCTACTTCCAAGGCTTGCATAAATAACCAAAATTGGTACACTAATTAGTGCCAGTGCATTTCTTGGTATCAAAACATAAATATCCCTCTGTATAAAATTCTTGGTATAAATTTCTGGTAGACCTAAAAGTCGTGAAGGAATCAAACAAGCAATTTATATTTCATGTACTAATCTAGTGTTTGCAGGATATTATCCCTCGATCTGTATCTTGAGAGCTTCTCATTTCATACTAATCTCCTATTATTTAGTCGAAGTAAAAATCCTTGTGTTAATACTACTGCAAATAATAAAAATGAAAGGGATTAATGGTCAAATTAAAGCATGAGCGACATTCCATGGAAATATTTTCGAGAACGTACATATATATAACTTGCACGAAATATTCAAATTAAACTACAAACAGACATGAGCAGTCCTTGTACTGCAATGCACTTTGGTTTATTTCCTATTATTTGCATTACAGACTTGGTCACAAGATGCAAAGTACAACATTTGACTTATCAAACATTTATCTGAACTTCGAAATATGTCGAAATTGAGGATTTTATTTAGATTTTTCATGTAGAGAAAGCAGATCTCGCGTTTCGATTCCAAGTTCCAACCATGAATTATCTCGAACAATCACTTCAGGGTTTGAGGCTACACATGCTGGCATGCTTTTTTTTTTTTTTTGAATACTGCATCACAATCATCATCATCTTCGCATATTGGGTTGTCAACAACAAGAGTGATTACTGCATGTTCAATCGTCTTCAGCGGAACTTCGCATTCAGTCTGAAGTAATTTTCTTGAGATAATTGTGGCCATTTTCACGTCCATCCCTTGAACCATTGGCGATGACAATACTGCAATTAAATCCCAAAAAAAATCGTCAGATGAAAAGCCTTTTTACCAGTCCTTTTTTTTTTTTTTTTTGAAAAAATGTGTTGAAAGAAGAAAGGAAGTATAGATTTGAACCCGTCACTTCTAGCTAAGAGCAAAATCATGTTACCCGAACTTACCCCAAAAAAAAAACAAAAAATCTAGTGTTACTAAATATATCTGAAGGGTCATCACGGCTGCAACGCATCTTTTAGTTGTTTTAGAGTTTTTCGTGTGTTTTGTTTTCTTTTTAGGTTAAACTTTTATAGTTTATAAATAGGTTTTTCCAGGACTTTTTAACAAGTCTTTTATCAACTATTAATGAAATTTTAATTGGATATTCTAATTGTTGAAAGTTATCTCACATTTCTTATGAATCACTGATTCATACCTAGATTTCATTCGTGTAATAATTTTCTGATGGAGGGTGTTCGTGTAACCCCTTTATTTTTCACGCTTTTGCTATGGCATCACTTTTTTTTTCCTTTTTTGGAAAAATATGTTATTTATCTCTTTAAAACGAATCTTTTGGGTTGTTCGGATGAATTCAGCTCTTAATGCAAGTGGTTTAGCAGTGTTGTTTCACTACTAAATCAAGATTTTATTGGCAAGAGAGACTTAATAAGGTAATTAATCATCAAAGACTTTTAAGTTTTTTTTTAAAGTTGAAACTTTAGACAGCTGGTGAATCTAATCTTTGTTTTTTTTTTTGTGAAGTGAATGTAGTCTTTATTGGATAGAATTTTCATTCTTTCAAAAAAAAAAAAAAATACACCTATATATGGAACTAGTTCAAATTCCGCAACATTTTCCCAAATGGTTGTACATTAACACATCATGAATTTCCAATTTATTTGTGCAGATGATAGAACTTACATATTGAAACTCTTCATTATGTCCATCCCAAGACTTCCTTTTTTTTTTTTTGGGAGTACACCATTTTAAGCGTAGATGTATTCTGGTATAACGGTTGCTGTAGATCCCAAAACTATTCTGGTATAACGGTTGCTGTACACCATCTTAAACTTTTGTATCCCACATTCGTATCTATGACTTAAAGTAATGTTTAGAGTTGGCAAAAGAAACAAACATAAGTAAAAAAGTTGCTCGTTCATAGTATCAGAGAACTCATCATAATTCATAACATAAACAATCGGAATACAATGTCCAAGGCACAATACGGGGACTACAACCCACCAAAGGAAACAATCACATGAAATCCAAACTCCGCCTACTTCATAAGATCCCTAGCTAGACGGACTAATAAAACTGTAAAAATTTCAAGTACAAGAAATCGTATCAATAAGCAATCTGAAGGAACGACAAATATGCAAATTCAAACACTGAATCGTGTTCATGTCTAACATGGTCTAGTTGGATGGCGGTGGAGAGAAGAATGGAATTGTAGGAATCGAAGTTGGCATATTATTTGGGATAGAAGGAATTGTGAATGGAATGTTTGGCAATGAAGTTGCAGCTGGAATGGGAGGGAGGGCCACCTTAGGAATTGTGGGCATAGTTGGCAATGTGGGCTTTGGCAAAGGTGGAAGATTTGTTGGTAATGTTGGCAAAGGAGTACTTGATAATGGTGGCAATGTGGTAGGCAAATTTGGCAGGGTTGTACCAGGCAATGTTGGTATTGCTGGTATCACTGGTGGGGAAGTTTGCAATAGTTGGCGAGCCGCCTGGCTTTCTTGGATGCTCGAAAATGATAAAGCAATGAGGAAAGCTAGAAAGAAGCAAACATTGGAAGAAGTAGCCATTTTGAGCACTTGTTTGATTAATGTAGAAGGTAGAAGCTTCAAATTGAATCCGTAGGGGATGAGCAGGTAGATGATGCTTTTTATAGGAAGCAATGGTTGGTCAGATGTAGTTGGACAAGTTTGAAGAAGCATTGGTTGGTTTGCCTTCTCAACTAAACTCACTTATTAGAAACTCAGATTCCTCAACAAAAAATCTACCAAGTAAATAATAAGTACATGTGTTCTACCTGGGATGGAATTTAGACCGCAAATTTGAATTGGTAATCCAAGTTTGGAAGAGCGAGTACAAGTTAGGAAAAGTTCATAGAAAGAATGGGTTTCAAAAAATTGGCAATTTGTATTATGGGCTTCTAAGGTTAATTAACAATCTTGTTCGACTGAGAAGTAGCAAATTTCAGCATTTCTGTTTTATTATCTGAAATTTTGCAACCTCGTTTTATTATTTAAAAAAAAAATTTTGGGCCACTAGGGTTGTTTCAGTTTGCTTTTTGGATGATCTTGGATCACAAATAATCTACAATCCATCATTACTCCAGCAGGTCAGTCTCGTATCATGGGTATCGAACTCAATACAACATTTATGTGAACCAAGAAATATAGAAATTACCAAGATTTGGTGTATACTGATTAAATAGAAAGAGAACATCTTCTGGTTCAATCTAGACCAGAAGTAAATCCAAACATTGACAATGAGTAACTAACACACCAACAATCTCATCCTACTATCAAACAAGGAGAACATGGATTACCTAATTTGACTAATTGGAATAAGGCTTTATTGTTTAAACGTATCTGGCACATAACACTTAAAAAGGATTCTCTTTGGATTGCTTGGGTTCACATTGTGAAACTCAAAAATAAATGTTTCTGGTCTATTTCATTGCCTCAATTTTGTTCTTGGGTTTGGCATAAACTCCTTCAAATCAGACCTATTATACAGCCTTTTATTGTCTCAGTGATCAAAAGTGGAGAAAATACTTCTTTGGTATGATAATTGGCACCATAGAGGGCCATTATTCACAGCTTATGGGCCCAATATGGTGCGATAGTTTGGAAGTACGCCACAAGCTAAGGTTTTTTTCTATCATTGAAAATAGAGAGTGGAAGATCCCTGCTGGTAGGAGGAGACCTGTTGAAGTAGATGATTTTGCACAATTTCTTCCTTCTGGATAGTTACTAAGCGAGGGAATGTCAAATATAGTGAAATGGCTGCCCAGTAAATTAGGTTTGTTCTCTGTCAAATCTGCAAATGAAGTGTTGAACCATTTCGCTACTGAGGTCTATTGGCATCATCTTGTGTGCTTCAAAAAATATATCCAAAACATTCATTTATCTTGTAGTTGTTGTGCAAGAACAAATTAAGCACAAAGGACAGGTTGGTTAAGTGGGGCATTATGTCTGAAATGAGATGTGTATTATGCTATACTGGAATTGAATCTTGTAATCATCTCTTTTTTTAATGTGAGTATGCAACTTATATTTGGTCAAGAATACAGCAATGCTGCTTGCAATACGCGGAACTTATGAATGGCATACTGAAGTTAAATGTCTCAGTTGTCATTGGAAGAAAGAATGCTTTATAAACACAGTAAAAAAGTTGGCACTAGAGGCAGTTGTATATTATATATGGAAGGAGATTCGCTATTATGTGGCATAATGGAGGAATGTATCGAGTACAAGAGACAACTGGTTATTTTGCTTTAGTTGGGATTTCCCCAAGGCATTTTTCTTAAATGTTGATAGCATAATCGGAGTTTAGTTCATTGTAGCAGTACTATTGTATAGCTTAATTGGTTTTAGTAGTACTTTTGTGTAGCGAATACCTCTGCACTTGTGTACTTCATGTTCTATTCAATAAAATCCCTTTTTACGTTCGGAAAAAAAAAAAATCTCATCCTACTATCTTTATTACAAACAAACTCTTACTACCAAAGAAACCAATAACCAGTAGACAAAACCTTTAAAATAATTGTATTACACGCCTCTTATCGTTTGCCACAATGCTTGAATTTCGTCCAGGCAACGACTAACTTGAATACAATTACCATTATCGTCACATCCCTCTATGGGAGTCAGAGCACAACTAAAACCTATGCATGTGCAATCCGCATCAGAGCCACAAGGAATTGCACAATCCTGCTGAAGTTTTCTTGAGATGCTTGTTGCCAGTGATTTTCACTTCCATGGCTTTCATCACTGGAAAAGAGAATACTGCAATTAAATCACATTAGGGGAAAAAAGGTTTTGTTAGATGAAAAAGGGTCTTTTTACCTGTGCTTTTTTCTTTAAATGGAAAAGGAACAATGTTTTAGTAGGCGAAATAAAAGTGTGGATTTTGAACCCGTGACTTCAAGTTGAGGTAAGAATCCTAGAGAAACACACAAATTGGAAGAATTAATAAGAGAGCGGGCTTGATTGAAGCCTTCTCCATCTAGTATCCACTGTTGTTGATGAGCAGTAGAAACTAATTTTTGTATGCATGAAACTAGTCTATTTCAGGTGACTTTATAGGGGATAAACTCAAACTGGAAATGGATTCGACAAATGAGGTTTGATCGAGAATATGCCAAATAGGTCTTTCAAATTCGGTACAATATAAAAGTTTCCATAGCGGGCAGAATCTCACGTTAGGAACATAATCCACTAGAAACCATATAATGTTAATATGTGAATAAATTTAATGTAAAGAAAACACACGAAAATTGAACAAACCGCTTCGCTTTTGATTTTTTTTTTTTTCCAATTCATTGGCCAGTTTCAACAAGTCACTGCTTGACCAAAAGTACAACCAGATAAAATCAAAACCAAAGAGTAATACAACCGCTGGAGACCAAATTAATAGAGTAAGATGACGGATGTTCACGAATCACAAGCACAAGTTTCTGATTCAGATTATCTTTTTTGTTTGTTCGGTCTCAGAATATGAGTAATTAAGATTTCCACATTTGATGATACTTTATGATACACAAACATATCAAAAAGTGCTTACCACAAAATATACTCCTGGTCCAGGGACATTTTTTTTTTTTTACTTCTACTACGATCCCACCATTAATTTAATCTTTACTAAAAGGAATTTAGGCTACAGTAACTAAAGTTCCAATAAACCACGTACCTAAACAGACAAACTTAAGGCTCCTAACAAAGCATTAAGCCTTTAACCGTATACCAAAGACAGATAGAGCTTAAAGAAACTCAAACAAAGTGTATGATCATATAAACTTGGAGAAATTGAAACCAAGCGACCTAAATATATATATATACTAGGGTGGGTCCCCGCGCGATGCGTGGGCACCGAGGGATTTTTTTTTTATATTGTTGTGCCAAAGAATTAAGTGAGAAGTATATTTTGCAAAAGGCTGCTACATTTCATTTGCTATATAGACAATTTTCCAGATGTTTTCAAAAGGATAGGTTCATCTGGATTATCGTCTATATTTAGTTTATAGGATCATTCACACATATTTACAGCTACAGCTTCTTAGAGCTTTTTACAATTTCAAAAGCATTAAAGTGTTTTAAGCTTATATTGTATAGGTGTCGGTGCGTTGTTTTTTGATGGGGCTCTCTGTGAGTTTGAGTGCAGTGAGGAGATTGCTGTCTACATTTGCTGAAGATTCCAGTGTATGTGCAACTTCAGTTGTCTCTGGCTGTGGTGGAGAGTCGATGAGCATTTTTGTCCAACAAACAAAAATGCAATAGATAGCAATTCAAAACGAACAAGACATTCAATAAACAGCAGAACAACAAAAAGAAGCATGCACATAAAAACTATATAACGACACTCTTAATAAACGATAAAAGAGCCGTAATATTAAGGAAAAAGCATAGAATCGAACCTGAAATTGCTAAACAAACTCGCAGGGACAAGAAGCAGTAACCGAAGTTGCAGAGATGAGAAGCAGGAAACGAGAAACTTTGCACGGATAAGAAGTACCAAATGAAGTCGCAGGGATAAAAAGCAGCAAACGAACCTAGAAGTAGAGAAAAGAAAGAAAATGCATATTGTTTAAGAGCTGCAAAGAAGAGAATGCAAAATGATGAAGAAATGCAAGATGAAAAACAAAGAAACCACAAACAATGTTTATATTGCTTCAGAAGAACCTCGGGAAACTATAGCTGCAGCAGCAACACACAAATGGAAAGTAGCGGCACAAACTATATATCAAAAGTACAATTATACCCGTGAGTATGATGCATTGGTTGCAAACAAAACAAGCATCTGCAAGGACAATAAAGTCTTATATTCTGTGATTGTTGTATTACTGTTGGCCGGTAAAATAAAGAGTTGAATGGGTTATCTTCTTTGGCACAAATGGAGGCCACACGTCGCAAAACTAAAGCTCCACCTGCAAGGCACAAAAACAATGTGGCGGTACACATGGGATTTTAAAGATATCACATGTACAATTGTACCCATGACTATGATGCTTTAGTTGGACAAAAAGCAAGCATCCGGAAGGGCAACAAAGTGATTATATTGTATTGCTGCATTGTTGGAGTCCCGTAAAACAAGTATTAATGGGTTATGCCATGATAGCACCGTCTGTCTACGTGAATTTCCTTGAGCAAAGAAACAAATGATGCTTCCCTCCGCATAACAAAACAAATGAAACTTATCCCTAGATTTTCAATTTTTTCTCACCAAGAAAGCAGACGAAACCTATCCCTACATTTTCAATTTTTTCTCACCAACAAAGCAAATGAAAGTGCAAGGCGAAAAGTGTGCCAAACAGTAAACTCCAACTACTTCTTATATATGTGTATAGATATATATATATATATATATATATATTGAATCCAAGTGTGTGGGATCATACATTTGGCTAAACGCTGACATTTTAATAATTTGGAGTTTGCAATTATTATATCCATATTAATACTTTTTTGTTTTATTTTTTTGGATGTCTATATCAAATTGCTGAAACCAGCATAGCTTGCTTGTCTGTCGTCTATAACTATTGTAGACATTGACTGAGATGAAAGACCTAAAGCAGCATATTTCCACCATGAATAACTTAAGAAAGAAGTATACCCCTTGGGACTGGAGCTGACTCCATTACTTTTGAGATGTTATTTGAGAGAGGGGAGGGATTGAGGTATATTGGTTGAGGAAACCAAAGTAGCAAAGGATTTGGGCAGATATGCTTGATGGCAGAGAAGGAGCATCTCGTGTGTGTGGTTTTTTTTTTTTTTTTGTTGAGGTTTTTGGGCTGGTAGATTATGGCTTGCGTGGTGTTGCAGCATCTCATTAGAATTTTTTTTTTTTTTTTTTTTGGGCAGGTAATTTGAGAAGCATCTGTTTGCCATGCTTTTGGCAATGATGGTGGTGACGGTGGTAAAAATGGATAAAAGTACCATAGTGCTGACAAGGAGACGGGGAGGGTTGGGGAATTTGGGTGAATAATTTTCTGGTTTTTTATTTTGTAAACAGCCTGTCTCTTAGAAAAGGGTTATGATACTCAATTCAAGTTAGCAATGTAGGTGGGTTTAATTATCCAAATTACAAGAGAGTACTGCCTGAAATCGTTAAAAACTTTAAAGAAGGTTTCTAAAATTGACCTTAAATTAAATTTTTAGATATGATGAATAATAGCTGAGTCGTGAGAATGTAATTTACAAAATAAAAAAGATCGTCTGATTTATGTTATATTCTTATTAGACATACAGTTAGATTGACATGTGTTGCATATAATCATGGATAAGAATCCAAGTTCTTTTGATTAATGTGTTGTGGGGATGCATGTCATTTTAAAAAGTTGAATAATAAAGTGTAACGAGAGGTGTAATATAAGGCCTCAAGCCAACGAAAGATAGATGAATAAATGAAAGTATCAAGAAACAACAAACAAGAAACTCCTACATGGTATCAATTAAGAACTAGTTATAACATAAACAATCGCAATACAATCTCAAAAACAAACCAAACTCCGTCTACTTCATAAGATCCCTAGCTATATAGACGGACTAATGAAACTGTAAAAATTACTAGTACATGAAATCGATCGTCTGATAAGCGATCTGAAGGAACAACAGATATGACAAACTCAAACATTCAAATATCTAAAATGGTCTAGTTGGATGGCGGTGGTGAGAAGAAAGGAATTGAAGGAAATGAAGTTGGGATATTAGTTGGGATTGGAGGAATTGTGGATGGAATATTTGGCAATGAAGTTGCAGCTGGAATGGGAGGGAGGGCCACCTTCGGAACTGCGGGCATAGTTGGCAAAGATGGAAGATTTGTTGGTAATGTTGGCAAAGGAGTACTTGACAATGGTGGCAATGTGGTAGGCAAATTTGGCATGGTAGTACCAGGCAATGCTGGTATTGCTGGTATCACTGGTGGGGAAGTTTGCAATAGTCGGCGAGCGGCCTGGCTTTCTTGGATGCTCGAAAATGATAAAGCAATGAGCAAAGACAGAAAGAAGCAGACATTGGAAGAAGTAGCCATTTTGAGTACTTGGATTGAATACCGCAGAAGGAAGAAGCTCGAAATTGAATTTGTAGGGGAATAATATATATGTGTTAGTATGTTGTTTGAGTTGAAGGGGGAGGTAAAGCTTTTTAGTTTTTATAGGGAGCAATGGTTGGCTAGATGTAGTTGGAAGAATTACTGGTTGGTTTGCTAGCTCAACCAATTTCACTTTTTCGAAGTTCAGAATTCTCATCAACAAAAGTCCACCGAATACATAAATAATGTGTATATATGATATGGAATGACCTGCCAGTTGCCAAGTGCCAAGCTGATCATTTTTGACAACTGAAATAGATGAGAGAATTTTGATGGACAGGACGTGGTTGTGAGAAGCCAGCATAGAAAAATGTCGATGAACTAACTCCAGACTAGGAAGGATAATGATGTGAATCCTTCTATTTACCTTTAGTTTTTAAAAAAACTTCAAAATTTTTAAAATTGGTAAAAAATTATATAGTGTATATTTAAGTGGTACCTAATGGATTGTCATTAAGATAGAATTTAGGAGTTCATATTTTTAAAAAGTAAAAAGTTAATTAAGAAAAACGTATATATGTAAAATATAAAGTAGGATAACAATTGTTAATTAAGTGTATTATCAAGCGTCTATTGGACACTGTTTAATTATATTAAAAAAAAAAAAAACTTTCAGACCAGGGCACTACTGGAGGTTGGTCTAGCCTGGTCTGGTCTGGTCCGGTTTGTTCTGGTCCAGGTTTCTTTTTTCTTTTAAATTTTCTTTGGGTAGGCAAGTAAATGCCATGTCCTCACATCCACGTACATAGGATGATCCTGAAGTGAGGCTAGTAAATCTACTCTCTTAATTAATTAAACTGCGATGTGAATGTCATTTTTTTGGGAATTATAGTCGGAATTAGTTAAAATTTTAATTAAGAGGACAAGACACTTTTGACTTGATATAAAATTTATGTCAACTTAGCAGTATAGAAAGTTCAAGATTTGGTCTATACTGATCTAATAAAATAAGTACATCTTCTGGTTTAATCAAGTCATTTTCGAATGATCAGATTACATTACATACATACAAACACCCTTATTAAGTACACCATTATTGTTGGCCACCTTGGTTAATTAAGATTGCCAAAATTGATTTGAATATAATAACCATTATCATCACATCCGGGAGCACAATAGAAATCAGTGCATTTGCAATCCGCATCAGAGCTACAAGGATTTCCACATTCAAATATCTGAAATTTTCTTGAGATGCTCGTTGCCATTTTCACTTCCATCACTTTCATCGTTGGGAATGATAATACTGCAATCAAATGACATTAGGAAGAAAGAACTGTTAGCTGAAAAGGGCCTGTTTATCTTTCTTTCTTTTTTTTTTTTCCTTTTTTGTGAACAAGAAACAATCTTTTAATAGAAGAAATAAAGTGATGATTTTCAACCGGTGAATTCAAGTTATGAAGCAAGAATCCCATCACCAATACACATTCTAGTCCTGTGCAAGTGTAAATGAGAGATCAAGAGAGAGAGACTAACAAATTGGAAGAATGAAGAGAGCAACTCTGAGAGAGTAGACTTGATTGAAGCCTTCTCCATCATCTGGCAATCCACAGTTTTGAAACTGATCAGGAGAAATTACGTTTTGATTGCATGAAACTGATCTGTATGGGGTGAATTTATAGGGGATGAACTGGAAATGGGAATGACTTGGACAAATAAGGTTTAATCCAGGCTTTGCCAAGTGTTCTCTTCTCCAAAAGTCAGACACGTGGAATATTTATTTGAGCGGACGAAACTCTCAAATATTAGGGAACTTTATCCCCAAGAATCATATTTGTATTATCATGCGAAGGGAATTAAATAAACAGAAAATTCAAGAACATAAACCCCATCAGTATTGATTTCATTCATGCGGTTTTGTTTTGATTTCATGATCATTTGAGAGGCTATTATAACTGTTGTAATTTATGCTGCTTTTATATTATTGGCTGCTATTCATTAATAACTCTTAAAACTGAATCTAAATAGTACGTAGCACCAAAACGTACGTTAGTAACTGAAGGAAACCTTGGTATCAATTAACAAGTATTCCTATTAAAGTAGGGTTGCAAACGTCCAATCCAACCACTCACAAGGTTGTTCAATTAAAGCTTGAATTCGAGTTTGCTTTGATCAAGTTTGAACAACTTCATGAATTCCAAAAAAAAAAAAATGACGAGTCCAAGCGTGAGCATTTGTATGTGATGAAACTTAAGAGTTTGTCAAGTTTGAATTCAAATTTGAACTCAAGTACTTTAGTTCAGATCGATCTCGAGTTGTTCACTAATTGAGTTCGAATTGACTTCATTACACCATATTCTTAAAACTGAAAGTAAATACAAACTGTTGCTTTCCCAATCGCAAGCAACAAAATTGTTCCTTCTTAAAATTACATGGTAGATCTGACTTTTTTTTGTTAAAGTTTCCGTGACATTTTTGCCAAATACCACATGGGGACCAAATCGGCGCGAATGTTGTTCCCATCATTGAAACACTACTCATAATTCAAGAGACATATCATCAAATGGAATGGAATTAGCAGTGTAACAGAGCACTAGAAACTGAGAAGGTAATTCCAGAAAAATCAAATACAAAAAAAAAAAGAGAAAATTTTAAGATGTTGCTCTTATATAGTATAAATATAAAAGGATTCATAACATTAGAAATGGGAATACAACCTGCAGTGTACAATACAGGGACTCACAATATAATCCAAACTCCATCTGTTTCATAGGATCCCTACAAGGACCATTGAAACTGTGAAAATTTCCCAATTATATGGAAATCATTAGGCTATCACAACGAAGCAACAGATACGGCACATTCAATGATTGAAACAAGTTCAGGTAGAAAATGGTCTAGTTGGATGGTGGAGGTGAGAAGAAAGGAATTGAAGGAATTGACGTTGGGAGATTAGTTGGGATTGAAGGGATTGTGAATGGGATGTTTGGCAATGAAGTTGCAGCTGGTATGGGAGGGAGGGCACCCTGAGGAATTGTGGGAACTGTTGGCAATGCGGGGTTTGGCAAGGATGGAACATTTGTGGGTAATGTTGGCAGAGGAGTGGTTGGCAATGGTGGCAATGCTGCTGCTCCGGTGGGCAAGTTTGGCAGGGTGGGCAACGTCGGTATTGTTGGTTGTGAGGTTTGTAAAAGCTGGCGAGCCGCCTCGGTTACATGAATGCTTGGAAATGACAAAGCAATGATCAGAGATAGAAAGATGCAAAGGTTAGAAAAAGAAGAAGAAGCCATGCTGATTGATTGATGCAGAAGATCGAAGCTCCGCTTTGAGTTTCCAAGGTAGTAGGATTTTTTTGTGTATTTTGATCAGCTTAAAGGGGAAGACTAGGCTATTTAAAGGAAGCCCTTCAGCTTCAAGGATAAGTTCAAAAGTAGTTGGACCAGTTTGAAGATGTATAGGTTGGTATGCCTTCTCAACTAGATTTTAGTTGCAAAAATTTTGACTGAGATAATTAAATCCTAAGTTCCTAACAGCATCCACCAACTGAAGAATAGATGTTGCAGTGGAATGAAAATAAACATCAAAGTGGCAACTGGCAAATGAACACAAGGAATTTTGATCAACCACCTCTCGACTTATGATGAGATCACAAAGGTTAACAACTAAATATATATTTCCTTATAATAACCAACTAAATAGTTTTTGTATCCCTTAAAAAACCATGAATTAATTGTAAAGAAAATTAGTCAGGACCCATCATCGTGCAAATTTAATGTGAGATTTTATGATGATTATCATCTATTAAAGAATCTCCAATGATCTCATGCCGATAAATAAGTAGATCGAGAAGCAATAATAAACTTATTCCTAAAAAAGCTACCATTTCTTGGTAGAAATTCAGTGTCAATCTTTTTCTGCTCCTATCATTGCAAATCAAAACGCTTCAGTAGTTGTTCTTAACCAGTTTCAACAGTTTCTTAATCGCAATTATAATGTCAATCTATTTTTGTTCCTATCTTAGCAAATCTTCAGCTATTGTTCTTGTAATCAGACCAAATTGGTCTTGAAAGTGGAAGACAAGATGGAATGGGAAGAACATGCTATAGATCGGCTTTAAAACCTGTTGTTACGAAAGAGAAAATTCGTAGCATTTTGGTTTTGGGCCTCCAAAATTATTAAGGGACCAATTGGAGTTGAACAATTGACGGATTTGGTCCCTTTTTTCCCTCCTTCAATGAAAAATTTTGCAACCTAAAGGTCATCTGAATTTGGATTTCGGTTGACATGCAACCCCACAAAAAAAAAAAGTTAAATTTACTTCACTTTTTTTTTTTTTAAGGTTTTAAAGAACTGTAATCACCGGAAGAAACAAGGTAAGCTCTTTTAAGTTTATAAGAGTGCTATGATGTTTACAAGTATATGCACAGCTGGTCAGCATAGAACAAGCTTAATTATTGTTTATCAAAAAATATATTGATTCATAAATTTGATTTACATTAGAAAATACAAACAACGCTAAAGATAATTCATGTTGAGGGACGTCCATTAACATGAAAATGAGTTTTCAACCTAAGGTTTAGGGTTCAAGACTTTAAATTCTTAAATTCTGTTGGTTTTTTGGGGCATAAACTAAGAAACAACACCTTAGTGTTGCAAAAAAAGCTTATAAGAGACTTGTATTGAAGGTGGAAAATGAGCTTATGTTCTACATTCATCAACTCACTATTTATAGTGATTACATGAAACAAACTAGCAAAATATTCAACTAATAATTATCCTAAAAATCTCAACAAAATATAATCTTCTACTACTAGCAAATCTTATCTAAAATATTTGTTAACAAACCAACATGATCTTTGGTTAACAAATATCCTTATTTTCTAATAACTAAATTATTTTGATATCAAACAAAATCTAGCAAAATAGGTAGAAAAAGTTGCATATTCCAACAAATTCAAATTTCACTATATATGAGTTTATAATAATTCATATGAATTATTGTACAATTATCATGTACTTATTACGCAATAATTCATATGTTTGCATTTTTATTATTATTGAATTGTAATACATTAGGGATTCCGTTTACTGCATGCGGTCATGGTTGCACATGTTTTTGGCAGGTTTTACATGGAATTGTCAAGCACCAAATCCAACGAAGGTACCCAAGTAACGCTTGGCATTTGCCCCATTTTGCATTCAAATTTATTCAACATTCCTTTTTCACCCTATTGTGGAGGCGTTTTCCAACGTATGTTACAACTTACAACCCTCTGATTGATGATTGATGAAGAGTGTCAGGCTAGAATATGCCCTCCAAATTTTATTTAGACTAATTCTTTAATCTACGTTCACAATTCATTTGGAAAAAAAAAAAAAACAGCTTTATAATCACAGAATGAAGATGATATATATAAACGAAGATAAAAGTTATTTTTACTAATACTCACAAATAGATCTACAACACACGAACGCTCCAAGAATACAATGGATGAATACAGAAATGGAAATGGTTTACAAATCGCCAAAGTACAAATACATGTAACCAATGCGTAAAAAAGACAGAAATACTACACCAAACCATGAACATAAGATCAAACCGAACAGCTCTCATGATTCTACCAATATGGCGTAATGAAACCAAATGCAAGAACTCGAGTCTCCAGCACTAGTGAGATGGTGGTGGTGCTTGGACGGGGATTTTTGGAATGGATGGCAGTGGAGGTAGAGTGAACTTGGGAACAGATGGGAAAGATGGTAGGGTGGGTATTGGCAAGGATGGGAGCGGAGGTGTGCTTGGCAAAGTGGGCTTTGGTAGTGGTGCAGCAGCAGCTGGGATTTTAGGCAATGTGATGCTTGGCAAAGGTGGCAATGTTGCCTTAGGAATGCTTGGAATTGAAGGCAATGGAGGCATCCCAGCGGGTTTAGGCAGCGATGGGATCGTAGGCATTGTAGGAATCAATGGTGCCTGCAGCAGGTGGCGGGCTGCGAAACTCATTTGGAAGCTTGAGAAGCAGAATGCTACCATCAAGGAGAAAAGGAGACAATGGTTCAAGGCAGCCATTGTTTGATCAAAAGCACAAAAAGAGTGTGGCTAAAAGGGTTTGTACTTTTGCTTTTTTGCTGCTAATGTTTCTTTTGTTTTGAGTTGAATGAATTGATTGGAACTGCATTGGCTATTTATAGTGAATTATAGATTTTGTGTGTTTGGAAAGTTCAAAGAGTTGGATAAAATGTAGTTGTGAAGAAATGGAGGATTTCTATTGTTAGTTCAACTTCTCAATTGATTGATTTCA
The DNA here is from genome assembly GCF_003713205.1 of Coffea eugenioides. Lineage (NCBI taxonomy): Eukaryota > Viridiplantae > Streptophyta > Magnoliopsida > Gentianales > Rubiaceae > Coffea > Coffea eugenioides. Next base: position 7,911,241 of record NC_040041.1, read on the forward strand.
AACATAGGACAACATTCTTGATGAAGGTATGTGTAAGGCTTGGTTGAGAAAAAACATGGAGTAGGTCTTACGTAATTTAAGCAAACAAATGAGAGGGAGTGACTGCAGTCGCGTGTCAAATAAGAGTTAGAAATTGGTAATACATTTGCTCCAAAATTGAGAAAAAGATAAGCTAGTGTTTCATATGATTAAACTATTAAAGGCTAAAAACATATGCCTGAAATAGTATAGTCTAGTCTGATAAGAGCAAATGTTAATGATTACCTTGGATTCTAAAGTCGAAAAACAAGAAATCAGTGATTAGGCTCCCCCAACCCCACTTTTCTCTTACTCTAAGTCGAAGTCAAACTTTTGATTAGAAAAAGGAAAATCATTACTAGCTCAACCCTGTTACAATTTTTTTTTCCCTTCAAAAAAAGGAACATGTTAGTAACTCAAGGAATCATTAGAAACAGCCTGCAAAACGAAGAATTCTACCAAAATAATTTAAACTTTTACCCCTTTCATAATTCACTCAGAGCTCGCAATTTTGCTTCTCAATTAAAATTAAAAGGAAACACGAATGAAGATCTCGCAGCGCAGGCAGTACTACTTTTTAGATTCATAGCACCAGCTGGGAGTTTGACATTCATACATAACTAGGATAAATCTTCTACCAAATTGACACTTCAAATTCTCCTACCTCATCCATGATCACCTTAGCTCACTTTTCAATTTCCATGGGGTCATTGGTCCCCATCCCCAACATTAGTATGGACCATTTTAAACAGGGGGCACCGTCAAGATTCAAAAAATACAAAACCCTAAACTCATATATTCAGCAGTGATAGGGACGAGGCCGCTTGTTACCCGGCAAAGCCTGGCCAGGAGTAGACAACATGATAGACCTGTCTACAACCACTTTCAGTGCTCTCCTTATTGTCGCCAGCCCTTCTTCTCCAGCTTCTGAAGCTTGCAGCCAAAGCACAGTTTTTGTTCTTCCCCCAACTGTTGCCATTTCTGCCTTCACCACCTTAGCTTTCACTGCGTTTAATGCCCTCTTTAACTCTATCATCATCTCCGGTCGGTCCTCGCAGCATAATGTTGCCTTTATAGTCCTTGAATCTCCATCATCATAACATAACTTGAGTTCATCAGTTTCACTAGGAAACATGAGTTTCATTGCTGTGTTGGACTGATCATCACCTTCTGTAGCTGAGAGTTCTTCTGTTGACTTCTTTAGCTCTCTTAGGCACCGGACAACCTCAGCTAACAATGATGCCTTGTCTGCCTATATTCATTACATTTCAAACTTATTAACCAAGAAAAGAAGAATGGAGGGTCGTCTTTTGAACATGGAAAAGTTGAATAGGGCAATAAAAAGAGCAACTAGATGAATGAACAAAACTTACTTTGATGGTTTTGGGAAGAAGGTTGCGAAGTGTCGCAAGATGACCATTGATACGCTTTCTTCTTCTCCTTTCAGCTTCACTGTGGCTCTTGTTTGCTGCAACTGCTTTTGCCTCAGCCATTGAAATGGCATTAACGTTTGAATTGTCAAGGTGCAGTTGCTCTCTTGAGTTCAAAATTTCGTGAAGGAAGTTGTAAGACTCTGAACAGCTTCCAACTTCATAGAAACTTGGCAAAGTATGCATTTGCTCCTCTCACTTGATATAAAAGAGTAGACAAAAGCAAGTAGAAGTGAGGCATCAAAAGTAGACAAATGAATAATCCATCTCGGTAAAAACAACAAAGAAGCACAAGAAAAAAGAAGAATCTTGGCGTTTAAGGCATATGTTTCCACGGGAACTAGTAGAAGTGAAAATGATTGAGGAAAATTGCAACGTAATCAAGGTGAAGCATTTATAGTTAGAATCCAACCTGCTTCTTCTGGTACGCCTCTGAGTTTGAAGATTCTGTAAATCTGAAATATCGCACAAAAATCCCAGAGATGATTTCTCCTGTTACCAAGACAAAAGGATTGTTTTCGTAAGAGTTGGATGCCAAGATTGCTCTATCTTCATCAGGACATCAGCCAATTTGAAGTGAAAATGAGTGATGCTTTTAGTATGTCTAGTTGGACTTGTTAGTAAGGATGCGGTGTGACTGTAAGGCAAAGGTTCACTAATAAAATCAGGCTATTTGTACTTTTCACTTTTCGGTATATTCACTTAAGCCCCCAAACTATGATCCCTCTTTGAAAAGATCCCTTGACCTCTTAATGGTTGTAGCTATGCCCTTAATTTGGACAAACAGTCACAGCGCTGTGAATTTCAATTTCACTTACACAACATAAACGAAAAATCATGAGAGTATTCTCTTTTTAGGAGTGAATGTATCTAAAATTTTGGAATAAGAACAGGATTATATTGAGAGATTCATTTATGTTAGAACACCACTAATATTTTATAAATGTCATACAAAAGAAATAATCATTACAACATTCACCCGTCATTGAGTTCTTGACTTCTTGTTAGATCTTATGGCAGACAGGAATACATGCAAAGAAACTTTGAAAATTGTAATAGCAAACTTCTAGACTAGATAGAAAAATTATCAAAAATATATTTCAATTAAAATACGTTTATCAAAATTGACAAATCGAATGGAGGAGATCTGCTTCTGCACGAGTTCTAGCAATAGAGAATCAAAAGGTGCATGTATGATAACCAAGTGATACTAGTACAATTTTTTTTTCCCCTACATGAAGTATAGAATTCATAACGTATAACGCTGCGTTTGACATTATTGGGATATGAACAAAACACAGGAACAAAAAGGTGAGAAGCGCAGGGAGAATATTTATCACAAGATGTGCTTTTGGTTTGGCCAGTGAATTCTAATGGAGAAGTTCAAAAGAGCAATGATTTTCCGGCGCAGTTGATTACGGCATTGGCATGCAGCAGAAGAATTTTATTTTTGGGGTCCCAAGAAAGAAAAGGCAGAGGCAGCCTTGCTGTTTGTCCATTTGTTCCCACACACCTGCAACTTCAGAGCCCCACAGTCCCCTCTTTGACCTCAAACTTGTTCTCCGCAACAAGGACCGCTGGCTTGTTTTTCCTGTAACCGTTAGCCTCTAACACAGACCAATCAGCAAACTGTTCTGTTCTTGATAAAAAAAGTTTCTAATTTCTTTTCTTTTAGTTGTGCTTTAATCAGTTCCCTTTGTGCTAAAAGTATGGAGGTTGGTGGTAGGATGCTTTTGTACCTTGTAACAAAGAACACAATATCAAGTTATCCTATATTAGGATAGAGTAGGTTATACATATGTATCGTTGCAGACAAAAAAATAGTTACCCTTTCTCTTAAAAGATTCCAATCACATTTATATCATTGATGACGTTTGAAGCTTTAAGGCTTAAATTAAGCAAGCATGAAAATCAAGATTGCTCCAGTTTAAACTGCTTTTTCTATGTCAAATAGGTGTCCGTGAAAATCAGCATATGCAAAATAGTCCTAGGATAAACAGGACCAAGAAATACGTGTATTAGCAAAACAATGCAAAATCATTTGGGTTTCAGACAGATTGAAATGGAATGGAAAAAGATCCCATTCACAATGGATGAAAAGTTGAATTCAATCAAATACAGCTGGGACGGTCACCTCACTAAGTTCACGGTATGAAGAAACATAGGGTGTCCTCTTTATCCAGCATCTACAGTTTGGATCTTTGCTTTGCTTTGCCTTTTTCACTTTTCGACTTAAAAGATGCAAAGGTTGGCAACAACTTTGAAACCAAGCCGTTTGTCAAATAAATTTTTTGGGTGTTTGTCTAAAATTTTACTGTAATTTACGATAGGAGTTATTTGTAAAATTTTTGAAATGTATAAATTTTTAGATATTTTGAAATATATAGTTTAAAATTTTTAAGAAATTTCTTGAGATTACTATAGCTAAAGTTGTTAAAAAACTTGTGGCAGACGAACTTGATCAAAAACTTATTTACCAAATAGGCCCGTAAACTCTCAGAGATGGTCGGTTGCCATGGATAAACTTCCAAGGAGGGATTTCTATGCCCAACAACTTAGTGACAAAATGTGAAAAATCCCCTGTATAGGCAACCATCCTTGTGTGTGTGTGTGTGCGTGTGTTTTTTTTTTTTTTTTTTTTTTTTTGGGTTTTGGAAGTTATCCTTGTATGCATATTTGGTGTGAAATTCTTTTGTATTCGTGTGGGATTGGGGGAGGACTGAGGAGAGGCAAGGAATTGAGTGTCTTTGCCCACGTGGGTGTGAAAAGAAAACCCAACTTGAGAGAATTGAAGTTCTTTAGTCCGCAGCTTTGACAAAAATGATCAGTTTGATTCAAAAGTAAGCCAAAGAGCAGAACAAAAGGCAGTAGTGTGATTTTTTTTTCCTGGCACGTTCAAGTTTCTTTTTGTTATCTTGATTTTCCGCTCTCGGCCAAATTTAATGTCTCCTCTATGTTCTATTTTGCATCTTTGCTTCAACGAATTGTGCAAAAAATCAACTTAAATCTTCTTCCCTCCACTTCGCAAGCTTGACTTGATTTGTTAAATAATATGCAACCAGAAAGAAAACCCCACATTTCCCCCACCACAAAAAGAGGGAGATGACTGAATAAACCATTCCACAAGACTAATTCTTTTGCTGTTAAAGATATCCCATGAAGCTGCTTGTAACAAAAAGTTCTGTTTTCTTCCTTATAGCTTAGGAAACAATAAAACATGCACAGGGCAATCGAACATGTGTAAAATTGGCCCATCAGGAATCCCAGATGGATAAAAGTTAGGGGTCTCGACTTTCAAGTTAAAATCTGCTTCCAAAAAGTTGTTAGTATAGCCACTGGATGACACCTTAAAGAAAGAAGCATCTTTCTTCACACTGAAAAACTGTTTTTAGTCGAGCCTGATCGAAGTTAACATCAATCTTTTTCTTAAGCAGTCTTAATTAATCTAATATAGAAACTCAATCAACCTGCAACAAGCTAGTTCCTCATCCATCTCAAAGTATGAACTCGTACGCGGCCTAAAAGAGATCACGCTCTATCTGATCATACATTATCAAATGGAAGAAACATAAGAAAAATCAAAAGCAACTAAGCAAGAGAGAGGGAGAGAGTTGGTGAGGCAAGAAAATGCAGAACCAGAACCTGTGGGAGCGGCTTTAAGCCTATGAAGCTGTTTCTCTGCACCTAGGTAGTTTAGAGATTTTTTTTCTTCTCAGCACAATTTAGGCGAAGAATGACATGACGACTTGAAAGGGAGGAATCTCCATCTACATGCATCAGAAGGTATGCAGTTCAACTGTGATATCTAAGCAGAATAAAGCAGAACATGCAAGACACAAGCAAATCAAGAAGAAGCAAAATCTATTCTCGTTGAAAACACAATTAAAATAAAAAGAAAAAGCATTCGCAGGGAAGCTAAATGCTCAATATGCAAACGCACCCACATGATATAACACAATCTCTCTTCAGACTTGTTAATAGCAGTCAATATAGGTAAAAGACCATCCAGTCACAGGGGGCTAAACTGGAAGATAAAATTAGGTAGACATCCTAGATTAGTCCGGACAGGCCCTTGTAGGGATGTCTGCCCCTGTTCTCCCACTTATATATCATTCCAATTCTCTTATTCTACTTGATGCTAAAGAGACAGAAAAGAAAGAGGGCCACAGGACAGGACTACCGATGCTTGATTACTAGATTTCTGCATACTTTTAGTGGTTCTTATTTTTCAACAAATTAACACAGTCGCTTCTTGATTTATACACACACAACATTTTCAAAGAGGTAATAACTTCTTTATTGCTTCCTAGTACCAGTGTGTCACCCTAATCAAATAAACATAACACATAATTTCCCATTGTTGATCTGAGTCTTTAAAAACTAGCTTCTCAGAGCTGAACTAGTCCATTATATTATCCCAGTATCTCATTAAAAGATAACCCAATATTGCAGGATATCTCTTGATGCAATCCGAACCCAAATTACCAAAAAGTTACAATGGACCTTCCAACAAGAAGTAGAAGAAGATAGATGAGCCACCACCAATTTATTAGAATCAAGGAGAATGCACCAAACCTCAGGACAGAACCAAAATTCAAGTATAATGTAAATACTCGACATGAAGAGTTCATGTCCTCATCAACTTCAGCTTCATTTTCTTTCCCCCCCAAAAAAACCCCCTTTTCTCAACTTGACAAGTCAAATCCCCATCAATTTACCATCCTAGATATACAGCTACACCAACATTCAGACTTGTCCAAGTTAGAGAAATTTAGGCTCAGATTTTTCAGACATTAAAGATCCTCAGCATCAGCACTAAAAGGAAGACCAGAAACATAAACAATGCAATCCAGCAAAGAAAAAGGCAAAGGTAAAGAAAATCTAAAATATTGACAGGAAACGTCAGAAAATTAGACACTAAAGCAGAGCAGATCAAAACCCAGCAATCTAACTAAAGCAGCTAGAATAGTATAAAAATTGACAGGAAATAGAAGAAAAATTGGACTTTAAAACAGAGCAGATTCAGACCCAATTTGATTGCTGAAGAAATATTATTGGCGGGAAATGTTAGAAAAATTGGACGGCAAAGCAGAGCAGATCCAAAACCCAGCAATCAAATTAAAGCACCTAGAATATTTTAATCTTCTTCCTTGCTTATGACTTAATACTCGTATGCCAATAACAAACTATAAACAAAAAGATAACCAATCATATGATCCCTTTCTCTGTTTTTTTTTTCCAACTTACTTTTGGATAAAACCAAGCATACTATTGGCCATATAACTGTTTCAAAACATCAAATACTACCGGCAAAAGAATCCACATGACAGCCACACAAAGATATCAAGAACCATATTCAGGATTACTTCTTCACTTCTACCAGTTCTATGGTCTACAATTCTAATGATTATCAACATGATTCTACCAGTTACAAAACTTTACTGGCCATTTAGTACACCATCATGTCCAAGGCTCCCAGCTAGAAAAACAGTGCACAAAAACAGAGTTCAAAATCCCCAACTCATCTCTCATCAATTCCTAAGCTTTTCACATCCTAAATCAGCACAAGGATTCACAGCAACAAAAATATCATCATCTCCAGCACAAAACTCCAATTCCTCCTCATTACAGCCTTCCGTTATCCCTCCACTTGTATTTGCATTTGCTTCATTCCCTGGACTTGTATTTGCATTTGCTTCATTCCCTAGACTTGTATTTGCATTTGCTTCGTTCCCTCCAGCTTTAAACCCTATTCCTTCACCACCCTCCGCTGATAAACTATTGTTCCCAACAACTCTAATCCCTTTTCCCATCAATTTCTTCTTCCCTATAGCAGCCATTTTTTTCCTCTTCATCACCACCTTCCCATCGTTAACACCGTTTCCCTGTCCCCCTCTTTCAATTTTCTCTTTACCTGCAGTTTCATCATCGGAAATTTCAATAAACCCATTACTCTTTTCACTCCTTGAGTCCACATTAGTCCTCACATCCACCTTTTCCTCATCGGCCCGAACTGGACCCGGATATTGACCCATGGATACAAATGGAGCCCACCAACTTTTCCCTCTCTCTTCACCAGAATCACCACCACTTCCATTGTTAGAACCCAGCGGCGAAAACCCATAACAGGTATACTTTCCTTCCTCCAGCACCTCCGGTGGCGGCGCCGCTGAAGCAGCAACCGCCACCGCCGTGAAAGCCCTCCTGCATTTGGAATTCTGACACCTCAGGACACAATCCACATACATTTTCACGTACTCATACATAAAGTAACAGTACGGACACAAAGTCCAAAAAGTTCCGCCGCCATTTCCAATATTTTTTTGCGTCATTTTCAATCCGTTATCATACTGGGCTTTCGCGTCCGGGTCAGACAAAACAGATTCTGCTTTGACAACCCAATCACGGGCTTCGGCTGCAAATGGGTAAGGGTTTGTGTCAGGGTTTAAGAGGTTGACGAGCGAAGCACAACGGGTCCGAATCAGATTCTGGTCTTGAGTAAAACGAGGGAGGTTGATGATTAAGTACCATTCTGGCTGTTCGGGTCGGGTCGAGGACGGAGTCGCCGAGAGAACAGTGGATATAGCGAGGATTTGGGGCGGACCAGGGTGGTTTGGATTGGATTGCTGGGCTTTGTCCGCGTATTTCAAGCTCTGGGAAAAGTTCCGGTGACAGAGGAAGTATTTGGAGGCGTTCAGTAATGGCTGTATGTCGGGTTCGAGTCCGGGTCCTGGGGGTTTATCCTGGCCGCCCATCTCTCGCGTGGGTCTGGAGAACTGAGGGAAGCCGGATACCTGGAGGGAAAGAAAGGAACTTTACTGCTGCACAGTGAGGAGGAGTCTTTATGAGTCAAAGCCCAAGGGCATTTCCAATCTCTCTCTTTAATTTCCACTCCCAAGTTCCACGCATTTCCTTTCAAACATGTGTTTGTGTTTTTTATTTGTTAAAAAAAAAAGAAAAAAGTTTAGAGGGATTTGGATTCGATTTCTGTTACGCATGCGAGTTAGGGCATACCTCTGAGATCATATATGGACTTATATTCATCAACACAGCAGTTCTGACATCAGTTTAAAACATGGCTTTTGTTTCATTAATTTTTTTTGGTAAAAAAAAAGTTTTAGATGGATTCGGATTCGATTTCAATTACTCTTACGAGTCATACATACCTCTTGGACCATAGGTGGATCTATACAGATTGCTCACCAATGCAATTCTGACATTGGCATCAGTAGTTACAAATTTGTCCAGCGAGGATACAGATCGCTCACCAACACAGTTTTCACATCGGCACCAACAATTACAGATCATTCAGTAAGGACACAAAATCTAACATCAGTAGCAGCGGTTACAAATTGCCCAGCAAGGACATACATCGCTCACCAACATGTTTCTGACATAGGCAACGGTTACAAATCGTCCGTCGGTGACATATGCCTTTTTATAGGAAAGTGGTTCGTCATTACCAAATTGTATTAGCATAAGGTGTTTGTATAGTTCATCACTTAGAGAAAAAAAAATTTATTACAGCATTATAGATGTATGTGATTATGTGAAATAAAAAGATAATTTAAAAATAAAAATATAACTAAGAGTTATATTTATAATGTAAGTAAAATATTTTTTTTCAATGAATTAGGTATCGAAATATCCTTCTAGAGTACATATAAAACTAGTATTCTGACCCGTGTTATGCATGGTTTATATCTAAGATGATGATGATAATAACAATAATAAATGAATTATTTATAGTAGTTACATTTAAAAAGGATTAAAAACTTAAAAGAATACTATTATCTAATTTATATCTTATTTATGTATCTTATCTAAAACCTTAAAGCATATAAAAAATATGAAAAAAGATCACAAAAAAAAGCACACCAAACACAACATTAATATGCCTCTCATGGGCAGGTCGGTTGGTCACGGCAAACCTCCTTAGGAGCCGTTGTCCAGTTCCACCAGAGTTCGAGTCCCACGGTTATCGTGTTCGGGGGAATGGGGCCTCTCCTCCCAGGCTGGTGGGGGATTAGTCGGGTCCGATTTACCTGATGGCCCGTATACCCCCTCCGTCAGGAAAAAAAAAAAAACAACATTAATACCTCTCTCTCCCCCATATTCTCCCTCTTAGCACCATTTGCTCCACCATATCCCTTCACTCTCTACTATCCTTTTCCTCACATTTCTTATTAGCCAACTTTCTCACAAGTCACAACTCTCTAATAACGACGAGCCCAAAGGCTGGTGGCTACCATCAATGCATTAAAGCTTGGTAGGGTAGGAGACAAGGGTTCAAATATTGTTTTCCACCAATTTATCACAATTAAATGTGGCATTGTTTAAAAAATCCAGACAGGTGCGTAGTGCACTCCATCTGGTCCGATGGTGGTTAAATCCCCTCCGAGTTACTCCAAAACCTCTTCAAACCCTCCCCCTCCTCATAGTGTAGGAAGCTATCGTATCAATAATAAAAAAAAAAACAACTCTCTAATCCTTCATATTCCCCAATATTCTATTTTCTCTTTGCTCTATCCCGCTAACCTGTTTACTTGGCTCGCCCATCAACAAATAAACGAGTGACCTAATTAAACCCATTAATTAATGGGTATTAAATTGACATGTTTAGATCACTTATTTTGACATGTTTAGATCATTAATGGGTAAATCTAAATCACTCCAATAATTATATTCTAATTTTTTACAAAGACATATTTTTCATTTTTCCCCTTTTTTAATTTCTATTCTTTTATTTTTTAAAATTTTATCCTACTTCCTCCCTTCATTTCATAGAAGTCTAATAAATTCCCTAAGTGTTAATTGATTATTTACATTAATACCTAAGTTATTTTTACATTCTTGAAAAGTGATAAAATTTGAAATTCACTATGATCACAATTTTAGGTTCCTCTGTGAAATTTTATACATTTTTTCTCTTTCTTTCGGTAAAAATTGATTTACTAATTTAATATGTTGTTTTCTTTTGTTTACAATGATACAGTATTTTGTTGCTAAACAAAATATGGAAGAAAAAGTAAATAAAATTTAGTAGTAGGACGTGAATGGGTAATTAGATAATTCAAACCCGTCTAAAAGTGTTTTCATTGATGATTCGTCCATTTTGAACCATTAACTAAGTAAATATACATATGTTAACTCAATTATAACTCGTCAAAACTCACATGAATCATCCAGTTCTATAGCTCTTCCCCAACCTCTATCCTTTCCAATCCTACGGTCCTATCTTCCCACTCTTTTCACTATTTAGGATTCATTACTTCACTTTTTAAGTGTTTCTGATCTTATAAAAAGTTAGAATTATCTTTCCATTTCTTTCACTATCTAGGGATGCATTGTCCCATTTGTTAGTATTTTTACTCAAATAAAAAGCTAGAACTGCAATCATCGAGAAAAAGTAAGCTTTTGGCAGTTTGGTGAAATACTACCTTTTCATCAAAATTTTGCTAAAATACTGTGCCAAAAACAACCATCTAAATATACCTTTATTGATTTAGAATTTATACATAAAATTTCTTTTATATGCATATTTTGATGCACATATGCTATATGAAAAATCATCTAGATGCTTGCATGATATTAATATTGAGTTTATTCTGAGTGCAAATAAAATGTCATCACTATTAGGTACATACTCCAAATTTAATATTAGAGTATAAATTTCAATGTTAAAAATTTAAAACTTTGAAAAAACAAATCTACTAAATAAAGTCTAACATAAAAAATATAAAACTTAGAAAAGCAAAGCTATCAAAATGCCTTAAACTCACTGAATTAAAAAAAAAAATTAAGATGAGCTTAAGCCCACAAGAAAATTGATTTAGTGAATATGGGGTAAATCATTAAAAAATAGGATTAATTGAATATTTTACTAGAAGATATTGATAAATGATTATAGTACCTAGAATATAATTGGGTGAATAACGAAAAAATAGGAATAATAGGGTGAATAATTTTAGAATGGGACTAATCAATTATCCCTTAGAATTTAGCTTGACAAATGTATTTTCTTTAATTAAGGAATAAAAAGGGTTTAAAGTTTAAATAACAAACTGTAAATGGTTTATGAAACTCTCAATTGATTCATCTAAGAGATAGTAGGAAAGTTTTAGATTTGAAATTTGATTGGTGATAAGATTAGTTATTATCCAATAGTTTAAAGTTTATATCTATATATATGTATATATTGTTTACCTCACTGTAGTAATGCAGTAAAAATGTAATACTCCCTCCGTCCCACTTTGATAGTCCTATTTTCCTTTTTTGTCTGTCCCAAATTGTAGTCCACTTTCCAATTGAAAAATGTAGTTATATTTTAATTTTTCTAAAATACCCTTATTCAATGTAAGTTGTTGTTACTATAAACCTACCTCATTTAATGAGAGTTGATTCTTTTTTTACTATCAATTCAAGTTCCCATAAAGTTGTACTCTAATTAATGTGAGGGTATTTTAGGAAAATAGCTACCTAAATTGATTGTTCCAACAAAGTTAACTACTTTTATTAAACTGTGTGAAAAAAGAACCAGAACTATCAAAGTGGGACGGAGGGAGTATAAAAATATATAATTGTTAGTAACACAGTAAAATTAAGATGCTCGCACATAAATAGTGGAGCATGCATGCATCAAGAGTTACTAGTAATACAACTTTTGTGGCCTTTCCTGTGTCACAATACGAATACAAAATAACTAGTGGGAATACCCGTGCTATGCACGGTGCTGACATTATTGGAAAAAAAATAAAATGGTGAACAAATAAAGGTGAAAAAATTTTACCAATAAAATTAAAATATAATATCTGTTTAACAATAGTTTGAAATATAATAGAATGTATATATCATTCAAGAACCGTCTTTTTTCGGTTGTATGAGAATTTTTTTTATCATTGTATGAGAATTGTTAACAAAAAAATACAATAGTTAATATAAAATAGCATCAATAGAATTTAATACAATTGTGTTGTAATCAAATGAAAAATACGCACCAATTGAATTGTTATTAGCACCCATAGTTAATGAAGTAATCCCTATATAAAAATATTTTGGTACATGTAGTAATTTGTAATCTATAAAATAAAATAAATTGCTAATCTATAAAATTTCTAAATTGTCTATAAACAGCATCAATAGAATGTAATATAATTGTATTGTAATCAAACAATTGTAATACAATTGTATTGTATTGTATCTATAGTTGATTTAGCAAGATAGTGCAACCAAAAAGTGTGTATGTAAGATGAGTATGACGATATAAGAAACTGTATATTTACCATGATCACGCAAAATCATTGGTGATGTGGATGCCTGGCGATCTTGAGGACAGTTAGATTTTTCATTTCTTTGATCTAGAAATAAAATATACATTAAATTAAAAATCAATAGTTTATGTATTTATTTTATGTGTAAATAGTGATACATTGTATGAGAACTGTTAACCAAAAAAATACAATAATTAATATAGAAATAGCATCAATAGAATTGCATTGTAATCAAATGAAAACAATTACAGAGAAATTGTTACCTGAACTAAGGAATGCAGTTTTAAATGCTCAAAAGTGCCTTGAAGATTGCACATATGTCAGGGGTTTGGTGAGTTTTTTACTCCTCTTGAATCATTTTCTTTTTTCTAATTGTAATATATTACTTGCAGGTGTTAAGTAGGACTTGGCTCTAACCTTTCGTTTAAGTACTTTAAGCAATGAACTATTTATTCCATGAGTTGAATTGTGCTGTTGCTAGATAGATGAATCACGTAGTTGTAATTGTCATTGTTGATAAAGAAAAGAAAGGCTAGAATGCAATTTTGCCAAAAGGATTTCTGACGAAATTAAAAATTAATCCAATTTTAATAATGGGCGTATAGTGCCTTAGTTATTAGTAGTATCTGAATTGTTTTTCTCCAATTATAAACCATTTTTAATTATTTTTTTTAATTATCAAAAAATCTTTTTTTTATTTCATGCACGATCATTTTTGGAATAAAATTATGAAAATAACTATCGTAACACCTATTTTATGTGATAAATGTGCAATAAAAAATAATTAAAAAAATTTCAGTAATACAAACAAATAAATTTTTATAATATACAATTTATGTTAGAAATAGTAGAATCCTCAATCATGAACCTATACCATCCGCAATTATATAAGCAAGCAATACCTTTTTATCTTTGCTTTACAGTGTAACAATAAGCAAACAACCGTTCATAAGATTTTGTAAAAAATTTTCAGAAATAATGGATGATCAGAAAATCAATGCAATATCATTCATGACAAAAAACAAAGCAAAAGCAAAACATAATTAAAAGGCAGAGGGGACTGACCTGGAAAATTAAGTCGGCTGCAAGAAGGTTGATTTCTGCTAGAGTCTCTGCACATAATATCTTCCACTACTGCTCACAAAAGAAACAAAATCAATACATTTACAAAATCAATAGAGAACCCAAAACAAATAAGAAACTGAGAGAGAGGGTGAGGGAATTAACTCGATAAGTTAATTAAGTCGATCAGTAAAAGAAGAATTTGTAGGAGTAATTGTAGGATGAGTTAAGATAGTGGGATAGTGGGAGTGAGATAGTGGGAATATTGATTGGTGATAAGGTGATAACAGGATAGTGAGAATATTGATTGGTGATAAGGTGGGTTATAACCCATTACTTTTTTATGTATTAAAATAAATACAAAAATATGAGTTAAAATAGTGGGATAGTGGGAGTGAGATAGTGGGAATATTGATTGGTGATAAAGTGATAGTGGGATAGTGGAAATATTGATTGGTGATAAGGTGGGTTATAACCCACTACTTTTTTATGTATTAAAATAAATATAAAAATTTAGAAAAAAGTATGACAAGTTTAGAAGGCATTGAAAGGGTTTCTGCTAAAAATCCCTTTCTGAATACATATAGATATAGATCTTCGCCTTGTTTGGATTCCCCTGTTTTTCATAAACTAGTTTTTTAAATGCAATGTTACAGTAATAGACAAACAAAAAATAACTCCAAAAACACAATCAATACAATATCTCAAAAATACTCACAAATATATACAAAAAAAAAAAAAAAAAAAATCTACCACATTTTCTCCTTCCACCTAACACCACCACCCACTTCCTCTGCCCCTTCCCTCTTCCCTTTCCTCCTCTCCTCCTCCCTCAACCCAAGGCCGTGTGTGCTAGGGGATCATTTTCTTTTCCCATGGGACAAAGCTTTCTTGCAAGTTTCATAAACGGCAAAATAAACAGCTTGGCGGGCCGGCACTGAGGCTCATAGCTGCAATCCCCCGGCAAAGTCCGGCTGGGGCTTCATATTTGATAATTGACTGAACAGCCTGACTAATACTAGCGTATCTCATGGGGCAATAGCCGATAGCTTGCATTCTGGTCTTAACAGTGTCTGCGGGGAACATGGCCATGTGTTCTAACACGCCATGGGCGGAGCCGGAAACCATGAATTGCCACAAGTGAAGGCCATCATGGGGGTGGCTTGGCCATGGTAACTTTTGAGTGGTAAGTTGAGGATTAATGGTGGGTAAAACACCAAAACATCGAAGTTTTGGAATTGGGCAGTGGCAACAACTTCAGCAGTAGAAATAGCGGTGGCGGCCATGAAAAATATGTCGAGCTAGAGATTGTAACAGCTGAGTGATGTGTGCAAACAGGGACCGTAACTCTGATTCCTTACCAGAAAAAGTTTATCCATGGAGCAGTTTTAGGTGCTTATCTATTCTTAGTGATTATTTACGGGTTGAAAACCAATATCCCCTTCTACTTTGCCAAGAAGACGTGGAATACGAACATAGTTTTCCGCTCCACAACAGTGAAGTAATTTTCTCGAGATGGTTATCGCCTACATGAAGCTAATAATCGCGGATCTGTCATATGACAGTGAATCCGTTCTGGAGGCTGAATCTTTCATCATCATTCCCAATAACAAAATTGGGAATAACAAATTGAAATTATCAATATAGAGCAATTAAGCCTTCATCATGTTAACTTCTACTAGAGTTGCTGATCACTAGAATTATTTGACTGCATGGGATTATTATCGATCGTGACAATTATTTCTGCCCCTTCTCCTGCATATTTCCTCGTACATAAAATGTAGCAGGAATTTGGACGTGAGCAACTTGTGTACGAATATTCAGGCTTGTACAGCATATTCAGGGTAATGGACGAATAACAGTGGAAGAAATAGTAGCTGAAGGCATATTCTGAAACCACTCTGTCGGGTACAGCTGTTCTTGGCTACCTATTTCTCTCGTCGGATTAGGAACAGGAGGATACTAGTCAGTATACAAGAAAGGGACCCTCCAACCTTATTTTAACTTTTTTTTTTTTTTCCAAACGATAACAAATTTTATAACCGAGTAGAAATTACAGAGTTGGAGCAACTGCTCTTACATCATTTTTGGCTAAACTAGTAAGCCAAATTGGAAAGGAATCCTTCCAACTGATTTCATCATGCAAGCTTGTGGCAAATTTTGGCAGCTTATGAGACACACGATTGCCCTACCTATTGACAAAAGAGAAGTGACAAGTATCAAAACCTTGGCTTAAAACCAAAACATCATTTAAAACCAACACCTTATTTTAACTCATTCGTAGGTTTTTCTGCTTTTGTTTGTACACAAATTGAGTTCTGCTGCCATAGCCCAATAAATGTCTGATTTTATTGGGTCTTTCGGTTCAGTCTTTTAGAGTTTAGCCGTGGCTGCTGGATACAGGCAACTAGCAAGAAGGGTCTTTAGGACCAAGACTTTTTTGCTTTGACAATTGCACGAGTCTGTCTAATATGTAAATTACAGACTAATCCACAGTAATCAGCATTTGGCTTAGTTCATCAATTCTCAGACTGAATGAGCAACAATAGGACTTGCAGTTTTAGGTAAACTGCATGGTAGAACCATTTTGGGTCCCTGTCATAAGGGTGAGGGTGTCAATGAGAAAATACCATTATTGTGTAATCATATTTTCTCCACAGGAAAAATCACCGAATTTACTACAATCACTGATGTTCAGAATTTACTAGACTACAGAATCAAATAATGTTTACAAAACTGCCATTTGATCAATCTTTCAAATGAAATGAAGAATTGCATTCTAGATGCACTGCTCTATTTGCTCATAGCACGAGAGCAGTAAGCAAGAAATCTTAACCATCTGATAAAATCTGTTGGCGAACATCCTAAGTTAGATTTACTGCCCGAACACACTCTCTTTCAAGTCAAAATCAGCATGTGTCTTCAACTTCTTCGCAAGGCAAGAACCCCAAAAGAATATACCACTGCTGAGGCCACAATAGATACACCCAGAAAGATACAGATGGTAGTGGCGCAGACATACAGGTACCTGGAGAAGCAAGATGAGTCATTCAATTACAACAGCATGCAAGATAATGAAATGTAGAGTAGTGGACCATAACTAATTTACAAACTCTCTTTCCATCTATCAAATCTAGAGCATTCTAAGATCGCAATTTTTCAGTTATCGTATCCTGCTTTGATGTACTCGTTAAGTTTATGATATCTCAGGAACCAAGAGATTATTAATGGAATACATTAAGACCTTAGCTAGCTAAAACAGTTGGAGAAATTAAGCTCAGAGGATAAGCTCGCTAAAGAAATGACGACTTTCACCCAAAACGGGGGAAAAAGGCATGCGAACAAGAATTCTATCATTCCATGACTAATCAAGAAGTCCACTTGGAAATATTTTAGATGAGCTAGCCTTTTGCCCTTTTTCTCTGTGCATGTGGACCCATTAGATGCTATCAATTTGATTAGTGCGGTGAATGCTTCGAAATTACAATTTGTGCTTATTGAAAGCAATGGACTCCAGCAAGTGGCACAAGACCCTTAGACTTTCTGTGGAAGAACTGTGTGGCGTTCAGATTCTGGAAGAGAATCTGGGATTGAATTGATGAAGACATTTATTTTGCACAAAGAAAGGGATGTTAGGGAACTGGAAAATCATGATTCTGATTTTTTTGGGCAACTATCCATCTGGTTAATCCGCCTATGATTAGAACGAAATTGAGCTTTAGAACAAAATTGAGCTTCTTTCCTTCTGTGCAGATGCATGTTGTCAGATGCCATTCATTCTTTTTTATAAACAGTAAAGAAATCTGAAGCATAACAAGATCATTTGTTTCTTGGGACACAGCAAAATTCTTTCCAACTGCCAGAGCTCAATCTACAGTTAGGGTGGGGAACGTGGTCTAGGTATACTGCATAGGCATTATTGGCTCAGTATGACTTACTTTGGAGAAAAGACGCTCCAAATGAAGAGATGATTTCTCATTAGTAGCAAGACGACGGTGTATGCAATCAGCAACATGGAATTTATACCCAGCGGAACTAGACAAGGAAAGCTGAGATTCCTCTTTAGCAGATCTCCAATATCTACTTCCTTGGCTTCTATGTCACCACCTATGTCCTTCACAGATATATATAGCACCATGCTAAGAAGAGCAAATATCGGGGAAGCATATGTGATCATGAACATTAAGATGCCAGAAAGTAAGGTGGACTGGCTTGAGACACCCTGTCAATATTGAAATCAATGTCACTGAAGATGTAGCCAAAAAAAAAAAGTTAAAAAACCTCAGAGACTAATAGAATAACTTTAGGCATCAGCATGAAATCAAAAAGCTTTTCAGGGGAGAAGAAGTACAGTAAAAGCACCAGCAACATCAATTGTAGCGAGATTGTTGGTGTTACCAAGACCAAAATGGCCCGCCATTCCCAAATAGTATAGTGCAGCCACCTGAATGTTCAAAAAATATTCAATTAATTGCACATCTAACATCAGTTTCATTTAATATCAACAAGGAACCGTTAAGCAGTGCTTCAGCTAAATGTATAGAATTACACGGTGATGTTATTTCAACAAACTACAGAAAACAAACCAAAATTCCTTAGCTGCATTGTTGCAGGTTCATACTTTTCAAGACAATTAACTTTAAACTCATGCTAACTCTTTTACTACTTTCATGATTGTTGATAGGGGGTGGGTAGAAGTAAGAAAATTGGGCAGAAACTTTGGCATCATGACTCACCTCAATAAACTGGGCATCACCATCAGAAGAATACCACATGGTAGCAAGGATTTGAATGAATAGTAACAATAAAGGCATTGAATTCACAGGTTGTTGCAGCAACAGCTGCAGAAGACACCAGCTGAATATGAAACTCCAGCCAGTTATAAAGGTAGAATCTTTCATCCCTTGAAGCAAGAGATTCCTTCTAAATTCAGAAGAGATATCACGGCATAAGGTGAAATCATTTACTGGGCTATTAGAATTCTGTAAAAGCATAAACATTGGTACAGAAACAACAGTCCCAAGTGTAGAAATGCCCAAAATTGCATAGAATCTTTGAACCATTTTGGTGGCACCAAAACCAGTTGTCCCTAATGTGCTACCTTGATGTATAATCATAAGGTACACAATCATCAAAGATGGGCACAAATTGATCATAAGTATCACCACAGCAAAAGTTCTCTTTGATCGTAACGAAAAAAGAAGAGTAAAAATATTTGCACTGATAAGTAAGACACCAGATGTCAGCTGCAGCGCATTTGTATAACCACTTCCTGCCTGCTCAAGCCATTTTGCCATATCAGGAAGATGAGCCCAATTGACACCACCTTGATGCCAGCCTCTTAAAATTCTTCCAGAAACAAGAACTACAATAACAGAAAAAATTTGAAGAAGACCTCTTTCCCTTTGTTCCTTAATTACAGTTGAAGAGTTTTGCAGTACCCCAAATCCTAATGTGATGGACTGCAGAGTTTTTCGGAGTAACACCAAAAAAATTGAAGATGTCAGAAAATGCCATATATATTGTTCTTCTTCTACCATCGAACTAGATCCCATACTTAGCATAAGGATACAAATTATAGCCAGTGTAAAAGTCTTATCCAACTGCCACGCGTGAGAATGAAGCTCCCTTTCCTTGATATAGGTTTCACGGATAAGGAAGAAAAGAAGGCCCATTATTATTGAACAAGATACGAGCATGGCTGCAAATCCACAAGCAAGTAGACTGAGAGGTCTCTGTAAGGATGAAAGACAACATGTTAGTCCTAAAAATCATTGAAGAAGTGAAGGAGAGAACTGAACGTTCAGCAATTTACTATTGCTCTCTCTCTCTCTCTCTCCGCACCCATTTGGCTGCACTGATTGGTATACCTACAATCCTAATTACAACCAAAATGTTTGTTGGAGCATAATGGCTATGACTATTCAACTTTCACCTAGAACATCAACTCAAGTCAACAGGTAAACCATCCTATGGAACAATAGTATTTATTCCTAGACTTACGTCAGTTGCTCTGCGAGATAGCCATTGGCCTGCTGTTTTCAGAAATTCACGGTAAGCCAAAAAGGTACTACCGTATTCATCTCCCCCAGGTGAACTGGAAAAAAGAATTATGTAATTAAGCAGTAGTTCAGCATTTTACAGAGATGTGAAAATCCATCACCTAAAGGCTTACTCAGATCTCATGGATTTGTGGACAGTTGCCGCATGTAAATATAGACAACAAAACATCTCCTCTACAGTGCTATAGTCTTGTCTGATCTCAGATCCATTACCATCTCTATGGACATTGCATTTGGAAATTTCACACTCTAAACCAGGCAATTGAGCCTGAAGTAATTGGAGCAACTGCCAGGCATTTAACTCCATTAGCCTCAGCCGTTCATCATCTGCAATATTACAGAACCATGTTACCAAATGAAATACAGCACACCCAGAACAAGAAAAAGATTAGCTTGAACTTTCAAAGCATGTAAATCCATTTGCATATGCTGTCTATTGAGACGAGGAAATGAAACTTCTCAAATCATCACCACTCTACTTATCCTAGTCAGTCCAGGAAATTCATACAATGTAAAGAAGTACCTAGGCCAGGCAACCGATAGAAGTTCAGAAAATTGGCATCCTACTCGAATAAGAATAAACCAAAACAATGTAAAGATTTTCACACTGACACACAGCACTGCATGCACCAACCCACGTGCTTCTTGTAGAATTTGCAGCTTTCCAGATTATAAAACATACGTTAATGTAACTTGACAAGGCTGTACTCTACATGCTTTTAGCAAACAGTAAGTACTTTCCAACATAAGAGGCAAAAATCCCATTGACAAGGCTGTAGAATTTGCAGAATTTACAAAATCCCACGTGCTTCTTGTAGAATTTGCAGTTTTCCAGATTGTAAAACATATGTTAATGTAACTTGACAAGGCTGTACTCTACATGCTTTTAGCAAACAGTAAGTACTTTCCAACATAAGAGGCAAAAATCCCATTGACTAATTTCATTTGGTGTATTTGGCATAGATTATTTCTACCATAGCACTCTGAACGGCTATGTTAACCATTTGTACATTTTGTGCTACTTGAGTTAATTAGATGTTTATAGAACAGTTAAATTGCAGGCACTTCTTCAAACAGAAACCTGTTGATCTTTCAATCCAATGTCATTATTAGACTTTAAAAGCAAACATCTGATCCAGTAGCTTTCCAACAGAAATGGAAGAAAAATTTGACATGGTTAAACCTGTCAATAACTTGAAAACTTCCACCATAACGATGCCAACATTGTTCTTTGGTATTGGGACTCCATAAAGTAGAGCTAATGTTGGAGCAATGTCAACCTGTCTTACAAGAAAACAAAACAAAGATTGAGGGGCCACAGAAAACAATAATAAGACATACACACGCACATACTTCACTACCCACTGAAATTATATAAAATACAAATATAGCCAAAAGGATGCTCTGACAGAATACAGGCATATGTTCACAAATCTGACAAATTGTTGTCTCTTCAGTTGCTATTCCCTTGTAGGATTACAGTCAATCCACAATCATCCTTGTCCCAGATGAGGAAGATATACACTTCTAAACTGAATTATATTTATCATGTGACAGCTACATATGTTTGCTGTCTTTGATTGCAAGCAAGACATAGGCCACCATGCAACTCTATCTCTTGTTATGTCGTTTCACCAATATGGATCATCATTCCTTTTTGTGTTACAACATTTGTTTGAAAAACTGAGACAGAAAATGGTGCTTCATTTGGCGCTCACCATTTACATTGCTCAATGATGTACTTTATAACTTGGAAATGCCAGGTAGATGGCAGAAACATTTTTCAATTGAACGAAATTGGAGAAAAAGAAAGAAAATAAGAAAGCACAGCCAAGGAATAAACCAATAGATCCTCTAAACTTTCTTCTCAAAATAATTATATAAGTAATTTTGTTCAAGAACTGAAATTTACTTTATATATATATATATATATATAGAATCACTCATTATAATTTGGAAAATAACAGATTTGCTGTCCAAAAACTCCCTAATGTTCTTTCATTTAGACTACTATCTTAGCTCCCATCCTATAGCAGTCATCTAGATTCCAATAGCAAAGATAGCACTAAACTAAACATTAAAATGCATTGTGATGATTACAATGGCAGCCTTCAAAATTCAAAAGTATAACAGTATCAAACTGCTAGGTCAATCAGCCTTGGAGGCAGTTAATGTTGTCAAATGTTGCAGCCAATGCTACCCATATGAACTGTCTTTCCCAAGATGGCAAACATTTTCAAAAGAGCCTAATCTAATGCCCTGAGAGAATAACTAAATCTTGTTTGGGGCCCTTGTGATAGATGATGATAGCAAACAGCACCAAAACAAGACATGCAAACATCTAGGCATGCAGCCTATTCAGTTCAAGAGAAATTTACAACTTCGATTGGCATGATAAAGAAGAACATCAATACTAATTGATTATCCATTATAATGCAAATGGCCTACTTCAAGAAGCTTTCTCAAATATTTTGAGCACGGAATCAGGAAAAACATAAAATGCCTATATCATTTATAAACTATCTTCTCAACATATTTTGAGCATGCAAGCAGAAAAAACATAGAACGCTGTACCAAAATCCATAATGCAATTTTCTGGATGCCAAAAGTATCATTTAGAGAGAGAGATAGAGAATATACGCAATCAAATCATTCCACATAAAGAAACAACAAATCCATGAAGAACACAACAAACAAAAAAACTTCTTATCTGATTAAAATTTTAAAAAATGATAAACTGTCCTCCTTATGATTCAAAAAAACATCTCAGAGGTTGCCCCTGATTGTTTATTGAAACATGCTTGGAATATATGCCAGAATGAAGATATCGATAAAACCAAAACTAAGCCCCTTTATGTAGCAATATTTTGTGAAACATATCCATTCGTTGCTCAACCAAGCAGCTGTAAAAGGAATTTGAAAAAAAGACAAATATGAAAAGGGATAAATGACGCCCATACAGTCCATACAGTGGAAATCTGGATAAACATCAATTGCAAGAAATATTCAGAGCCCAACCTGGTTGGCTATGTTATTGGTTGTTGAGGAATTAGTAAATTCTCCCAGCCCAATAAAGAGTGCCAAAGAGTCAATTTCCTCATAGGATGATCCCCCATGATTGCCATTTTCTGTCATGCCATGATCACTTACAACCACCTGCAATTACAAAAATCAAAAAACAAACTAAATCACAACATATTCCCAAGTACTTTTCTTAATAATGCAAGTCTATTACAAGACAAGTTAGTAGAATCATAGCTATCATCACTGCAGCTATGAAACATATTTGGTATTCCAACAATAGGCATTTTATTGAACACTCAATCTCATTAGAAACCTACTATTACTATGCAATTCTTAAAAAATTGGATAAAATTACAATTTCAATACTTTATTTGATATCATACATAGTGTCATTTCTCACAGTCAAATTGCTGTCAACCTAAAGGCAATCTCTTAAAAGTTGAATACAAGGATTATTGAGATCAAATAACTCCATCCCAGAAACAAACTCAAACACCTTAAAAAGTTAATGAAGTAAATCTTAAACAGAGGAGTCCACTGGATTGTTATAATTCGCAAGCATAACAGCCCATGTATATCCAAATTAAAATAAGATATTAAAAGTAAAAGTCAAATAATGTCTAAGCAACAGGAATTAGACTAGAAACCCACTTCCCAAGAAACTCTATCAGAGGAATGAGCGCGGTAACAACAATAGGATACCAGCACTACCATTAGAATGAAGCAGCACCAACCAGAAGTGTCCTTCCTTGATTGTATTTTTGACTTTTTAGAGTAGTCAAATCAATCATTTTAATAACTTCATCCATCTCCTTGAGTTTTGGTCCCATCAACAAACTGAAATCATCAGGTGATTGACATCAATGGATAAGGCTAGATCTTCTTCACTGAAATAACAGCAAAAGAAGCACAAACCTACCTATTGCGACCTCCAATGTGTCCAACATGATCCAAACCAAGAAAATGAAGAATCTGCATAGTAAGCGCCAAAAAAGGGGATCCAAGCACATAGTTTAGACCTAATTGTAAAGAAAAGGGGATCCCAGCACATAGTTTAGACCTAAATAAGAATCATAAAATTGTAAAGAAAAAGGGGCAGGGAACAAAGGAGTAAAAGCCAAACTGCTTCACCAAGGTAGGCATTCAGCCAGAAAGTAAAGGCTCAACCTTTCCGCAAACATTCACAGACACTGAATCATCATATAGGCTATGGATGCATACAAACTCTAGCTAGTACCGTAATAAACATCCAAATATGAACTATTAAGCAAATACCAGAAGATTCCAGTCTGTCCTGTTGAGCTCAACATTCAGATGGCGAGAAACATTGTGATCCACTTGCACAGTGTCTTTAACCTGCATCAAGAATATCAGAACCAAATAAAATAGTGCTCAGAGAGGAGCATGCTAAAGGAACTATCATACACCCTGCTTCCAAAAAATGGAGTTTTCCTATTGAAGAAGATTGTTACTGCAAACCATGCAAAAAAAAGTTTACTGTCTTCTAGGCGTGTCAAAATCTTGTTGGCTCCCCTATTAATTTTCTGATTTCATGCTGCAGACAAAAATTATATACGTTTGAGTTTTACAAGCATTTATTTTCAGCTTCTCTTTCCCCTCTGTTTTTCTGACTTCTGAATTTTATTGTATCAATATCAGATGCAGATCTGCTTCAAAATATTAAGTTGTTTCTTCACTTCCTTTTTCTATTCTAATAGGAAATGATTTTATCCAACTAGCTCAGAGGGTAGAAAAGTTCCCATCTATAGACCAAAGAAAATAAAGATGCCTCTTATGAGGAGGCAGAAGCACTCAATGTGTATTTTGCACACATTCCTTTGAAGCAAAGCAACTATTTTCTAAGTTCACGTAACTGAAACTAAGTAAGAAACTAGCAAGAAATAGCTGACAGTTTTGCACACTCAATGCCTTTGTAGTTTTTGACTAGAAGCCAAAGCTTAAGCTAGTAATTTTCTTGATTTTTTGTTTTTTCTAGTTTTGTTTGAATTAATGCATGCAGTATAATGTTTACAAGTTTGAACAACACAGGAATCAAGCAACAGATCAGAGACATTATACAGAGAGTACTCTATTCACAAGAAAAAAGCTTACAAATGACAGATATTAGCCTATAGAATATTTTCTCAGAGTAATTGTTACAAGGATGTTTATGTTTCTCAGTAATATCTGCTATGATTGCATAAAAAAACAAGATAAACAAAACTTTCCCTCAGCATTGCACATTAACAAAAAGTATTTCTTGCAGAGTTCCTACTTTAGTGGAACAGCTCTTGCAAAATATGTAATTCCATTGCCACTTCACTTGTTATTCCTCTGATACAAGGAATAGCACAAAACAGAATTTCCAATATGTTCAGTAATTAAAATGCATTTAGACAAAGTGTTAAATCTATAAAATCTTCACCTCATTGTTCTGGTGAATACAAGTTGAACATTCTAGAAAGGTACTATATTAAAGGCAGTCAACCAAAAGTGCATGTGTAAATCAAAATACAGCTACCAGAAAGGCAGAAAAACTAAAACATAATGAAGTAAAATGCTTTAAATTGTGAAAGCAAAAGAGGCTCACAAAGAAACTGCTAACACCGTCATGCCTTGTGAACATCCCAGGAAACAGCTTAAGCCATGTGTCATCACCCAGCATTACCATTTTCCAGCCAATTCTAGAAAATTGTTCTGAAAAAGAGATGGACGAAAATTGCAAAAGTTGCTAAAACACTCATATAATTAGTGAGTTCACTTTAGCAAGGATAACCACTGACCAATAAGATTATCATCTAGAAAGGCTTGTGTGTTGAAATTGAGAGCAACATCCAGATATCCTCCAATTGCACCAGAAACCATGGCCTACTATACACAAAAGCAGGACTAAGAACAGTCAGACCACACAAATAGCAGCTTCAAATTTCACCAAAATAACCAGTTTACAAACCTTCAAGCGAGGCATTGTCACGGTAGGAGGAGCAGCCCTAGCATGGTATCCAATTGCCTTTCCCTTAGCCAATAATGATTGTGTATATGGCATAGCTTCCATATAAACCTTAGGAGGAGGCTTGCCATCCTTCCCAAGCACAAACTCAGCTGGCAGACCATCAATGACCTAGAACAAACATCACAACAAACAGGGTTCTCCCTTACGAAACTAATTCAGCAGAAGCAATTTTTACACAAATTGAGCAGCGTACCATTAGTATTAGCCGGTCAAACAAAGGCGGTACACCAGATAGTTGCTGTAAAGGAAGACAAAAATAACCCACTTTGCATGAAGACATAAACTTTAATAGCTAAAATGAGAAGAAAATATATAGCAAAAATTAAGTGAGTATTTTCTTTTCCATATTCCAGTGTGCTGTAAATGATGAATAGACTTAATAACAATTAGTTTCTCTTTTCACCAGGGTCCCAAAAAAGCTTTCAACAATTATCATCCTAACCAACAATGAAGCACATTACCAGTCTTAAGCTACTAAATATCCCAATTGCAACAAATTTGAAAATCCAAATTTAAAAGAAAAAAAAAGAGAGTAAAGAACAGGGTAAACAGTGGTAGTCACCTGATATAGAGATTTAAGCTGACGAGGAGGTAAAGTTGTACTAGCATTTCTATCATCACTTGAATCGAACCCAGGTGGATAAAAACTCTCCAAACCACTGAAATTTTCGTTAAAAGAAAAGATGTAAACAAACAAGAATAAAAATGAAAAGGGACAATCCTTGATACAGGATGAAGAACAGAACTAAAATGAATCAAGCGGGAAAACTGGAAGGTTACCTGGCCCCTGAGAGAGTGGTTTTTACTGGGAAGAAGCCTATAACGAAGAGAAATAATCCAGTAATTTGCATTACAACTGCTAATATTGTCAATATTGTTAATCTTTTACATGTTAAGGAAGAAGAAGATGAAGAAGAGCCCATCATTTTACTTGACGAGAGAGAATCTAATCCAGCTTGTTTCAAGATTTTTCGCAAAGAATCGGAGTGGGAATAAAGGGAAGGAATGTATAGGCAAGGTAAAACCCCAGAAGCAAGGAGCACAAGATCAAGGAAGGGGTTTATGGAATTTAATTCAAAACGAGAACAATAAAGAAGAAAATTTTTTTTTAAAAGGCACTGCAATGTATTTAGGAAAAGAATTTTAAAAAGGTAAATATGTATGAATTTCCCTTATCGGATTTTTTTAAAGAAAAATAGGAACTTTAAGCTATTATTGGCAAAAAAAAATGGTGGATATGTCATTGAAACTTGGGCTACTTGCAACTTGGAGTTAAATTAGCAATTGTTGATAATTGAGGTTTAAAAAATACATTGTTTTATTCTTAGAAACTATATAATAGCTCATAGACAGGAAAAATACTACTTCATTGCAAAGTTATTAATAATATTTTTTCTCCTTAGCAAATTACTAAAGCTTCTTGCCAATTAAAAGGCTAGATCAATTTCTAAGTTACTAATTTTCTTCCTTTAAAGTCAATCTTCATTTTTTTTTAATCTTGTAAACTGTGATATGTCTATAATCAAATTTTTTTTAAAAAAAAAAAAATCTTCTACACTTTTAATTTTGTAAATCAAAATTCATTTCTATCTGAATATTGCCATTCTAGTTCATAGCACTCTTTGCAATAAAGAAAATAACAATTAGAGAGAGCCTTTGAATTAATACTTCAACTTAGAATACCTTAAAGTCTGAAAATAGCCTACTTTTTTTTTATTTTTCTTAAACGGTGAAACTAACCTACTTATTAAATTACAAAACTTATTATTAGGGTTAAGAGACGTACATTTTTGTGGCCATATGCCTAGTAAAGCACCAAAAGCTGAATAGTCTAGGAAATAAAGTGTACTTGTTTTGTTTGGACAGAACATTTTTAATTAGGCATGTAGTCGAAAATTTTAATCACTCAATTGCTAAGTTTCGGAAATACTTAAACATTATGGTTGTAATCAAATAGCTGTTGACCATTAGATTTTAGGGTTTTGTGAGTTTGTTTAGGTAATTGCGTGAACTAAAAATCAATTCCATCTATGTGACAAGAAGTACTTAACTTGATTAAATATCTTTAAAATGTGGAAGATCATGTCTATAAATGTTCTTAAATTTATGAATTTTGCGGTTTATTGGTTTTAATAATTTTGAAACTATTTAATTATATCATCAGATGAGGAAGGACTACTTATGCTTGAAGAGCAGGAAACCCCTAAGCCTGTGTTATTTAGAACAAAGCCTTTGATCAGCAAAGCATTTTTGTGCCTTCTTAGTATTGTCCCCAAAATCAATGAGATGACTGAGAATCATTTAAGATAATAGTCTCCAAGCATATTTTTCACCATAATAACTCTCTCTCTTTTTTTTTTATTACCAAAATTTATTTCAAGATGTTACCCAAATCACACCTTTTAAAATATTTTTTCTACTACGACAATCCATCCTGACCTTTTTTTCATTACTACTGTTAAGTGTTTGCAAAAGTTTCATATTTTCATTACTACCATAAGCTCTGACGCTCTTGAATGATTTCGCGTGTGCTATGGTAAAGATGGCCAGCCTCAGCCCCACTCACGGGGGAAGGCGGGCAGATTAGGCTCAACTGCGGGGTAATCAAATTAGTCATTAGAAGTATTGGTTCATAACCTTGTGAATTATCATTTTGTTTCTTGAAAAATGTTCTTGCTTATGCTGCTTCCTCGACAGCAGGCTAAAGGAAACATATTATTGTCTGGATCCAGGAGACGTAGAAGACATTTTTGTTAGAGGGAGTGGCAAACACGGGCAGGATTATCAACTAACTATTAAGTGATTCGCACGACATAGGGAACCAAAAAATGAGGAAAATAACTTGAAAATGTAGCAGATAAAATACTTATTTACAATAATGTAAATCACAAAATTGGCTTAACATCCATCAACTTACCATCAATGCAAATAAGCCGCACACCATAGACCAAAAACACCGGCTTAAATGACGTCATCCAATAAATACCACTCAAAATTCAAACTTCAGAATCATTTTACAGTAGTGAAAGACAGCAGCACAAAGATAATCAGGACTTTACATCCTTCAGCACTCCCCCTTTCTCCAGTTCGTTTACTAGGTCCCTCAAAGCTGGAACCTTCATAGCTAAAGTCCTGTACAATCTAGAATACCGAGCTCGAGTACCATCCGCTGTCCTAGCAAGAGCAAGCAAGCTCAGAGACTCGGGAAGTTGAGCGAATAACTCTTTCATTTCCTCCAAGCTCATGTTCTCTAAAACAGTTGGTCTTGGAACAACTCTAACTATCTCGCTGCCCTTGGGTTCTTGAACCCGGGAATCAGCTTTAACCACCAATTCAGAACTCGAGTTAGCTCCACACTTTATGATGAATGGGGTTGTTGAGCCTGTGTTGAACTGCAAAACATTCCACTGTCCCACATCTGTTTCAACAGCAGACCCCATGTCTGCTGAAAGTTTTGAAGCATTTGCCGCATGATGAAGCTGGTCATCCTCCTCAGCAACGCACTGTCGATGAAACAAAAGAAACATATAGACAAAAATCGCATGACAAAAAGCATTTACCCCAAACTTCAACTTCTGATCAAGGATGAAATCCCAACAAAACTTGAAAACGAGTGCTATCAAGTTAATTCGGCACTCTCAGACAAATGTAACAAGCGGTTTTTCTAACCAAATATCAACATCAAAAGAAAAACCAAACCAAAAGAAATCTTCAGTCCCAAATAAAACAGAAAAACATGCATACACATGCATGTATGGAAGCAGCAGACAGATTTTTTCTTTTTTCTTTTTTTTTTTTTTTTTTGTGTGGTAGAGGTTTGGGGGGTTTGAGAGAGACTTTAATCTAACATCAAAATCAGGTTGACAAGAAGTAATTATTGTAGCTGAGTAACTGCAGACCAACTGAGGTTTGAATTTGAACAGAAATACTCGCAAAGACATCTTCCAAACTACTTAAAGCTACACATCAAAAATTCACATGTTCCCTCACGGCATGATTTACAAACCACAGAATTCAAAGGCTGGGCTTCCAGAAGTAACTAGAAAGATATAATTTTACCGCACCTCTACAGCTTTACGAGCCTCTGTAATGTGTTTTCGCGCACAAGGATGATCAATATCAAGTAGAGAAGGCATTCGATCTGCAAGTTCATCCAAAGATGAAAGCATCGATCTCTTCTTACTCTTACTCAGTTTTCCTGCTGAAGACTGCCTCATTATATCCTGTGAAAACACAGCCTGTTAGTCTTGCAACCTCATTCATTCACTGCAACCTCGCCTTTCATCACTAAATACTGGAGGCACATGCCTGTCTGAATCTGTTACACGTGTGTGTGTGTGTGAGAGAGAGAGAGAGAGGCAGAAAGAATTTAAGAACCTTCACTTGCTTCAGTATGCCATCAAGGGAAACTAAAGAAGCTAGTCGTGCATCCTCAGCTGCAGTTGAAGGATTCCTGATGGGTGAACCACTGTCCCCTAGAGTCACCAATGCTATGTCACTTCTCATTTGTTGCAAAATCTAGCAAATGAAACAAGTCACTTAGATTTTAGATGACAAAGGAAGTTTCTCTGGGAACCAAATTTATAAATCAAAAGGCTGATATGATCATGTAAAAAAGAATCTTCAATCAATAGCTTGATATGTAGAAACTACCCATCAGAAAGCAAGATGGATAATCTTCTGGTCAACAGGAATGTCCTCTAATTTCAATGTTGATTTTGTACATCAAGAAACATCCAAATACTCCATGTTATAGATGAACACAATAGAAAGACAAACCTAGCATGACTAAATGCTGACAAGTAATTTGACGGACACGGGCAGCGAGAATTAAGTTGGGGCACCATGAATTTCTATATTCTCTTCAACAAAACATTGCACTCTGAAATGGGCCTAACACTTCCACATTTCCTCAACAGGTGGTGCTTGGGACATAAAAGCTATCAATTTTTCAATTTAAATTTCCCTCTTTTCCAACAATGTTCACGTAATTTGGAAATGAAATAACATTATACTAGCACAATTTATATCAGAACCAGAGACTGTAAAACCTCAATATCCTACAAATTCAAAACATTGCATTAGATGGGCCTAACTCTTTTAGTGCAGTAAACAATCTGCAGGATAAAATCTATGGCTAACTGATTATATGCGGGAAAAAACAAGAATATGAAATGAAGATACCATAAACAATAATGAAATGACTATACTACCCATGATATGAACAAGAAAAATAAGTTTCAGAAACATCACTTTTGAGCAATTAGGTTCTTAGGAACTGAAAATTAAGCACTGTAACACAGGACAATTACATATAGCTTGTAAATTCAGCCAAAATTGTGATTGGGAAGATTATTAGCATCCTTTACAACTACGAGCCAGTTAAGATTTGTATAAACTTGACAATGAACTGCAGTCTGCAGAGGTGCCATAGATTTTAGAAATTGACTTTAGAGTTTATCTACTTATTTGCAATAGGAGAAAAAATAAGGAAAAAAAAACCTCAGAATTTTTAATTTTCTATAAGATTTTCCCCAGAAATTGTCATTTTTAAATACAGACCCACCTTCTGTTAACTCACCTTCGAAATTGCCATAAAATAGTCAAAATTGGTATAGATCTAGCCGAAAATTCATGGGATAAGTACAACTTTTACTCTCAAAATTTATTGATAAACAAATGCTTCTAATCACTGAACACTAGCTAAGTAGTTCAGTAAGGTTTTATATATATATATATATATATATATATATATATATATATTACAGAACTTGAATTTCTGCTACCTTTCTTCTCTTGTGATCAACGGACTCTAGGGCTGATCGCAATTTAGCTACTTGAGCAGAGTCCTCTGCTATTTCAGTTGCCAAGGTACCAGCAATATCCTGGCAAGGATCAAAGTTACATAAGCAAGTACCAAGAATATTTTAGAAGAGATGCAACATGGTCTTATTCTGCTCTACTGGAATTTATTAACAAAAAAAAAAAAACAACAACAACACTCTTAGCTGCCAATCAACAGCAGCAACCCCATTAAAAGGTGCATCCACAAGAGAAAACAGGAAATTTCTCATCATAGACTATGATGGAAAAATTTTACAAGCCAAGGAATGGAACTGACACAGCTGAGCTGACCAAGAGATTGGTTGGCTACCATAGGCAGAATAGTGGTAAAAACATAATCCAGCTTTGTCCATGGCACAGAACTGGTAACTTTGAAAAGAGCATTTGCTCATGCAAGTCACAAACTTATATGGCGAGAAGAACTAATGGAAATGGAAAATTACTCATGCAGTTAGGTCATCGCTTTTAGTCCATTAATTTGTCATTGGGATTCTGAAAAGTACTTCAGAAATGGGGAGGAAAACCAAAAGAAAGTGCAGGGATTATACAAATTAGCAGTGGATCATAAGAGTAATCATAACTCTCAAAAACCAAAAGAAAGTGCAGGGATGATACTAATTAGCGGTGAATCATAAGAGTAACCATAACTCTCATGAGTTCGAATGCAAGCAACTAGTGGTAATAGACTTGACACAAAGAAAATTGCTCAATACACACCTTCAAATGCTGCAGTTGAGAATTATAAACTCGTTTTGCATACTCAGATAAGAGCTGCCCCAGAGCATCAGTACTAGGAGGTTGAGCAGCACCAAGTCCAGCCATCCAACCATCCATTATTGCAGTAGAAAGAAGCTCTAGCTGACCAGTTGCTCCTCCAACCGTATCATCAGTCACAGAGAGAAAATCAAAGTTTTCAGCTAGCCAATTCCGGATCTGACGCTGTAACTCACCAGCTGGAGTATGAACAAAAAGCGCTGCAAGAGCCCTATTTCCAACAGCAAAACTTTTGGCTTCTTCAGTTATTTCTCTCAGCTTTCCACCAGTTACATGTTGTCTCCATGTTTCCTGCACAATTATGTCAATCAAGCCCATGGATCATAAGCAAATAGCTGAATCTGAAATGTGTTCATAAGCAAAAACATAACAATTAAATAGCATAAAGAATGCATAGCCTATGTAAAAGGTGCACCGGGAGAACAACCTTTAGAGCCCCCATTTGATGGAAATCAGGATTATATTTATCTTTGTAAGAGAGGTTAGCTCTATGATGTCTTGTTATCAGTTGCAGCACCAAATTTCTATTTATTAGCAATTTATGGACAGTAGCAAAGACAGTATAACCTTTTGATGAGGCCTTTAATGTCTACAAAGTATAATAAATGATGGCAAAATTAATCATGTGGGTCCTACTTGATGGCAGATTTGGCCACCAATGGTCAGGAAGCATATCACCTATTCCACGAGAAGAGATATCGACACACCATGTCCCAAGGGATGTGCAATTGGTATCTGTAGGTGTTTATGCATCATTTCACCAAGCCAACAGGTTAATTGGCAATGACAGTTCCAATTAGAAAAGAAAAGCAAGACAGACTTGACAAGATTGCCAAGCACCATTACCAAAATCAAAAGAAGAGGATGTATAACAGTGCCAGATGGAATTCTGATTTGAACTTACACCAACTAAAATTGTCAGATCTAGTGGAAACATAAACCAAGTATACATCATGTTAACAAAGCATTCACACTGGATCCGTTTGGTTAGCATAATTTGCCAAAAAAAAATAATAATCATTCAAGTGTTATGCAGCTTGCATCATAAACACAATTTACAAACACCTTTTTACCTCACATAAAAGTATACCATCAGTGGGAACTTTGCTTTCTGGTTGGGAAGTGTCTCTGTCCCTTTTACTTCTTATTACTCTTTTCATTCACTTTTTCTAACATTTCTAGTACCAACTAATTCATTCAGGCGAGACATCTTATGATGTCATGATGCGCCCATTCCTATGGCCATTCCTTTAATACTTCTGGCTCTTGGGAGTCTCTTTGTAGGATACTTGGCCAAAGTGTGACCTGTTAGCCCATAAGTAAGTACTGTAACGAAGCGGCTGTTGCTCACCCGACACCATCGTGCAAGGTCACAATTCACCCAACACAATCATCCGTTTGGCTAGCATAATTTGCCAAAAAAAAAAATAATTCAAGTGTTATGTAGCTTGCATCATAAACACAATTTCCAAACACCTTTTTACCTCACATACATCACATCACAAAAAGTGCTACACTGTTATTCCAAATAATTTTTTCAAAATAATCTCCTACCCAAACACAGGCATAGGTTTTATGCATAATGGCACCATTATGCTGTATAACTTACAGGCCAAACCCGACATCCTACTACCCCTTCTGGACAAGGAAAACTAAAAGTTGGAATCAAAATTGATCATAATTAAGAACAAAGTAAAAAGCAGAAACACCCAAAAAAAAAACAGATAGTATTCACCTGATCAATACCGCGTATCTTCAAAACTACTGATGACAATTTTGACTTCTTTTCTGGCTTAATATTTACTTTAAACCCTTGAATTTGATCCTCTACAAGAGCATTCCTCGAACCAGAATCATATCGGACGGGAGATCTTCCAGGGCTGCTACCACGACTAGAACTTCTGCTTCTTCCACTATTTGCTTTCTCCAGAAATCGCTCAACTGGTGGAACCTAACACCAGTTTGGTACAATTAGACAGGAAAAACCTTCAAAAAAAATGCAGATTCTAGCACATTTGTGTAAGAATTCTGAAAGGTGAAGGCAAAATTCTTGAATACCTTGATAGACTGCAGCTCAGGTGACCTAGCAAGCAGAGATCTGATATACAGAATTCTAACCCGAGAAACCAGCATGGTGTCCATCACCCTTTTTGGCTCCATTTTACGAATAAAACCAAAAACAGCATCTCGTATTTCTGCCAGTATTTCATGCTCCCTAGAAGCGCCAGCTTTAATGACAGCAGCCAAAACCTGCAATGTTGAACGTATAGTCATTAGCGCAGATAAAGAAAAATACTGGAAACAAACAACAATTCAGCAAATTATAACTAACCCGAGGAAAGTTTTCAACATCATGGGAGAGTTAAACCACAGTACAATAATTACAATAACTGAGTTGCATCATCAAGATTGGGTTCAGAAAGGAAAACATGCAATAAGATATCCAAAAAGAGAATCAAGGAGCAATCAATGCATCAAAAAGCTTCTCAATGCACTCAGTTCTAATTCACGCTCAAAGAATGCATATAAAGTCGCAACAATATCAGCTTCAGCATCTGCATGGTTAATATTATACTTCTCAATTCAGCTAACAGATAAAAACTTTTAACTTGATAGCTTATCATAGCCAATCCAAAGCTAAGGCACACTACTAAATGTTGACGACCAGCATCAAGCGCCTCAGATGTGCAAAGACACAGAAATAGTGAAGTGTCTAAACACTAAACCTAACGAAGCAGGGGAATACACACATCTTTCAAGTCACAGGCATGCTCATAGAAAAATAATTTGTATTCATGACCACAAAGCAAAACAATGTTATACTCCTTTCATAAGCATTCAACAAAAGCTACAGAGACAGACAAGAGTGTATGAAGATGAACACAGCAAGAGACCAGATACAGGACACCCTTCCAGCAACTTCCCATTTTTTCTGCATCGTCCCAACAATCTCGAACAAGGCTTCTCTTAACACAACTCATTCCAAGCCAGCAGAACCAAAGAATTTAAACAAAATTCATGATTTGCCTCCTCTCCTATTATAACTTAATAGTAATGCATTCTCTGAGGCATCCTTCTGTATTTAGACCCAATAGGCCCAGGAATGATTGGTTGAGTATTTAGTAAGATACTTGATTTAAAACTTATTATAGTCACATATCAACAACACTGCATATCAAATACTTTCTTCTTTTTACTAAAAATGCTTGCCCAGGTTTTAGCATTTTTGTTAGGATTAATAACACATTTTACAACACCCAAAAGATAGCTGCCGGAACAATACAATTGCCTGACTGGTTTTGAATCAATAGAAAGTAATCACAACAATGACAATTAAGTAATCATCTTGAATGTAAAAGATCCTCCAACTCCATAGTCCACTTCAGACAGCAGTCATGGCAAAATGATTTGTATCTTACCAGCATCAAAAGTTTATTTGCGCCATCTGAAATTGCAGCTAGACTGTCATACTGTTCAGGATCAAAATCGTTCAAAGCAGAAGTAAGATATTCACCAGCTGGCGTGGTCTTTACTTTCTCAACACCTGATTTAACCAAAGCAACTGTGCCTTCAGTCTTATCTGAGGCCAAAGGTGAAGGAACAGCTACAGATCGCCCTTTAACATTATTATTATCATTTCTGCAGGAAAATTTAGGAAAAGTTAAAATTTTTAAAATGACAAGAATCAACAAGCTTAGTTACAAAAAATGCTTAGTCAATTACATAATAACTCTGAAAACCAGTTTCAGACAAGTACCTTGCCATGTCACGAGATGTAACCTCTTGTCCTCCAGGGGATGGGCTTGAAACCTAACAAAGATGGACAATGAGGTGAGGTAAGATTTTCTGGCGTCAAGAGTAGCAAACACTAGATGTCCAGAGGTCCAAATATTTTTCAGTGAATAGGATATAGCATGTCAGGCAGCTAAGATTACTTCCATTTCTGAAAGGGGCAGCATTCAGCCATTCAAAATAGCTGTCCCATTTAAAGCTCAAAACTAACATAAATTAATAACAGCTAGTTTGATGATCAGCCAATGACTACAAAAATCCATCTCGGTATCAAGAAGCAGGAATTCAAGCTAAAAAAATTCAGTCATAGAAGTCCACCCCCAAAATAACAAATTAAAGGATGGAAAATTCAACTTAAATTGCAAGATGAATCAGTACCTGCAGTGAACCAGCTGAAGTCGATTTTTCAGTCAATCTGTCAAAAAGTCTCTCATTTTCTTCATGCAACCTCTGCAAAACCAGAGAATTTAACCAATATGCAGGTGACGTGATTTCAACAAGAAAGAGGATCACTCATTCGAAACAAGAAATAAGTATAAACCAAATTGTGTCAAATGTCCAGAGGCAATAAATAAATCGTGTCAATAACAGCACAAGGAGACAAAATTCAAACTTCCAGAATACATTCTATGACACTCAAACTCAATTTCTCATATTTATTCTTTTGCATCTCAGTATTAACCTAGACTTCTGTAGCTTTCTATTAACCATGCATCTCACTATTACCTATTTCTGTATTTTTCTTTTCACCATCACTCAACATTCAGCATACTTCCACTTTTCCCCGTTTTGGAGGCATCTCTTTCCTAAGAGCTAGAGCAGCAGACAGGTCCTACATTGATGGCTATCTGTTAGCCAATATAAAGTTTCAATATGCTAGACCATTTTGGACATTTTGACTAGCACACAGCTCAGAAGTATTTAGCCATGGAACTACATTTTGTATTTAACTTCCCTATGTTCGCACACAAAGTTCATATTGAAACAAATTTAAGTTCCCAATCTCGACCCCATTTCGTGTGACTTGATAAAAATAAGCCTTAAAATGATTACCATGCCAAAGCAAATGGAACAAACTACATCAGCTCTACAGATTTGAAAAGTATGAAATACCTCAATAAGTGCATCCCGTTTCAGAAGTTCCTCTTCAAGTCTTTTAGTAACAGCTGCAGAATCCATATTCTCTCCAGTCATTTGGGGACTTGTTTGCATGTTGGACTTTGATTCTGCACCATTTGTTGGCCTAGCCTCACGGTTATGGAGTGCTTCATTCAGCTGTGACTCAATGCTCTTTATTTTGGCCTAAAACAATCAATTACAAGAAAGACAGAGCAAAATCAGCAGCATCCAATATTTGTATAGCTTCTGTATGCATGAAATCAGATGATTAACCAGTCTATGCATAACTGGAGTCAGAATATCAGAAATAAGCAGACTTGGCTATGAGGCAAAAACATATCATTGACACAGAGTTACTGAAAAATTAAGAAACCGTAGAGCCCCTGTTTCAACTAAGATGCCAAATCATAAAGAACTAGGCAAAAAACAAAGCATTCTGGTCGGCCATAATCCATGTAAATTGAAGGCAAATTCCAGGTGAAAAGCAACTGCCTTGAGGGAAAGAGGAAATTTAAACGGGACTAATCCATCGACCTGTAAATTTTGAATGGTAGAATCCCGTTCC
The DNA here is from genome assembly GCF_003713205.1 of Coffea eugenioides. Lineage (NCBI taxonomy): Eukaryota > Viridiplantae > Streptophyta > Magnoliopsida > Gentianales > Rubiaceae > Coffea > Coffea eugenioides. Next base: position 7,949,214 of record NC_040041.1, read on the forward strand.
TCTATCTGTAACTTCTGATCTTGCTCCAACTCTAACAAGTGAGAAACTTGATTCCTAAGCTGGGTATTTTGCTCTTTCTCTATTCTGTGCTTATCAGCAAGCATAATATTCTCTGACTGCAAGAAATAGGAAAAATGAAGCAGTTCAGTGAAAGAATTTTTTGGCATGGAACAAAAAAAAAAAAGCTAGTAAGAATAGTTCATAATGGAACTTAAAAAGTACATAATTAAGAAAGATACTTCCCACACCACTAAATGAACTCATATCGGTCATTTCAACAGAATTAACAGGCTGAAAACATCACATTGGAAAAGGAAATCATAAACTTCTAAGAAGTCATTGTATTTAGAACAAAAGAAGAAGAGCACCATCGCATGGCCAACCTTAACCACTTTCCTAGCGGGTGTTAAATTATTGTAACAGATACAAATCTCCCATGGCCAACCCTAACCACTTTCCGACCAGATGTTAAATTATTGTAACAGATACAAATCTCCTATGCCCATAAATGTAAACTCTATATGAATATGAGTTAACATAATGCAACAGATTACATGACTACCTTTCCTGTTTTATTAGGATAAACATAAGTGAATCAAGATCATTCTTTTATATTGCAAGATCAATTAGGACGTGTTGCATAAACATTTCAGAAAGCTAGAACAGCAGCTGATTTTCTTGAAGAACTGGTTCACAGTTTTGAGCAAACAGTAGTTTTTAAAGATATCTGCAGCTCCCAAAGGAGTTCAACGGACCAATTAGGCGAAGGCAATGGTTGTTACTATGTTAAAATTGGAGCATATTTTAGGAGGTTAGGCCCTTCGTCCCCACCTTGTAACTTCTCATTCGATTTGTTAAGAACAGGTAAGGCTCCCTGCCAGAACCCCCACCCCCCTGGGGAGTAACAGGTGGCATTTTTCTGTTTGTCATATTCTTTGAAAAAAGCAAAGTATTAACTTGGACTGATTCCTCTGCAATTTTGTTGCACTGGCCATAAATCCTGATTCATAACAACATATCACCAGCATATATCATATCCACTTTGATCAAGCGGGACAAATCATTCAAAATGAACCAAAAAACTGAACAAGAGTCTTGAACTTAGTCATTTTACCATTGCATATTTCACATCTAAGTCTCCCCAGAATGAGTTATACAATCAGGTGTAGCAATTTTATCCAAATACAAGAAATCTTATGAATCGGGTCAACTTGGAACCTAGTATAATTCGAGAGGCAAATAGCAGCAATTAGGGCGCTAAGTTTTAAAAGTGGCATAAGTATTGACACAAAGCAGGACTAATTCCTACTTAAACAGTACATCTTATTTGTGACATGACATTGAAGAAGAAAGTTATTATCTTCAATAAGGAATATGAAATAAGACAGCCATGGACATCTGACGACTAACCACCCATTTGGTTGGGGGGTTTAGCACCTTTCAATGGGAATGAGAGGGTAATGATTGGCATTGATGGTGTTTGGTACACCGCTATGGGTTTTTTCATTACCCACTTTAGGTCTTTCATTACCCAATACTCATTATCCACTTATTTGGGCACTTTCACTCCCATTAACAATCAAGATAAAAACAAAAACAAACTAAAAAATAGGGAAGGAAGAGGACGAACAGCAGCATCTAATCTCCAACTTCTCCTATCTTGCCTCCCCCCTTTTGTTTCATCCTAATCTCTCTCTCCTGCCTTCTTTCTCCCTCTCTATACCATACAATTTCTCCCCCTTTTCTCTCTCAGAAGAAGTTTTGGTCTGATGAGATTTTTTTATTTTTTAGTAACAATTTTGAATTTAAAGTTTGTTGGATTGTTGTGTAATACCAGAGATCATTGTATCTAGCAGTGTTGAAGACAATGAGAGGTCGGAGAGGCGGAGGTGGCAAGGGCAAAGGGATGAAGAGGACCACAAAAAACAAGGAAAGAAGAAGACAGAAAAGGAACAAGAACAGGAAAATGAACAACAAAGATTGGGAGATCGGTCAGCAGCATGCAAGAAGCAAAAACAGAGAAAAAAAATGGTGGTGGTCAAATGGGCTGGAGATGAAGAAAAAGAAAGAAAAGGACAATAATTTCCTTTTCTTATGCAAAAAATCATTGCCACCAAACACAAGATTCCATCAAAAGGAATCTTCACAAACCCATTGTAATTGAGGGTGTCTTCCATAATGATTGTCATTGTCATTCCTTAGTAGTGACCAAATGAGTGGTAAATCTCCATCTTGTTTAAAAAGCTCTGGCGATATGCAACTGACAGGAATAATAGCCGTCCATATGAGCAAAAAAATTTCCAAAAAAGAAAAAAAAACTCTTGATCCTCTTGGTCCTGCTGTCCCTTGGTTTAGTTTGGTGTGGGGGAAAAGCATGTGCCTAGGCTCTCCTTTATTCTATGGTTGACATGTAAAAGAAGAATAAACATAAAGGATAGACTTCTCTCTTGGGGTATTGAAGTGGATGTTAGGTGTGTTTTGTGTGGGTCTGCTCCTGAAAATACAGATCATTTATTTTTCTATGTCGATATTTATGCAGTATGGGAATGTGTTCAAAAAAGCTGTTTGCTTTATAGGATTGCAGCTCATTGGAGAGAAGAGTTAGCATAGTTCATGCAGCATTGCTCAGCAAACTCTTTTTGTTTTGTGTTACTGCACTTGCAGCAACAGTCTATCATTTGTTGACGTGGAGGAATAAAAAGGTATTCAGGGATGTGCTTGTTCTTACTGAGCATGTGTTTCATGAGGTGCTTGCTGATATTAGAGGTATAGCAGCCAGATGGAATCGTGTAGCAAGGATACAGCCAAATGTGGACTTGTGTACTGCACTTGGGATTCACTTTAATGTTTTCCAGTTAGCTAGGTAGGTACTGTATATGTTTGGGTTTGTTATTGTATTCCCGGTAAGAACTAGATGTATTGATTGGGGTACTCCCCCTTCTGGGTATACTCTTTATTGCTGATCAATGGAAAAAAAGGAAGCTTACCAAAAAAAAGACAAAAAACTGAATATAGGTGGCACTGTTTTTTTTGGGTCCTATTCTTTGGAAAAAAAAGAAGAAAAGATTAACTTGGACTAATTCCTCTGCATCTTTGTTGCACTGACCATGAATCCTGATCAGTGACAGCATAACACCAGCACATACGATATCCACTTAGATCAAGTGGGACAAATCATTCAAAATGAACCAAAAAACTGTACAAAAATATCAAATTTAGTCCATCACACTTTCCACATATAAGTCTCTCCCTAGAATGAGTTCTACAATCAAGTGTAGCAATTAATCCAAATACAAGAAATCTTATGAATCAGGTCAACTTGGAAGCAAGTACACTTTAAGAGGCAAATAGCAAGAAATTGGTTTAGTTTTAAAAGTGACACAGTATTGATGCAAAGCAGGCTTAATCCCTAATGAAATGGTACATCTCAGTTGTGTGATGATATTGAAAAAGAAAATGATTATCTTCAGTAAGGAATATGAAATAAGAGAGCTATGGACATCTGACAACTAAATCTCCATATTGTTTAAAAAAGCTCTAGCAATATGCTACTGGCAGGAATAAAAGCCTTCTATGTGAGCCAAAATTTTCCAAAAACCAAATATTCCACCAACTATACAAGTAAAAAACACTTGAGTTCCTCAAAGATCAGGTTGATGAGAAGCTCTATAAGACATGCTAACAGCAATGATGCTAACATTTGAAGAGATAAACTGCACATTTTAGCATTTGACATTTTTTATGATTTCTCAACAGGTTGAATACTCTTCCAAATACGGTTTCTGAGAGTGTGTACAGGATTGAGGACTTTTGGCAAGAAAAAGATTTCATGTTGTATTTTGGTGTTTGAGTTACACGAGCTTTTGCTAAGGACAAAAAACCAAAAACACCTTGCCATGGAAATGCAATTTCCGCCTACCAAGTTATTTAGCTCTTCCTAATAAGTTTGATTGCATCAAAACAAACCACAAACTTCCAACCAGTCCCTTTATGTGCTTTCACTTTTACAGATAGTAGTCACCAAAAGGAGAAAGTTATAAATAGCTCATTTTGTACAATAAGCCAAAGTTATTGCTAAATGGCAATGAGAAGTCTTAAATAGAGAATGGAGAAATGTGGGGAAGCATGAGAACGAACCTTTAAATCAGATTGAAGTGTAAAAGAAACTTTCCAAGCTTTCTGAACTTCATTAAAAAGAAGGACGCACTGATCATTTGCATGTTTTAGAGCTTGTTTAAGTCCCAAAACATCTTGCTTCAAGTAGCTGATCTCCGTCTCTTTTTCATACAATTCTTTACGTGCATCATTTGCCTGCATGCACATTGATCAGAAGAAGAAACTGTATAAATATGGATTATCGTGATCCTGATACCAGTTCTTGTACAAACCACAACTATTAGATCATGGTATGGTCATGCTTGTGTTTAGGCATGGAGTGATCAAACTTGTCTTTGTATCATGAAAGGTTTTCCCTTTTCCCTTTCTCCCCTCCCCCGTTGGGTTACCAGATGAAAATCTAACTACAGGCCTTCCCATTCTCTACCTCTCCCATCTTCAAAGATGACTAACAAACGGTTAAAGCAATGTTAAAAAGCAACACTTTGTCAGTTCAGAAAACAAAAGAATATTTGAAGATGTCTTACAATATCCCTCCATTTCTTAATCGTATCTCGATTTCCCAGGCTGAGAATAGAGTTTCGGGCTCTGGCAGCAAAGTTAAGGGATGATAGTGTCTCAGTCAAATTTGCAGCATTTGGAGAGACGTTAACAATTACCAAGCTTTTCGAGCTTCCACCTAGATTGTCAGCATAACATAAGTTAGAGCTGGTCTAACATTGATATTTCATGGGCAGACAGATAAAAACTCATTGTTGCAGCCCAGTAAACAAAAGTGCTAACTATAATGTACAATTGTGCAAAGTATCTAAATTATTATTAATTACCAATAAAAAAAGTCACAAACAAAATGTTGGATATACATATTGTCGAGTAACTCAGAAGGTTATCAAATATTAGCAGAATAATTAAGATGTGCAAGACACATCGGTGGAAAAAAGTTAAAGAAACAAAAAGGTGTCTTTATAGTGATGTTGGTTCTCTTGTGGACAACCAGGAAGAACCATCATGAGAAAGAGAAAGTAGAAAATATTGATAATATATATTCAAATCCATCAGGCAATTTTGTCATGCAGTGAGAATTCTTCACCAAATTAGTTCCACAACAATGATTAAAAGATACTCTCCAGATTATTTTATCCGCTATGATGTGGTACAAACTTAGGCAATTTTGTGCAATTTTTGCTCAAAAGGCTCTACTTGACTCTGAAACAATCACTGGAGTGACACTTAAATGCTTGTCATGGTAGAAGTCCCAAAAGCACTTGGATCAAATCTTCCATTCATTCTGAAATGTTTTTCCATATACACACTTCAGATATACCTTTAGATGTCATTTTCTGCTTCATGAGCTCTTCCTGTTTCCTGCCTATATTTGTACTTCTGATAAGTGTCCTACAACCTCTACACCTAAGATGAGCCTCTTAATACTATTCCTTTTTGAAGGCTCCAGAATGGCAAGCGGTTTGGTGTGCTACTCATTCATGTATATATATGTGATAATTACCAGCCCCATGGTAGTGAAAAAACACGTCTACAACATTCATGCCTTTTACAAATCGTCATCATCATATCTTATTCAACAGTTTGACAGCAGACAATAATCCTTGACCTCAATACTGTGTCCCAGGAGTATCCAAGTGTTATATCACAGTATACCATGTTAATTCCCGTCCAAGTTTATGTTTCCTGTATGATTCAAGATAAAGGAATATCTTTCAAGATCAAGGAATATCTTTCAAGATCCTCCCTTTCTCCCTCCATCTCTCTGATTGACTTGTATGAATACTATTGGTTTACCCATCTCTTCCACCTAGGCAATGCTTCTGAATAACTTTCAGAAATTTAGACAGTCCAGCAAAGTGTTTGATGAGATTTCAAAAAGTTATGCAATTTGGGGGGCAGTTATGTTCTCCAAGTATGCTTAGGCAGGTTGTGTGGCATTTATGAGGTTGTCATTAAACAGTTCTCAGAATTGGTGTCTTCTAGTCTCCAGCAGGAACCCTATATGCCTGTAAAGAATTCTAATTGAATGATATGAATTATGAAGAGAATGCTTGCTTTCGGATACGCCTTTTGGAGTAAGTTTCTCCTCATGGACCTTTTCTGGAGTGGAAATCAAAATTAGGGGTTGGTGGCAGAGGTCAATGGAGATGGCAGAAGTGGGCAACAGAGATTACCATTTGCCATTGGTAAAGTCAGAAGCTAGTTGTTTTGAATTGGCATGGAGGTTATCCAAATACAACATTCATTTTGCTCATAAGTGAATAGATTGTATTCTGCTTACTTTTTCTGAGATGCAATCTATACCCTGCCAAATTCAACTAGAACAGCTGTTTACCAGCCCAGGCTTATCAGTTGTGCCAAATAAGGACTTTGCTACAAGCAAATGTATTATACAAAAGAGAAAAAATACCTAGTGAATCTGCAAGTAATTTTGTGAGCACTGAATTTCCATAAGGAACTGTTTCCTTATTGGATGTTAAAGAAGCCAAAACATCTCCCAAACTGCACAAACAAGGACAAGCATAAGAAAAGCTGAAATGCGTCAGTTTTCCTAGAAAAAATAAGTTTATGGTAACAACCAATAAACCCTCTGCTCTGTAAGAAATAATACATACGCTAACTAACAACAGTCTTTGTTATCTCAAGCACCAAACAGAACAATCACCAGTTATCAAGAGTCCTGCCTAACCCAGTGACCAACAATACATGCAGACACAGAAAAGAACTCAACCTAAGAATTAAGTTACCATGAAATGTGTACTTGTTCACCAGACAACATACAAACAACAAGAAGGAGAGAAGGAGCTAGTTACAACTAAAGATAGTGAATGCAGGAATTAGTTTAGGACATCAAAATTTTGAAAGTATAATGTAAAACATTGATTTTAGTTTGATCCATACATGGCAGAGTTGATAAGCAGCAAGGTTGCACGTTAGATGTTCTTTCACAAGGGAGAATTGAAACAATGAGGTTATGCTGAAAACAAGGCAACTAAATATACGAAGTACATACGCGGAGAGTGATTTCATGGCATGCAGCAGGTCTGTCACACGTTCTCCACTATCATCTTCAACATTGGAACTTGCACTTCCAGCCAAATCAACAAGAGAAAGCTTGCTATATAAGTTCTCACCCGTAATCAAGTTGTCATAATATATATGCACAGTGATGACCCTGAGGAAGGAAATGAGAATTCTCAAGAGAAAGCTAGACAGTAGAATACAACTGAACATAGATGTTTCCTGAAGCCCCACGTAATTCATACATCAAATACAGCAACAAAATTGCATAAGGATCGAAAGACAGCTTTTTGTAAGTCCAAGAAGTTTCTTCAGGCCAGTCGAAGAGTGCTACACTTAATCATTACTTAAGAAGCAAAAAGGGAATGATTTAGTCAACACATCAAAAAAAATGTTCAAAATACCTCAGGATTATCAGTAGAAGGAAATTGGACCCTAACATACCATATTCCAAAAGTACTGTCTAAGTGGAGAAATAAACAAATCCTGGTTGAGTAACACGTTATTGCTGCTGACCAATTACTCATCAGAAGGGATGATAATGGGCAGGGGGCCTTCTTGAATCCCTTTCCCTACTAGTAAAGTGCGTGACACCACCTAGACAACCCCCCCCCCCCCCCCAAAGGGAAAAAAAAAAGCACTCAGAGTTGACAACGACCCCTGAGTTTTGGTTGCTGGATACCATCACAGTTTTGAATATTGGATATGATTATTTAATATTTCCAAATGTGAGTCAAATATAAAAAAAAATTTCTGAAGATCTAATGCCAAATTTGCACTGAAAAACTTTTAACTCAAAATGAAAAACAACATAAAATAACGAGCAAGCATATATTAACACAAACATGCAACAAATAGAGTGAAACCGTTACTTGTACAACTTAAATGTTAAATATTTCTACATACAGATAAAATGAGGAAAATCAGCCCTGATGCAGAGACCAACAACCACCCCCATACCCCTAGCCACTTACAAGTGGAGAGTTTTGGCTCCTAGACCTGCCCTAACTACCAGATGTCAAGAATTACATAGAAATCAAGCAACAATACCCAATGTATCAATTTTGTGCTGTTCCTTCAATAGCAAAAGCGTCTTAAAGTGCAAATTTAATCATTGGTCACTAATCGTTCCAGGATTTCCATAATTTATGCCAAAAGAGAATTGATGGCTTTTAACAAATCATTCAAGAGGATCTTTGATTTTTTTTTCTTTTTCCAAAAAAAGGGTAGCAAGGGGAAGACCATGGTGAGTAAAAAAATCAAGCCATAAAAGGAGCATGCATTGGTAGGGAAATAGAACTATCACAAATTTGAAGCTAGACCATACAGATGAGAGACGTTAAACTTTAATACATCGGTTCCTCGGTTCTGCAATGCCACTTTGAGGACTCGGGTGAAATCAATTGGATTCTCAACTTTTTCCTGCACAAGTTCAGCAACATAATCTGTGGAGCCCATCTGGATCTTTGGAAGACCACTCCGAGATTCCAAAAGCAAATCTCTAATCTACAGAATAATGGTTGCTGAATGTCAAGTATTGCTAAATAGAAGTCAATATTTAAAATAAGCAATCCAGAATGGTCAAGGAACCTGTTCATTGAAAAGCCCAAAAGCCGTGAGAGAGAAATTAAATTTTGAGGTAGAAGTTGTATCGGAGTTGGATAAATCAAACAGCTCCTCAAAGCATCGAGCATATAGGCCACGATCATGGCTAGATCCTTCCTGCGGACAAGACCTTGCAATCAGAAAGCAGTTCATCATAGTATTAACCCCCCAGGTAGTGCTTTTCAGCACAAAAACATCAGGTTACAAACATCTTTATGCGGTCATGTTTGGTCAACATAAGCATACAACAGTATGCTTAATCAAGAAAGTGTCCTTATAGAATTATTTACAAGTCAAAGCAATTTAATGATGATGTGTACCATGTATGGATGAAGAACCCGTTAACCCGAGATTAAAAAAAAAAAAAAAAAACACAGGGTGAGACATAACTGCAATACCCTACACAGAGAGAGAGAGAGAGAGAGAGACCATAGTATGTGTCTTTCCTGACTGCGTTTGTCCGTAAGCAAATATAGAAACATTATACCCATCAAATGCTGACTGCACAAATGGCTGAACATCAGCGAAAAGTTCAGCTGCAGAAAGGAACATCACAGTGACTTAACATTCCAGAGAGTGTTAGACGAAAACAAATAAAAGCTAGTAATAAGGTCCACTACCTTGTGCAACATGAGGACCATAAACCCTGTCAAACTCAAAATCCTTCTTTGGATTGGAGACGTTATCATCACCAGTATTGACACGAATAGTACAGTCATCCGGAAACTCAACAACTGATGGACCTTCATCTTCAAAAAGTGGTCTTGCACGACAAAATACCTTAATGCTTCCTGAAACAGTACATCCAGCCTAAATCTCACATCAATTTAGTAAAATATTCGTCCTATTATATTTCTTGTTCCCATTTTTTGTGCATGTGTGCCCACAGGGAATGAATTGTTTGTGAATAATGACATCTCTCTCTCTCTCTCTCTCTCTCTCTCTCTCTGTTTGCCTGTCTATCTCTATCTCAAAAAGGAGTCTTGCACGACAAAATACCTTAATGCTTCCTGAAACAGTACATCCAGCCCAAATCTCACATCAATTTAGTAAAACACTTCTCTCATTTTCTGTCTTTTTCCCATTTTTCGCTTTTTTTGTTGTTCATATGTACCCACAGGGGACGAAATTGTTTGTGCACGCGTGTGCATGTTTGTGCCACTCTCTCTGTATTTATCATTTTCTCCCATCTTCCCCTGATTTTGTGCATAGGCGTCAGTGACAAAAGGAGTCCAGAGGCCACTCAAAATCCTACCTTTAGCAGTCAATAAGTCATTAAACAATTTTTTCTTCTCATATATCAGCGGAGACATTCTAGCTTCCATTTCAACCGCAGCCTGATCTGAAAATAATTCATGATTAAGAAACCAAATCACCCACGAAGATATGCAGGCAAACAAGAATGGATAAGCTACAGCTCTGATGTAGAAAATATGCAATCAGATGAAACAAGAGCTGCCAAAGCCTATGAATAACCATTTACCTAGTTTACGAGTTTTATCAGCAAGTACACCTAGATATCGCATCAAGCGATCCATTTTTGCATTTGAGTACTCTTGAAGATCAACGGCTTCTTGTCTAAGCTCCATGTAATCCTCTCTCACATGCTGCTCAAAAATGTTTATGTAGATTGCCAACAGAAAGTACTAGAATATTAGCAGAAGCCAACAACATATTCAAGCTGAAACAACACAATCAGAAATGCAAGATTTTAGAACATCACAGATAGGCCAATAATTGTTTCAAACATGCACTTCATTAACTAAATTCCAAGCCTGACAGAAGGTATATTACTTCCTCAACTGCAGTAACAGACACTAGCATTAGCTTAGAGTCTTTAATGCTGTTTTGAATGCCAACAAAGAGAAAAAACCAGAATTCCAAAATATTACAAACTAGAATGTCTGTACTAGTCCACATCAATGCATGCCATAAATTACTGGCTTAATATTAACAGGTCTTGCCAAGTCGAACTCCAGCTGAATGCATACTAAAACTCCAATTGGTAAAGTTGATATTGCAAAGGAGAGAGCTAATTATATTTTTCCTTCTGCCAAGCTCCAAATATGGTCTACATTGTAAAGCAGATCTAAACTATTTTATTCTTTTGCAACCACAGAAAAAGTAAAATTCTTTGCTGAAAGGAAAATAAGCAAAGATTGCAAGAAATAGATATTTCCATTATAGCCTAAATTTCCAATTATAGAGAACTAGATAAGGCAAATTGACAGAAAAAAAATCATATAACTCATGCCTACCTGGCAATGTGTTATAATTTGTTCTGAATTTCTCTGTTATAATTTGCTACAGTTTTTCTATGAACAAAAACAAAGTATGATTTTCCTACTTTGAATTTCCTTTCTCACCAGTCATAAAAATTCTCCATTTGTTGTTTCTGCAAACAAGTCATCAAAAGCTTATAGCAGGTTAGATGATTTGACTTCCAACACAACCATTACTGCCCAACAACTTATATTCAACTTCCTCAACAGGAAGTTGATTTTCTCTAGTATGTACAGACTTAGTTGATTTTCTCGACAGCTACTAGGGTTGGACAAAAATGATTAAAAACTATTGTTCCAGGTCAATAACCTCTTCTCTCATCTTTGTGTGTGACACAGTAAAATAGAGATGATATGTATGACCTTATAGATTTTAAGCATTAAAAGTAAATGAAATGTCACAAACTCATCTATTCCACCATGGGCAAACTCCTTCACCACACCCTTCTATTCTTTTTTACAAGTCTTTTCATGGTGTAAGGTATAGTTTAGCCTCATTCAAGTTCAAGAAGAAGAAAGGGAAAAAAAATCTGTTGATGAGACATAATAATCAAAAAGGCTAACAACAATTGTCTAAAGTTATTAGGCTGAGAACATCTATATCTCTCAATAATGCATCAGTGGAGTGTGTATCGTATCAACTGCAAAATTACGCAATAATAACCAATGTTTACTGGTTCATTATCAGTGGTATGGACTTGTCTGTGATCTTGGCTTTCCATTCTTTAAGAATATTAGACTGAATGTATTATGGAATCACTTAGCTGAAACTACAGTAGTGCAAAGGTATTCCTATTTCTTCTTGTTGGAGTTTTCTGATATTTGCAATCCTTGCTTGAGCTATCACTCCAGCAAATCAATTAGAACAGAAATTTCTATTGTGAAAGGACCCATGCATGCTTTTCACCATATTGACCATGCCAAGCTTTGAATGTTCAACTATATCTAAAAAAAAATTGAAGAGAATGTCAATCCTGCAACACAGCATTGCCCTTTAAGAAGTTCAGAATTTAGTACCAAATTCTATTATTAATAAAGTATTTTTCTTATAGGAACTGCAGTACATTTTAGTAATTTCTTCCCTCTCCCTTTCTTTGGTTAGATTCTTTACATATATGATATATCCAACACCCGCCAGAAATCTAAAAGAGAGGGAATACCCATATAGTTGTAATCTTCCTAATGAGTGGGCCATTCAATTTAATTTGGAGTGCAGATTCTCTATAGTATAAGAGATGGGCTGTGTTATGTCACCCAGCAAGGAAATAGATTAAAGATTGCTGCTGGAACAAATACCACAATGAAGATCAATTACATTTCAAGTAGAACTTTGCCAGATCTGACTCATGTCCAGATTGAAAAATAATGCCTTCTGACCATACAGCAACTTTTACCAAATTTTTTCTTGAAATGGTTATTAAAAACATTGCAGCCCTTTCAACTAACCGAAAAAGTATATGCCACCGCCAAGATCATCTCATGGCTTAACCATGAACAATCGCATATTGAAGTGAGGTGGCAACCATCCAATCCTGCAAAATTCAGCAGCAACTATCTACAAATGGGATACCCCCAGCTCACAACAACCTTTAAGCTTTAAATGAAAGCCAAAAGAGATAAGGCAAAAAAAGAATTACAACTCCCCAGTGACTGCTATTCCCAAGTATACAATCTCCAGCCAGTTTTGATAATGCAATATCGCTATACAAGGTTGCTGGTACTATAATTCTTTACTAAGACTACCAGGGCTACAGCCATTGCTATGAAAATTACATGAAACAAAAACAGTAAAAGTATTTCACAAGCAGTTGCCTCAGTCCCTTTGCATCTAAACTATCTCCAGCTGCCTACCGCAGCCATGCTGAAACTAAAATTCACAACTAAAATCAGGTAAAGTTTGTCATTTTGGCGCCTTAAAGAGAACTCTAAAATCTTCCCCAGTTGCCCCATCACTGTTTGGGATAATCGTCACCCTACACTTCATCTCAATAAGAAAGAATTCTAATAACGTTGTCAAATCCTATAGGCCCACACACTGTTCAGTATCAAACCACCACTAACAAGTTTTATTTTCCTCACTGTTATCAAAAAGATAATCAATTTCTTGCTACAAACTGAAAACCTCTACTCTCAACGACTTCTCCTCCAAATTAGCCCAAAAAAAAAAAACGCATCTTTGGTACAAGAACTCCTAGAAATAACTACTAGCATAACGGAGTTAACTACTAATTTGTCAACACAACAACTCACTAGATGGACAAAAACAGCAACAAAATCACAAATTTCCAAGTACATTGCCGCAAATCGTCATAAAAGCATTAAAACTGGCATAATCTTCATCCATTATTGAACGTGAAAAACAACCGAAAACAAAAAAAGTTGAACTAAAAAAGTGAGACCTCGACTTTATCCTTCAGTTTGAAAAGCTTGGAGCTGAGAGCATGCTTGGAGAGCTCAGAATGCGTCGAAAATGAAGACGTAGAAATCGAGTACCTCCGAGCCAACAGCGGAGGTCTCTGATAATGATCCTCCCGCTCCGGTGACTTCCTCGGCGGCTCAAACCCCGTCACCTCCCAGTTCCACCTTCCTTTCTGCTCCGCCATCCAATCCAGTTCTAATTTACACCAATAATTTACAAATGCGAATCAAAAATTCACAAATGAAGTTAAATAAAAGAAACAATAATGAGAGATTGAGAATGTGGAATTCTCTCTCCCTCTCTCTCTTTGTTGCTCTCCCCCCCTCAGCACTGCTCAGTTTCTCTCTCTAGCTTTTGTGGAGTATTACTGGTCACTCAAATGAATTCCCTCTTTGTGAATTTCGATTGCTTTTAACTCTTTTTCATTTCATTTTATTTTTTTTTCCCCTTTAGTTTTGGAAGACGTTGAAAACGACGACGTAAGAAGTTCAAGGAATTTGCATTTTTGTTGGGCTGGGCGTGAAAAAACGACCACGTAAGAGGAGGTCGAGTGATTTGTTTAGTGGACACTTTTAAGCTTTGGTAGTCACAAAAAATTTAGCGCTTCGGATAATTTGAGGACTCGCTCTCAATCTTTCATCACGGGGATGGTACCTTTTGCTGCATGTGGTGTACCTTTGTGCTTTGCTTTAATTCATTGTTCCGAGGGGGAGTTAAATTGGAGTACTTGATTCAGAGTTGATGAACAGCAAGCAAATTTCCTCTCAAGCAAGTTTGATTAGCCTCCTGAAGTATTTGAGTTTTGGTCTTGTTTGGATTGCTATCTTTTAGAATTTTTGTAGAAAAAAATATTGTAGCGAGTTGATGTATGTGAGGTAAAGAAAATAATTAAAAAATGTATTCACGGAAAATGCAAAAGAATTTTAAAAAAAAATGTTTTTCCAAGCAAATATGATTGGATGTTGCAATGTGTCATAGCAACCATAACGTTGCTTAACTATCTTTCTGCCACCTGCTTTTATGCAGATATCAATAATGTGCCTTGAACTGTCTCCGTTGATGTTATCATTTCTTGACCAAATTGCTACAATTTGAAACGCTAATTGGAGGTTAAAAACATGTTAATCTTATCCGGGATCAGATTTGAGGAAAAATTTTGTATTTGTCAAAGTCTTCGATTTCTTTTAATCTCTGAATGAAAACATAATAAGGGGTTGTCACCGAGAACAGATTTGAGTTGCTAAACCATAGACTTTCTGAACTTGCTTGAGAGAGCCACTCCATTTTACAATTCATATTCCGCATCATGGAAATAGAGTTGCAGATTTGATGCCTTTCACCATTACAAGGCCTTAATGGACCGACAAAATGATACATCTGTTCCTGTACTCAACCCGTTTAGATGCCATAATTTTTTCCTGCTTAGCTCTTTGTCATGGCGAACTCCTAAGGATGTAATTAAAGCAAACATGTTATTATAACTCCTGATACGTTGTCTAAATTCCCTAGATTTAAGAGTGTTTGCTTTATAGAGCTGCAAGAGTTTATCTGGCATCTTTTTTTTTCCTGCCAAACGGACTTTTCTGACTGCACAACAAAATCTTGACGGTTTCATATAAAAACGTTTAGCATGACTTGATTCATATAATAGGCACAATCTGGAATGGACAGCAAGATACTTGGTTGTGCTGACAATGTGGCCACTGCAACTTCAGCTACAATACTGATGGTGGAATAAATGAAACTGGAAACATCCATTACAATAGTTGAGTGTCTGATGGCTATGGAAAACCTACCAATATGAATAGGAGAAGACAGATACTGAATATTGATGTCAAATGATGGTGAAAGTGAAAATGTTTTCTATGACTGCATCATTTCTTGCAGGAAGGCAGATTATATGCCTAACAGAGTCAAGATTTTGCTATTCACTGTCTGAATAATAAACGTAGGGAAAAAGATACGTGAAAGGGTGAAGGATAGCAGCACTACATCTGTTGTATTAGAAATTGGCATGACAGGGCAAATGGAAACAGGAGCAAGCAGACTCTTTTTTTTATTAATCAATACTAGTAGTATTTTGAGCTTCATCGATCGAAACAGACTCTTTTTTGTGTCTGGCTACCTCTGCAGCATATCTTTCTCGTCGTCGTTGACGATTTCTTTCTATACAGCATTCATCCTGGGAGCAAAACTTGCGCTTTCGAGACGTATCAAATAAGACTAGCTCATATGGGATAATGCATGTTATAATCAATGCTATTGATAGTTGCATATGATACTCAAGCAATAATTAGGTGAACAGAAATGGTGGTTACGATAATACAAAGGGTTAAAAGCAAAAAAGCCTCCTGTGGTATACCTAATACATAAAAAAGTCGTCCGTGGTTTCAAAACATACAAAACGACACCTCATGTTTTGAACTAAATTGTAAACTAACACAATTCGTTAAAGTTAACGGAATCCAGTAAATTTAACGGAAAACTTAACGGAATCCGATAAACTTAACGGTAAACTTAATGGAATCCAGTGAGTTTAACGAATTCTTTTAGTTTACAATTTAGTTCAAAACATGAGGTGTCATTTTGTATATTTTGAAACCATGAGGGATTTTTCTGTGTATTAGGTATACCACATGGAGTTTTTTTGTTTTTAATCATTATAAAGCCACAAAGCAATGAAAGGAATCTTGCATTAGTAGCAATAAAGGAACCTTATATCAAGTAATAATTGTGACATAAAAAAAAATGATATGGAGTTTCTTTTACGTGATACATACAAGGTATAAAGCATTGAAGGTAGCAGTAGAGGGCACAGGAACTTCAATAAAAATGTACAAGCATTCATAATAAATCCAGAAGAGAGAAATAGGTAGGGAAAAAAAACAAGAATAACAACAATGCCCACTATTGCTAGAAAATAAACTACGATAAGGTGATATGTTTTTACATATAAAGTAGGCATACATGCAAGCCAAAAAAGAATAGAAAGGACAAAGCAATCACATGCATCAGTGATCTACGATAAACAGATGGTAGACATTTTCATTAGGTAACAGGGCAACTCCAATCCTGAAGGTAAATAAGTAAGTATTTTATGGTGATCAAGTGGATTTTAAGAACTGAAATGAATAGCCACCTATACAATCCCAAAAGAAAAAAAAAAGGAAAAAATTTAGGCTGCAAAACTAAAATGGTAACATAGTGAAAAGGCTTAAATGCTACTGGAAACATGTTTGAAATTTAAAAACAAAAATGGGAAACAAAGCAAGGTGTTCATGAAAATGCGAGCATTCATAAAAGTTAAAGGAAGAGGTGGGGAATATGCATACTCAATATTTTTGTTTCCTTATGTAAAGCAGGACACATGAAAGACTAGCAAAGGTTGTCAGATATGATGGTCGAACTCTATTTGGCAGTCAAACAAGAAAATGCAGTTAGGAAGAAAGGCGCGGGAAAGCGACGGTTATATCGAATACAAAGCAAGGGAGTACTGTAAACAAATAGATAGACGAAGGAATTAAGGCAAAAATTGCGATACAACATTGCAACATGAAGTAAAAGGTGAGAATTTTGTCAGGAGAAAAAGACTGAGAAAGGAGACATAAATGCATGATCATAAACAGAAGAAATAAATAAGGGCGGATAATCATAGGCTATATATGCATCTCTGATCAGGTAATAGCAGTCAAAAAGAAAGAAGAAGAAATAAGTCACTAATGCAACAAAAGCAGCGGCAGATTTAAGTTGGGGGCACGGGCCTCCACTGCTCCCCTTAAATTTCTATAATATCCATAGAATTTTGATATAATTTTAAGTGTGTTTTCAGAGTTTTTTTATGAAATAAGTGAAAGAATTATGTGATTTTTTAAATTGATTCATGAACTAATATTCTAAAAGAATATGTGAGTCACAAAATTTCATTTGAAGTAAGTTCAAATAAGTCTTTTTCATTTTAACTTGTTGGTGAATATTTTTTTACTTAAAAAACTAAAAAAGAGTAAGTAAAAAATTTTAGTATTGCTTTTGTCCCTACTGAAAATTTTTTCTGGCTCCGCCACTGAACAAAAGTATAAATTTTAGTAGTATACTAATCATGAAACTAAATATAAAACAAGTATAAAGCAAAACAAAAAGATTCTTACAGATAAAAGTAAGAATCAGAAAACAGCAGCTTACCAACCGGGAGATACAGAATAACGAAAGAGAAGATGAAAAGTGAGCAGCAGTGAAATAAAGTACAAGAAAGTTAGGTCAAAATATATAGATACTGTAATAAGCAATAAGAAACGTAATTATGACCAATGAGCTTTGAAGTCTGTCTCTAGCAGAGACCCAACAAATGAGAAAGCAGATGGAGCGTATTTAACTATGATCAATGGCCATAAGATAATTTGAGTGCCAAATAAGCAAATGGGCACATTTGATGCAGATTATAAATTAAAAAGAGTTGATGTAAGAAAAGTTTTAAAAGAAACGGTGCACAACATTTATTTTTTGTAAGTGGAAAGTTTTAAATTTTGAAAACCTCCTATTTATAATTTCTCTAATCTTACCGTTCAAGACTCAATCCTTCTTCCAAGGTACACAATGTAATTGCATGGGAAAGACAAACAAAGCAATAATACTCGGTCAATAAACCAAACATAAACATAGGGAAACTACTACAAAAATAGTCTTTAATGACACATCTTGACACTTTTAGAAAAATGTCATAATACAATCTTAATATGACATGCAATAGGAATGGTCATTAAAAAGAAAAAGAAGACACCATAACGACATCGTAATGATTGGAAACATATTGAAAAAAAAAAACAGAAAATGCTGAAACTCTCCACTAAGGCGCCTTTTTTTCAAAAAATTTGTAAGCCCTTCTCCAGAACCTATCTGATCTCAAGCTCTACTCTTTCATCCCCAATTTTGGAGCTTGTTTCTGCTCATTTTGCTGGGATTTCAGGATAGAGTCCCTTGTAGAATAGTAGAGCTCATGAGAATACATGGTACTTCTAACAGATGTTATAAGGTACATGTTAGTATGGGATAAGCCTACTGCATCTGAGATTGTTTGACTCTAATTAGGGGCTTGTCTTCCTAGAAAACTATGTGAATGTGTTATGCATTTCTGGTCTCCATGTTTTATTGTAACTTTACTTCAGGGTTAATTCGCATTTCCATATTGTATTACTATTCGTGCTCCTTATCTTGTGGAATTTCTGGTTTTGTAATAAATCAGCCTGCTATTTATTGTTGCCTCTTGAATTTCACTAGAAACCTAAAGATCATGAAGTGAAGTATGGTAGTTGCCTTTTTGCATTTCAACCTGCATTAGATAGATGATTATTAATGAACTTCGGTAGCTGACAAACTAGTGGTTATGTTGACTTTCTAAACATAGTAGCTCTGTACCATTAGTAGACAAACATGTAGAGATCGTAAGCTGATGTGAAGAAACTTGATTTTGTTGCAAAGATGAAGGTAGTAAGTAAAATTATGAAACTATAATTACGAGAAACTGTCTCAAATGCCATTGTAAAGGGCATGTATTAAGTTAGAGGATCCAAGGGTCTTGGGTAGGCCTGACTTCCTCAATGCCCAGATTCTGCTACCCAATTGGCAAGCTCAATGTCAATGTCAGTGCCCAGATATGTTGTTCCTTATATTAAAGTACCTAATACTTTCCAGTTTCTTTGTATTTTAATATTTGTTTCATGAACCTACTTTTCAATGTAGTTGTGTTAAAAAATAAAAAAGAAGAACAAGAAGAAAGAAAGAAAGAGAGACTTGAATCTCTGATGCTTTACATAACTTATAATATTCCTTATCATAAAATACTTATGGCGGGTAAACATGCAAAAAAGAAAAGTAAGTGTTGTGAGGTTACTTTGAAGGACTACTCTTTAGTGATTGTGTCCTTCTATTGCTTGTTTCAACTGATAAACTTCTTGCTCTACTTATTACAACCTGTCAGTCACCTTTGGGTTGTAATTAGTAAAATGGTTTCCCACTCTTAGCATAGTCTTTAAACTTAGAACAGAAAAGCTTTTAGTTTGATTTTTGTTCATTTATGATTTATGATGAATCTCCTGGGCTCAGCAGTTATCATGCTGTTATGCACCATTAGTGATTTTCTGTATCTAACGTTACTTATTTTATGTCCACTATCAAGTGTGCTTCAGAATTTTTATGTTACTACTGCAGAGCAAATGCACAACAGCCAAAGCTTTTTTGTTGGGATTATCCTTTCTTCCCGAGCAGGCCAATCCAGAGCTGATTGAGAATTTTTATTCCAGTTTAACTTATAAGCTGGAATATTTTTGCTTGTCCACGTGTGGGGATTGGAGTTATGCTAGTCACGGAGTGGATTCTTTTTCTCTTATATTTGCTTGTGTTTCTTATTCATCATCTCATTTGCCTGTGTGAATTGTAATTTGTCTTGTTTGGTTTACGACACTTGTAGGTGAGTATTGAAGAAAACTAAAGCAACATTGGGTCAAGTGGCAGTTTTTTGAAGACGTCTTCCTTGCTTTGTAGTTGAGTTGCTATTAAAGGTGTCCTTCATATGTACACGACTAATTTAAAATCATCTAAATTAGTATGTAATTTGTAGACGCTTTTGGTGTGGATTTTTTGGTTGATGTACTTTTGCTCAAGTTTGGATGATTGTATTGCTTCTTTTATATTATTGTACTAGCTACGTTACAATCCTTCAAAATTTAGGATCTGAGATGCTTGTGCAGCAGGATGAAATGTGATTTCTGACGTTAGATAATATGCAATAGGAAGTTGGAACACTTTAATTTGGATGCTATACTAACAAGTAGAAAATGTCATAAAGGCCTGATCTAGTTACTCTTCAAAAGTGTCATAATATTTCTATCTACTTATATTAAAAAAGTGTTGTGATATGTTATTGTACTCAAGCATTTCTTGTCATTATAAAGTGTCATAATAGGCATAAATAATGACATTTAATAATGTCATAATAATGATAAATTGGGACACTTAAAACTGTCATAAACCTATCGTGACGCGAGAATGGATGACGCTTTCAGTAGAGCGTCATTATAGCCTAAACGTCATGACATAGATCTATAATGACGCTTTTGAATGTCATAAAAGGACACTTTTGTAGTAGTGGGAAGAAATGTGAAAATCAAACAGCAGGAAAAGACTGTGCCATAGAAAACGAAAGTACAAAAATATATAATTAGGGTCAGAGAATATTTATCTATATACCAAAAAAATCCATACAAATAACAGAAGGGGACATAGAGGCCCTTGGAAAATAGATTAATGCCATACAGTATTTTTTTTTTTTGAAATGTTCGTATAATTTGTTGGTGATTTCAGAGCATAAATTAATAATTTGTGAAAATTGTATATTATAGTTTCATAAATATGGATCTATTAATATAAAGAACAAAAAAGAACACCAAGACACTTGGAAAATAGATTAATGCTATATAATTTTTTTATGAAACTTCGAGAAAATTTGTTTGCCGTTGTATAGCATAACTTAATAATTAGTGTGGATTTTATATTATAGTTTCCTAAAATATGAATTTATTAAGTAGCCATTTTTTAAATTAATAGATACTATATTAACTCATTGATTAAGGAATGTTATTGAAACTAATAGAATCTATATTATATTTTAAAATTAATAGAATTGTACACTTGAGATACTATATTAATTTTTAGAGATTTTACTTTTTGATTTGAAGCTCAAACAATTCGTACGTTTGGAAGATTATTGATTTGTAGACAATCTTATTTCAAAATTAGGAGATTTGATTATTAATTTGTTGATTAATGGATGTTATTCAAACTCAGGGATGAAAATTTTTTAAAATTAATAGAAACAGTACAGTTGAAAGAGTATTAATTTATAGGGATTTTAATTTTTGATCCGAAACTCATACCATTCATAAGCTTGGAAGGCTATTGATTTATAGAAAATCCCATCTCTATTTTTGTTACTGCACCTAAAAACTATAGAGCACAATTGCAATATTTGCAATAAGAAATTGTGAATATTAATTGGTTTATATGCCTGTGACGCTTTATATTCTTTAGATCTGCACTCTATTTTTATTAGGTTAGACCTATTTTAACCTAATTTAGGAGAGGTCCAATTAGCTCTATAAGAAAGTCGTCCAGAATTGAACCAGACAATTCACTGTTACCAATAGTTGGCTAATGCTTCTGTGCTTTAAGATAAGATTAGGTCAAGATAAGATAACTAGATAAGGAGAGCGAGACCCGAGAGAACAGCTTTTGTGGACCTCATTAGTTCGTTGCTGGATCATTCATTGGCTGGTTGTGCACGGGCTGGGATCATGTGACTGGTCGGAGTAGGTCCTGTTGGTGGAGGTCTGGAATTATATGGTTAATTTCAGTTTGGTCATTCAAAGTAATCCAAATTCTCAGTTTAATCACTCAAACTTAGGAATATGATTGTTTTGTACATCAAAAAAATCATGCCAACCAAATGGACCCAACATTTTGTTTAGTGACTTCATATTTGGTCTTAAGCTTGAGTTTGCCTCTCTTCTTTTTTATAAAAGAATTACCATGCACACAAAATCAGTTACAAATTTACTAGTAGAATAAAGTTAATTAGACTATAGAAGAAACCTTGACATTATTTGTGTGGTTAAAATTTGAAAGTGGCAAAAAAAGAAAACCGGGGACTAAAATGTCTCAAACTCTAATTTGGGGAGTATGCTTGCTCAAGATAGATCTGCTGTTACTTTCCCAATTTTGTCTGTACGTTTCAGAGCATATCCTATGCATTAATTCCTACCATTATGGAACCAAATTTTGCGTTTCTCATAGGGAATAAAGTATCCAAAATAATGTTTTATGCATTGAATTCATTATTTTCCTATCTTTTCTCACTTTAGTCTGCATATTTTACACCTCTTCTTATACAAAACCATCAAAAGGAAAGAATCCATGGGTAGTAGACATACTCTTCAATCCCTTGTGTTGATACCATTATTTGTCTTGGTAACCTGTAATGCATTTGAAGATTTTCTTCATTGCATATCCGCCAGTTCCAAAGAAAACATTGGAAAATATGTTCACAAGCCTAATTCTCCAGAGTACTCATCACTCCTGAAATATGCCCAAAAGATTTCAAGATGGTCAAATTCAACATCTGCGTTCCCTCTTTTTATTGTCACACCATATCATGAGACCCAAATGAGAGCCATTATTCTTTGCAGCAAAAAGCTTGGTTTACAAGTCAGAGTCAAGAGTGGGGGACATGACTATGAAGGCCTCTCATACCGTTGTCGATCCCCGTTCATCATGATTGATCTATGCAATCTCAAATCCATTAATATTGATATGGTAAGTGAAACTGCCTGGATTCAGACTGGGGCAACTCTAGGCCAACTTTACTACGCAATTGCTCAAAAAAGTAAAACCCATGCATTTGCTGGTGGGCTATGTCCTACAGTTGGATCAGGTGGGCACATAAGTGGTGGAGGCGTGGGGACTTTGTTAAGAAAGTATGGTCTTGCTGCTGATAACGTTGTAGATGCAAGAGTTATGGATGCCAATGGACAAATTTTTGACAGGAGAAAAATGGGTGAAGATTTGTTTTGGGCTATAAGGGGAGGTGGAGGAGCAAGTTTTGGGGTAATCCTTGCATGGAAACTCAAGCTATCTCGTGTTCCTGAGCAGGTTACAGCTTTCACAGTTCGTAGAAAGCTCGATCGTGGCAATATAAAATTGATCCAAAGATGGCAAAATATTGCCCATCAATTTCCTGAAGATCTTTTCGTGAGAATGATCCTTCAAAATCCAGCACCAGTTGTAAAAGGAGGAGAAAAGATTGTTCAGATTTCCTTTCAAGGTTTGTATCTTGGGACGGCTGATAATCTTGTTGCTTTATCAAGCCGATACTTGCCGGAATTTCGGATAAAGGTTAGAGATTGCTTTCAAGATCCCACTGAAATTAAAAATTGCAAAAGGAAACCTTGCATCAAGAAAGAATGCTATCAAGTTCCATGGATCAAATCAGCACTTTATTTTGCGTCAAAAACACCTAAAAGTTCGTTGCAGTATTTGGTGAGCAAAAGTAGCATGCCTGCTTATTACAAAGCAAAATCTGATTTTGTTACACGACCAATACCAGATAAGGCATGGGTATTGATAAAGAAAATGTTTCTTGAAGAAGATAGTCCCATGATGATAGTAGATCCTTTTGGTGGAAGAATGAGTCAAATTTGCAAGTCTGAACTTCCATTCCCACATAGGAATGGGACATTGTTTAACATACAATACTTGGTAAATTGGAAACAAAATAACCAAAGTGAGAGCAACAAGCATATTAAATGGATAAGAAGGCTCCATAAGAAAATGGAGCCATTTGTTTCTCAATCTCCCAGAACTGCATATATCAATTACAGGGATCTTGATTTAGGAGTCAATGGAGAGGGGTACAAGTATGAAGAAGCAAAGACATGGGGAGAAATGTACTTCAAAGACAATTTTGAAAAGTTGGCAAGGATAAAGAGCAAGGTTGATCCTAGTAACTTCTTCAGGAATGAACAAAGTATTCCACTTTTATTTTGAGGCTAAAACAGCACAAATATGCATTTGCGTAGTTTGCCAACCATGTTGTACTTCTTTATCAAAATACAACAAATCTTGCAGGATATATATCAAATGCATGTTGAATTGATCATGACTCTGTATGGTTGTATAAGCATTCATTATCTTAATAATAAACAATGCATGCATGTTGAATTGATCATGACTCTATATGGTTGCGCAAGCATTCATTATCTCAATAAACAACGCTTAGAAAGCATGTAATGTAATATATGACTGCTCATGGCAAATCCGGCATTATAGGTAGTTTTTGGTAATAGGGGAAAAGAGAAAGTTATGCTTTTTAGGGGCAAAAAAAGGGCGTGATGGAAATTATTGTGGTTTTGAAGACGGTGAATGAATCCATTGTCACATTTTACTTTGAGCTTGAAGGCCGAAGTTTATCTGGGCTTACTTGTTGACATTTTCCCATTATGGACTATGGCTAGGGTTCAGCAACATTTCCTGGTCCAAACACACACGGCCAGGCAGTCGTTTGGTATTAGGCCATAGGCCGAGATTGGATAGCCCAAATTGAGAGCCTGTTTGGCTTTCTGCAGTTCTTGTAAAAAATATACTGTAACGATTTGAGATTAAAAAAAATAATGATTGAAAAATATATTCACAGAAAATCTAAAAATTTTTTAGGAAAAAATGCAATCCAAATATGACTTAAATGTTTCATGTTTGTTAATCTTCTGTCTCCTTCTGACTCAAAAATAAACAAATAAAAAGTTTAGTATTAAAACCAAACAAATCAGGATTTTGCATTAACCTAAGAACACCATGCATAAAAGGTCCATCACAAACTCTTCATTTGATACAGCTTTATTCGCTGAAATTATGATATTAATATTTAATACTACTGAATTACGGAGTTCATTTTGTGTAGAAAAACAAGGGTAAGGCCTTAATCCAGCTGAATTTATACATACAATTTACTTTCTCAAATTAATCATAACTGGAGGGGGAAAAAAGTGCACAAATCCAAACCATTCCACATGTTTTGCTGGCTCTATAATGAAGTGAGGGTTTTAGACCTTTCAGGGACTAGCGGGCGAAATGTGTCATATGACATTAACAAATCAAGCAGAAAACCGGGAATTCCAATGCAATGGTGATGAGCGAGTTTGAAGACGTGAATTGTTGAAGTCATAAAAGCCTGAGAAAGAAGGACTGAGAACTGAGAAGAAGACGTGACTAAAGCTGAGTCAGATCTACTGTACATCATGCTCAACTGGGATTAATCCGTACTAAGTACTTCAACTTGTCCACTAAAATTCAACTATTTAGGGTACTGTACTATGTTGATCGTAATCAAAGGTTGAGCAGGCAACGTGCAGTTGATTAATGAGCCCTCATGCTGACCGGATAATAACCACCGGAGAAAACTCCCCAAGCTAGGGATTCCATTTGTCCATTTCCCTATTCCTTTCTCTCTGGCTTGAATCTTGGACAACTTGCATTAATTTAGCAATTAGTGCTAAGTACAGGGCTTGAATAAGCGTGCCACTTGGTTGTGATGGACTCTTCATTTATTGTCCTTTTAAGCTTTCTGCCCCCTTTAAAAAGTACACGTTGATTTGATTTAATGAGGGTATAAAATTGAAAAAAAAAAAGATAAAATAGTTCAAAACGTTCGTCATTTTTTAAGAATTGAATTTTTTCATCTTTTACTTTTAAGATATTAAATTTGTGTTAGTTACAAATTTAAGTTAATAAAATTTGATTCTAACTTAAGTTTTCAATTACTTTTTAACCCGAAATCATCACGTAACTCGTATGTAATCATTTTTTATGCACAAAAAGATTACATGCCACTTTTTTAATAACAAAAATGAATGTGAATTGGATCATATCCTACCTTTTTAAGAAAAAGAATAAGGTTCAGATCAAATCATACTTTGTTAGAAACAAAAATGAATATGAATCGGGTCAACTGATTAATTACAAATGGGATCTAATTTTTTTCGTCTCTTAAAAAGTAACTATCTATGAGTCACGTTATGGACTTGGAGTCAAAGTGGTCAAAATCTACATTTGGACCAAACTTTACTGACTTGTTTTTATAAAAGACATCAAGTTACCATTTTAAAAATAAAAAATTAAAATTTTCATTTAACAAAATATGTGGGACATTTGAATGATTTTTCCCAAAAAAAGGGTATATATGGCATTAAGTTACATCAGTTTCAAAAGTAAAAGAGTATATTTAACAGTTTCTCACGTCATTTAATTGCATTTAAGTGCGAAAATAAATGCTTTGCTTTGTAAAAAGAAGCACATAGGGCAAAACACAGCCACTTGGAGTATGTACTAAGATAGTGTAGCTGGTAATGACACATTCAAAGAAATGTAATTATTAATCAGTAAATATTCATGTCCTGTATTCATACTGATACATGAGGGGTGAAATCAACTTTCTTGATTTTGAAACATACCTGGTTCATTAATAATTACATTGCGTTTGATCTACTTATACGTGTATATCAACATTTGAAAATGATAAATAAGTGCAGTTGCTTGGATTTGAGTGGTTCTTTAGCATGCTAAGTACTCATTTAGGGTTGCAGTGATTTTACCAAAATGTTGAGTAAATGGTAAATGCAGCAGTTTGAGGGGTGTTCGGCGACAAGCCAAGGCACTCCAAACTTTACCCCAAGTTTGTTCGACATGTGATATTATCTGAACTAAAAGGGAGTAGAACTGTAGAAGATGAAGATAATGAACAAATTAATATACTTCTTGTCCTTAATCCTTGTACATTTTTTTTTTTAATTTTTGTACTCCTCTCTTTGCTCAATTATTATACTTACAAATAACACTAACCTTCACTAACGTTTATCATAATCAACAGATAGCTTCTAGAGGTTGTTAGAGTAGCCTTCTG
This sequence comes from Coffea eugenioides, assembly GCF_003713205.1. Lineage (NCBI taxonomy): Eukaryota > Viridiplantae > Streptophyta > Magnoliopsida > Gentianales > Rubiaceae > Coffea > Coffea eugenioides. The sequence continues at coordinate 7,976,161 of NC_040041.1, forward strand.
GTAACATTTTTCAGTTACTTAATATTTTTTTCGTACTATCTAAGTATAAGATTGAATTCCTATTCATGAAAGTAATATATATTTTTGCTCCCCCTCTATTTGGTATATAAGTGGCACAAATACTAGTATTTGACTGGTTACCTATTGAGACTCTATAATCATGCTGCAATATCCATGCACTAGAATAGTCTAGCTAATGTAGTGTGGGTGGTCCAAGAATGTACATGTATTACTTGACAAATACTCCTGTCAAAGCTAAGATCATCATTGATTGGAAAAAAATATCATATATAACTAAATAAAAGTTCAAAGAAAATTCAATCAAATTTCAAAAACTGCGAGGAGGTCTTCATAATCACCATAAATTTAGGGGAAGCCAACATAATTTGGCCTTTTTCATAAGCTGCAAATCCCTCGGGACCTAAATTCCCTTTGATTTAACACTTTTGGGCAACTGTAGCAAAAGAAGAGCCAAAGGAGAGGAAACTTGTTTCACCTTAAATAGCTCTCAGTGTATCTCTTTTGGTTTTCCTCCCTTGAATTCCAAAGCCCCTTTCTTTTCTTTTCTTTTCACAAACAAACCACTCATGTCTCTGTCTGTGTCTTTTATTCTCTCTCCTTCTCTGCACCTCTTTTTTTTTTTTTTTTTTTGTCAAAATGTCCTAGCTTTAGTATTAATTAATTTTGGGCCTATACAGCATTGTACAAAAGGGAGCAACTGCTCCATCTCTGCACCTCTTATTGGTTGCGTATTTTCCAACAGTCCCTCTTAGTTGCTCAAATAGGTGGGGACTAGTGCCAGTAGTCCAGTACTACTTGCACTAACACTTAATCACTCGTGTCACCAAATCCAACCCAAAACAATTACACACAGTAATAGTGAATGACAGACACAGACAAATGTACAAATCCGAAGTCCAAATCAACCAACCAAGACAATCAAGGCAGCAATAAATTCTTTTTCAACCAATCCAAAAACATTTGTCTATCCTTTTACTCTAAAACCTGATTGGTGGGTCTTTCTCAGACAAGTCTTCTTTCTACTCATTTTCTCTCTCTGCCTGCTGCTTCTCTCTGGATCTAAAACTAAACCAATAACAATGGCCGCATGAACAAGTGTCTGTTTTTCCTTTTTCTCTCTCATTAGGGTTTGTTCCCTTATTCCCCCCCTAAATTTGGCAAAATGCCGCCATTTATTTTCTAACCTTGTCTCCTCCACCTTTACTTCTATCCCTCTATTTTTAGAAACCCTTCTTGTCCTTTTTAAACTTTGCATTGTATGCTGGTTTATTCCTGGATTGCTCGAGGGGTTTTGGATACCTTGACTCTTGGTGACTTTCTGATCCCATAATATCCTTTTCTACCATGGCTAGAGAGAAGATTCAGATCAGGAAAATCGATAACGCAACGGCCAGGCAGGTGACTTTCTCAAAGAGAAGAAGAGGACTTTTCAAGAAAGCTGAAGAACTTTCAGTTCTCTGCGATGCTGATGTTGCTCTCATCCTCTTCTCCTCCACTGGCAAGCTTTTTGAGTATTCCAGCTCCAGGTAATTGATCGCTTAATCTCCGTCAGCTAGCTCCTGTATGTATTTCTGGTCACGAATAGTTTAGTTAGCATATCTAGGCTCTTGTTGAATTTTGTGTTAAAGAAATGTAGAAGGTGGTGGAGCATTCATTGGAGAGAGTGAGGAAAAGAACATATAGTACTATTTATATTGATGTTGGTATTCTGAAAGGGTTATAATGATTGATAAATTTTGTTGGGGAATCATTCCTCTAGTGAATCCGTGGTTACTGGTTTCAGCTAACATGGGCTTTTGATCTTATGGTGCCAAGTGCCAGCATGGTCATTTCAGGTTTTCTCATTGTCTAGGTTATTTTCTGCATATCTAGTTCTTTACGTTTTTCACTTTTATGCTATAGCAAGAATCAAGATTGCTTTTTGGCTCGTTTCATGAAAATATTGTTGTATCTGTTTTGATTCTCTAAGTGCAGATGATGGTGTGTAACGAGAAAAAAGCTACTTTACTTTTTTTGTGTCGTTGATATATTATTGTTGTTTTTGTTAGAAGATGTGGAGAGAAAATAAGACAGAGAGACACTGAAGACATTTGCTTAGTTAAATATTGGTTATGGAAGAAAATAAATATATTAAATTATTCCTTTTTTTTTTCCCTTTTTTGCTTTTATATACTGATCCAACTGAGGAAGATTAGGCAATAATTGGACCGATGTCTGCGTTACATGACGCTAGAGATGACAAATTTGCAGAATTCTGATAATTATCGCTCGTGCCCCAAAAAGATAAGGATGGTTTCTGCCAACTTTAAAGATAAGGGAAAAATTACTTCAAAATGTCTTTTTTATTTGATTGTCAGGTACGTTTTTTACTTCAAAATGGTTTCAAGTACGTTTGTTTTTTATTTGATTGTTGTTCATTGCAATGTAACGAGGGAGTTCAGCTCTCTATAAGGATGCTAGATCTGATAGATGTGAATTGTTGGATGCTAAATTATTGGACACTAACTCGGGAAGGAAAGTAGGTATAATTGATTAAACAATAAGACAAAAATTTCCTATCAGCTAATCTAGTATAATGTTTGTTGTCTCGTTAAACTTTTAATTTTCTTTTCTTCAAAAATAGTTAGGAATAATTCCTTTTTTCTGTGTATAATGTCTTCAAAAATAGTTGGGAGTTTTCACATGTGATATGCTAGTACTTCTTATCGAACACATTTGAAACCAAGTGATTTTGGGGAATCAATTGAACTCGTTGTTGAAGATCAATTTCTACGGATAAACTACTGTTTCAAATAAACACATTTCTGCAGATGTACATTTATGAGCAGTGGTATGCTTTAGTGTCTATCAAGCACGAAGGCAAATGTCACTAGCTGTTTTTGCTGGTTTCATGCACCTACGTTTTAACTGATTCATCTACAATCAATTTGCAACTTTTCCATTGGTTGATTCTGAATTAGATGTGGTTTATAGTATGAAGGAAATACTCGAAAGGCACAACTTACACTCGAAGAATCTTGAAAAAATGGAGCAGCCATCGCTTGAGCTGCAGGTGAGTTTCAAGTGGCCAAGCAGCGGATGCTGTATTTGTCATTCCACGATGATTCTGCACCGTTAGAAGTTCTGTATGATTAACATGAATGATCCTCGCTGTTTATGTGAAAAGTCCTTGTAGATCAGTCTAAAATGGTTCTTTTGAAGGGTTGATACTACACTTGGCAATTTGGTTCCTTTTCGCATAGATTTGATTTGTAAAGGAACGGAAATCTTATTTGATGCAGCTGGTGGAGAATAGCAATTGCTCTCGATTAAGCAAGGAAGTTGCTGAGAAAAGCCATCAACTGAGGTCTGTTCTTCTATGTGTTCAACTATGTTTTCTCTTTTTGATGTTCACTGGCATCTATGAAAATTTAACATTGCCAATTCAGGCAAATGAGAGGAGAGGAGCTCCAAGGATTGACTGTTGATGATCTGCAGCAATTAGAGAGGTCGCTTGAAGCTGGATTGAACCGTGTGATAGAGAAAAAGGTTCCAACTTCTTTCCATATGCATTAATGTCGAAGGTATTATAATTTTGATCCTTCATTTCTTAGGTTGGAAACATATGCCTTACAGAATTTTGTTCATTTGTTCAGGGCGAAAAGATAATGAAGGAAATTAATCACCTTCAGCGAAAGGTGAGAAAATTTTTGTGCTTCCACTATTAGCTTTGACCAGCATTTGCTTTTGGTACATTTCCTTTACTCCCATATTTGGTGTCTCTGCTTCTTAAATTGCCCTTAAAAGTGAAACTATCATTCGTACAGGGAATGCAACTAATGGAAGAGAATGAGCGTTTGAAGCAACAGGTAAGTACAGCCATGGACCTCTGGGATCTTATCTTGTGGATTTCTTCCTACCCCATTACCTCGTTTGTTTCTCTGGTGCACGCCCATTATGGCAGCTTCGATTGTTTGCCTGAAGGTGATGGGGGTATCCAATGGAAGCGGGCAAATGGCAGCAGATGATTCAGAGAACGTTCTGTACGAGGAAGGCCAATCATCTGAATCGGTTACTAACGTCTGCAGCTCTACTGGCGGTCCACAAGACTATGAAAGTTCTGATACCTCTCTCAAATTGGGGTAAGTCCATGATTCCTACAAGCTATTGACAACACAAATATCTTAAAAAGGATTCGGGGACATGTTACTGTCATATTAGTCTTTTTTTTTTTGAGGGGGGATTCAGAATGACTTTATTTGCATCACAGATTCATGCAGATCAATGATTAAATGATAACAGCAACAGATATCTTTCCTAACCTTCTCAGTCCAAATTCTTGGAATTTGTTTTTTGCAGGCTGCCATACTCAGGTCGATTGGAAAAGTAAAGTAGTATGTAACACCAAAACGGGCAAATGTGTTGTTGGTGGTCACATTGCATGAAATAAGATGTAAAAGCTAACCAGCAACTTGAGATTCTTGATTCAAAACCAAGCATATTTAAAGAGAGGGAGGGAGTTGATGAGACTGCAGATGATGAAACCATAAGTATCATTGACAGTAAAAATGGGATACGTTGCTAACCAGTATTTCGAGACTTTCTCATTCATCCCTACTGCTACTATTCAATAACTTTAATAGCTATTGCATTTAATAAATTGAGGCCTCTGCCATGGCTATTCTGTGCTAGCTACTTCTTTCATTTGGTTTTATTGATCTCACTTTTGATAAACACTTGTACGTTGCATTATATGAATTTTCAGGGTAAATTGCTTAAATAGAGTTCATAGAGGTTAAGGCTTATCTTCTTCATTTTTTATTTTTTTTGGCTCCTTTTAAGGAAGCGTTGCTTGATTAGGGCTTTATTAACCTATATTAAAAAATACATTGTAGATGCCTTTCATCTTAACCAAGTTTTAAATCTTAAAAACCTAACAGGGATGCTTCTTAAAGATACTTAAAGCATGTCTAGATATTTTTTTTAAAATTTACTTGGAGTATATGTTTTTTTTTTATTATTGTAATTTTTGGAATTTAAGAGCGCGAATGGGAATGCCTTTCATGAAAATGAGACCACAATATAGAGCATGAATTTAATAGGAGATTATTGGGAATAATAATATTTTGAAAAAAATTGTAACACTTTTTATGATATAATGTGTGTCAGATAAAAAATAATTAAAAAATTTTGTTTATAATGCATTCAAATAAAATTTTTTTTTTTTTGCAAGTAAAATCATATCGAAACAGTTACTTTTCTAGGAATTGGTTTCCACATGTTAGCCATGCCTTGCTAGTTGCCACATCTCCATGCAGTGAAAACTGCAGAGTTCAGTGCTTGCTACAAATATTAATAAACCCTTCTGATTTCTGAAATTTGTTGAAAACTGCAGAGTTCAGTGCTTGCTACAAATATTAATAAACCCTTCTGATTTCTGAAATTTGTTGCTTCTGTGGTCAAGAAGAAACCTTGCATCAACCTATTTCATTCCCTGATAATGCAAGTACCAGAGGTAACTACCAAATCTGTAAAACTTATGAAGTAACCATTGCCATCCTTTTGTGACCCCAAAAAAAAAAAATTTATTGCCATCTTTTAATTCGTTGCTGTGTGACTGAACCTGCACTTGCTGAATTATTAGGTAGTTTTTAGCCTTTGCCTTTGGGGAAGCGTCAACTGTGTTGGAAATAAATTCGGGTGCAATAAGTGTAACCTGTTGTCCGCATCGCTGAACCCGTACCGACGTTATCCACTTGTCTTGGGGACCAAGAAAATAAACAGCAATGAATAACGTACAGTTATAGTGGGGTACAAGGCTCACTAAATTGTTTAGATTTCATTTGGAAGGAAGAATAAAAGGGCAAAAAGTTGTGCACTAGGGGGTATAGAAATTAGAAAATTTTGGACTTTTGCCTCCATATAAGCAAATCCATCATAGCGAAACTCTTCAGGAATTTAGTGATTCCGAATGGAACACAATGAATCTAGAATGAAAGAACCGTGCGTTGGGATAAAAAGAAAAAGGATAATTTGAGGGAGTGAGGTTTCTGACAATTGCAGCCACCTTCCATAAGATTTGAAAACTGATAGAAACTTTTCCTAAAAGTATATGTTTTGGTAACAATTGATGATGTAAGTAAAAAAAAAAAAATCCAATATCATCCCTATTTGATATGTAAAACAAATTAAATGCTAAAAAGTCAACTATTACTATTATTCGTTAGATGAAAATATTCAAGTTAATTTTTTGCAGGAAAATTTAAGTCATGTTCTGAAATCTTTCTTTTTTGGTACTTTATACATTCTTTTTTGGTTAAGTAATTTTTTAAGATACTTATTTTAACAAATGCCTCCCTAATTGGTTAGTCGATTTTTTTGTAAATTGATTAATAAATCCAATCAGAAAAATTAGGAATGAAGTATAATATACTAGATTAGATGAGGTTAGAGTTTTAGAATACAAAAGTATTACCAAAAAAGAATTTTCATTCTTCTCTTTTACACTCATTTTCACTTAAAATTTACTCCATAAAGTTTGTGAAGGCTATCATAGTCTTTTCATAACATTAGGAAAAGTAAGTGTAATTTTTCAAACTTCAGGGAAGGTGGCCACAATTGTCAGAAATCTCAACAAAGGTTTCTAAAATTATCCTAAAGAAATAAATGTTTAGGGTTGAAAAAATAAAATTCAACATTTGCGATATGGCGCACAGTTCAACTGTTCAATTGAGCTCAAGCTATGTACCAGTACAAGCAGAACCATTCATTTTGTTGCAGGAAGCGTGGGGGATGTAAGCTAGTCCCAATAGCACTACAACCGCATGAAGAAGAAAAGGAAGGAGAAGCCTTTTAGAACCGTTTAAGCGCTTGCTCTGGCTAGATCGATCGGTCTTCTTCGTTTCGTAATTTATTGCGTTTGTCCCCAACTGTGCAAACATACTTGTAAGAGGTGGAACCAATATGAGATTCGTTACTCACACTGCAAATCAATTAGTAATCACCCCAATACTAATAAAAGTGTCGATCACAACTCATTTGTGTTAATCGGCTCAAATTTATCAGAATCACCTATTTTGATACCTCTACTCCCGGCCATGAAAAATTTAATCAACTTGGCTCTATGTCACAATTTTTTGTTTTTACAAGGGCTCTAATTCAGACGAATCCATCATCAGTATATATCAAATTTACGTACTGTAAAAAAAAAAAAAAAAAGATGTGCTATTCCCTTTGTACCAAAAGGTTCCTGCCTACGATTTAATTAAACCATTGACTTTCAAAGGATTCTGAAACGTCAAGGACTATGAAGGTGACTTCCCCTCTGTTCTTCGTGCTTTTGTTGTACATGCTTCATATATAGATTTGACTCCATTGGCTGTGCTGTGCATGTCTTTGTTTGTTTTTGTTGTTTGCTCACGTGCATATATATATATATATATATATATATATATATCTAACTACAATATAAGTTCGAGTTCGGCTTCCAGTAGCAGCTTCCCGTGGTGCCACGTGGCAGCTCCAAAGCTCAAGTTTAGCTTCTTTCTTTTTGCCTGCCGTTGCTTGTTTCATTGGAGCCTGTTTAGTGAGGTGCTAAGGTTTAGCACTTTTGGTCAAATGCAAGGTACCTTAGGGTGGTTGAATGTATATCATTATTTTACTTCATCTGTGAACTCACTGCCAGTGGTTGTTCACTTACTGCAAGTAGTTGTTGGCTACTAACTTTAAAAGTAGGTTGCTTTTTGTCAAAAATTTAACCATTAGATTGTAGTGCTTTGTACTTTTATGATCTATTGACCGTTAGATTTGTATGATTATCTATGAAGTTGTTGACTTACTTTTTATGTGTGATCTTTTATCCTTAACACTTTCGGTGTTTTTGCCAGACAAAGCTTAACTTTCCAAGACCTGCTTCTGTTTCTTTCATCTTATTCGGTTGTCGTTGGTCTTCATTCTGGGGAAACAAAACGAAAGGAGCGTTCGGCTGGTTCTTTACTTATTTCTTGGTGAGTTTTTATCTGCATTAAATCTCTTGACATTTAATGTCCTTCTTTTTGCATGGCTGTTTACTACTTGTGCTTCATAGTTTTTACGATATTATCATGCAGCTTACTTTCTTCTTCCTCTATATTTATTATGCAACTTTCCTTCTGTTTCTTTAGTATTTGAGTCATTGTTTAAATCACTGCTTATTTGGCTGCAAATGATATTAGTGAACCATATGCGACAGTATACATTGTTTGAGCTGCTGTAAAGTTGGTAGCCATTGTGTGTCATATACTTTCGGTGTTCATCTTCACCTAACCTTTTATTGCTTGAACTTTCAATATAAGGCTGTTATACCTGAGCACAGCATTTGCTTTTCACTCTACGGCTTCGCAATTGATGGATCAGGCACGTGAAGTTATTGAGCCACATTCATGTGGCTATCCAGTACAAATACCTGATGTTAGCTATGTTAGCAATCATCACTGTGCTGTTACGGACATTATGAACAGTTGTTCTGCTTCTACATCAGAACACCTGACTTCCTTGCCTACTAAATATGTAGTTTCTTGTGTGGACAAAAAAACCTATAGGCGACAAGCTTATCTGAGATGGAAATAAAAAAAACTGCTTACGTAACCTGCGGTCCAGAAAACCAAAAAAATGGCTGAATTTGAGCTGTTCTTTATCACAAAATCATGAACAATCTGCTTTGTTGGCTGATGGAATTGCTAGATAGTACACTGTTGGACATAGACAGTCTTCTCATCTAGCATCTACTACAAATTTCAGTAGAGACGCACATATTATGCAGTCACATGCTTCATGTAGCAATGCTTCTATCCTTCTAGATACACATTTAGGTAGATTCTTGTATTCTTAACAAAATTTTGTTTCAGTTTCCATGCATTGTGATGCTAGCAATATCTGAACTTCTGCATTTGACTTTTAGTCATCAATAGCCAACCTGTTCAACAGTCAGCTAATGAAAGAAATCTTGCACAAAATAAAAGAAAACGTCCAGGTTAGCTTTGACCTTTATTCTTGATTTGCATTCGTATTGTTTATAGCTATTTAAATTATTGGTTACTTCAGATATCATTCTGTTCCTGTTAGAAAGAAGACCTAGAAAAGGAAGAGAGTTGTTGGATTTAATAGCGAATACTGCTGACATTCTGCCAAAGCAGAGAGTTCTCGACACTGTGGTGCTAAAAAGTTTTTCTCAGAAACAGCAAATTTTTGCTGTTCTGATGGTGATATTATGCTGGCAAAGAACAGACTTCCTGATATTTTGAGAGAATTACTGACGTCATCTTCGGAGGAAGCAAAAGCATTCAGGGAGCTCATTAGGACTTACAACAATCAATATGGAGTCACATCTTTTGGTGTTAAGTGTAATAGGGATCTGTGTAGATGAAACAATGAAGTCTATACATTTAGGATTCAAGGACAGGTGTATCATATTCTAAATAATTTGATACCAAATAATGGTTCAGGCAGAAACATGCAGCTTTACTTTCATGATATTGAAAATGAAGTATCTAATCGTCTAGCTGCCTGTCCTAGATTATCTGAGAGTGTGATAAAGAAATTAATCACTGTTTTTCAGCATAATCCATATGCTCGCTTCTTTAGGAATTTATGTCACATTCCTAACTTAGACAGCTACAAAATAGTGTTGCATACTCTTCCTGGTCTAGATCAGAGAGTATATAACAAACCAACAGAGTCACAAGTTGCAGCATTATGGGTAGAAGGAGAAGAAAATGGTGAAAATAGCCGCCGTAATAGACAAGTTTACACTTGTGGTGGTTCTCCACGTAACATTCAGTATTATTATGGCTGCTATGATCCATTACAATACCCTTTAATGTTTCCATTTGGAGAGCTGGGTTGGCATCAAGGAATTGCTAAGAAAGGCATAAAAACAAGAAACAGAAAGCAAAAAACAAAAAATGCATCAGCTGAAATGATTGCCCCAGCAACTGCTTTAAGTGCTGATCAGCTGCTGTACAATGAAGAAATTGGTCAGTCAAAACTTAAAGTTAGATAGTCCATTATTATGAATAGAGATTTTTTAGTCATACTGAATAGTTATATGGTGTCGTCTTACAGCAATGCATGGACTGGAAGAGGATCCAACTTTTGTTTCACTGAGGGAATATTACGCGTACAAACTTCAGATTAGAGATTCAAATGAATCTCTGCTTCTGCATTTTTGCAGATTGTTTCAACAGTATGTTGTTGATGGATATGTGAAGATTGAGAAACAAAAACTAGACTTTTTCAGGTCACAGCAGGAAGAAATCAGGAGAGAATTTTTGAATGGCATAATGGATGCAGTGGCTGCTAGAGAAACTCATGGGTCAAATATTGGCCAACGAATTATACTGCCACCAGGTTTCATAGGAGGTCCTAAAAATATGCGTCGCAGATACATGGATGCAATGACTTTAGTGCAGAAATTTGAAAAACCTGATCTGTTTTTGACAATGACTTGCAATCCTAATTGGCCAGAAATCAAGGAACATTTGATTGCTGCAGATGAAACACAGAACCGCCCAGATTTGATTTCAAGAGTCTTTCATGCTAAGTTAGAAAAGTTAAAAGATGAACTTTTTAAGAAGCACATTTTTGGTGAGATAGCTGCTTATACATATGTAATTGAGAATCAAAAACGAGGTATGCGTCACGCACATTTCCTTTTGATTCTCAAATCCAAGTATAAGTTGTATACTGCAGATGAATATGACAAAATAGTTTGTGCTGAGATACCTGACAAAAAGAAATTTCCTCATCTATATAAAATGGTAGTTAAGCATATACATCATGGTCCTTGTGGTTCAGCAAATCCACAGAATGTCTGCATGAAAAAAAATGGATTCTGTAAAAACTCTTATCCAAAAGAATTCTGCAATGCAACTATTCAAGTAGCTGATGCATATCCAAAGTATAGGCGCAGAGATAATGGCATCAAAGTTAAAGTGAGAAATGTATGGCTCAATAATCGCTGGGTTGTCCCTTATAGCGCCTATCTACTTGCAAAAATTGACTGCCACATTAACATTGATATATGTTCGACAGTAAAGGCAATCAAATATATATACAAGTACATTTGTAAGGGACATGACAGAACCAGCTTTCGAGTTGTAGCTGATAGTCCACATTGTGAGATTGATAAAATCAAACAGTATGTGTCAGCAAGATGGATATCCCCTCCAGAGGCTACTTGGAGAATTTACAGGTTTCCAACTAGCGAGATAAAGCCAGCTGTTATTCACTTACAGTTGCATCTGGAAAACCAGCAACCGATGAGCTTCAAGAAGAACACTGATCTGCCTAATGTTGTCAATAATGGTCAACTAAGAAAAACAATGTTAACTGAATTCTTTTACGTGAACAGAATGAACAAGGAAGTTGAGGATCTGAATTACACCTATGTGGAATTTTCAGAACATTTTGTTTGGAGTCCGAGCCAAAGAATGTGGAAAATTTGTGAGCAGAGAGATTCTATAGGTAGAATAGTTGTTGCACATCCTGGTAAAGGTGAAAGATATTATCTAAGATTGTTATTGACAAAAGTCAGATGTCCAACATCATTTGCAGATCTCAGAACTTTTGCTGAAGTTCAGGTGCAGACTTTCCGTGAAGCAGCATTGTTAAGGGGATTACTGGAGGATGATAACAGCCAGGAACTTTGTTTGCAAGAAGCTTCTCACTTTCATATACCATATGAAATGAGAAGATTGTTTGCAACACTCCTGGTTTATTCAAGTCCCAATAATCTGCCATCATTGTGGTCTAAATTTGAAGATGTTATGTCTGAAGACTTTCTTAGATGCAAAACTTTAACAGCAAGTCAAGTTAGAACAAAGGTGCTTGATCAAATAAATGGCTTCTTACAGTCTATGGGGAAAAATATTTCTTCATTCAACTTGTACCCACTTGATTTCTCAATGGATGATATGGAAAGTCAGACAAGGGAGTTAAATGCAGAAAGAAATATAAGTGTTGCAGCAGCTGATTTGGATACTTGTGCTTTGCTGAATCAAAAGCAAAAAGAAGCATTTAATGTCATCTGTGAAAAAGTTTACACCAACAAAAGTGGTGCTTTCTTCGTTGATGGTCCGGGAGGTACCGGAAAAACCTTTTTATATCATGCATTACTCGCTGATATAAGATCAAAAGGTCATGTTGCACTTGCTACCGCAACATCTGGAATAGCTGCTTCAATTCTTCCAGGAGGGAGAACAGCTCACTCGCGATTCAAAATTTCAATAGATATTTCTGATGGAGGAACTTGTCGGATTAGTAAGCAGAGCTCTCTAGTAACTTTGATCAAAGAATCAAAGCTAATCATTTGGGATGAGACTCCAATGTCTAAACGAGCAGCTATTGAAGCATTGGATGATATGCTTAGAGACATCATGAACTCAAACAAAATTTTTGGAGAAAAGGTAGTAGTTTTTGGAGGTGATTTCAGGCAAACATTACTGATTGTTCGTAGTGGAACAAAGGCTGAAACAATTAATGCTTGCTTCATTAATTCGTCTTTGTGGCCTCACTTGCAAAAGTTACAATTAACTGAAAACATGAGAGCAAAATCAAATCCATTGTTTACACAGTTTATATTGAAAGTAGGAAATGGTTTAGAACAGCTGCACAATACTGATTTGGTTGTTATACCGTCTTCAATTATGATCAAATACACCAATGAAGTTGATTCACTTGAAAGACTGAAGGATGCTGTCTATCCTGATATTAACACTATATCAGAAAATGCAGCTTTGTCGTTGAACAGAGCAATATTGACAACAAAAAACCACTTTGTTGATGAAATCAATGATTTGATGTTAGAAAAGTTTCCTGGACAAAGAATTGAATACATCAGTTTTGATTGAACAGTTGATCCGAATCATCAGGCTGAGTATGGTGATTTCCTTAACACATTAAGTCCGAGTGGTTTGCCTCCTCACAAGCTTGTGCTTAAGCCACATGCACCAATAATTTTGTTACGAAATCTTGATCCAACTGAAGGGCTATGCAATGGAACAAGACTGATCTGCAAGTCCTTGACTAAAAATGTCATTCATGCAGAAATAGCAGTTGGTCACTTTGCTGGCAAGAAGGTCTTCATACATAGGATTCCTTTGCAACCTACAAATGATGACCAATACCCTGTTCCTTACAAAAGGACTCAATTTCCTGTTCGTTTATGTTTTACTATGACTATTAACAAATCTCAAGAACAGACACTTGATTTTGTTGGTCTCTATCTGAAGGAACATGTCTTTTCACAAGGACAATTATATGTTGCATTGTCCCGTGCCAAAACATCAAATGCTATTCGGGTTTTGATTAAACCAGAGTACTTTAGCTTAGATGATATTGATTGCATAAAAAATATAGCTTATAGAGAAATATTGGATCATTCTTGTTACGTTTCTAAAAGTAAATATTCAATTTTGCTTCCTTCATTTTTTCTGTTATGAAATCTATAAGTGTCAACTCAACATTCACATGTAGCCTGACTCTTTTTCGTTGTTATTATTTTAGGACAGAATGAGCAGGCGTTTATTCGACATACTTGATATCAATAAACAAACTGGACCATGGACCGTCCTTGTTCAGGTTGTTGAAAGAGGAAATGTACATGTAGCACGTACTGCACCATACAAAAAATTCCGTCGATTCTTGTTGACTGATTCTCAGGTATAACATACTAGGGCTACTATCGAGCCAAGTCGAACTCGAGTAACACCATACTCGAGCTCGAACTCGATCTCAAACAATATTACTCGAACTCGAACTCGAGGTCGAACGAGTATATAAATTTGAGCTCGAGCTCGACTCGATAAAATGAAAACTAAACTCAAGTTTGACTCGTTTGGACTCGAGTAAATATCAAGCCTAAGCTACTCGAGATCGAGCTCGAGCTCGAGTTCCTATTTTCTCAAAATTCAAATTCCAGATTCATGTTAACAGGTTTGCCTTTCCAATATAAACCAGATTTCCAGATTTTTAGACTTCGAATATAAACCATGACTAACAAGTGTATATGATGAAACAGGTTTGCCTTTTCAAATTCATCTCAAAGTACAGATAATATCAGTTAACATCCTCACAAATAAAAGTTAACAAGATATCGAAATAGACTTGAACCACCACTGATCATTTAACATCCCAAATTAGTGTCAAAAGTTTCGAGCATTACAAAATACAAAAGTAACAAGTCAGCTTGAACTACCACTGATCAGTCCATTAAGATATTAAAAAATGAACAACACCGCAAGACAAGCACACAAGATTCCAATATGCATCAAGATTCAAAAGGACAAGTGCAACCACAGCTAGTTTAACAAAAGAAAGGTGCTAGTCTGCTTGGCATCCCAGTACGCATCAGAGGCCAACCCAAGATTCAAAAATTGCAGTCCTATCAAGAATGCAGTTGTATCAATTTAAAGAACAAAAGTAAGAAAAAAACAATTAAGAACTACAAGATTCCATAAGGACCATACTACTAAACCTGGCTATTTGAGAGACATCTTCATACTTTCGGCAACTCAACTTCTTTAATTATCTTAACTTACTGCATATTAGAAGAATGAGAAAGAAAACAAAACATTAAAAGTTAGAAATAATTTAGAAAATAATAAATTGAGTAACTTATGCACAAATAGTGGTCTCGAATACTAAAATATTGAATATTACCTTCATTTTCTTTTTGATTCCATGGAGATTTCTACACCAGTCTCCGGCACACAGCAATACTTGAACAGTTCTCGGGTGAAGTGAAGCTCGATAGGAGTCTATTACTCGAGTCCCGGCACTAAACGTTGCCTCAGATGCCACTGTACTTACTGGAATGACCAAGATATCACAAGCCATTTGAGACAACACTGGATAGGAAATTCGGTTTATTTTTCACCATTCCAAGCAATCAAATGCTTTCAGGTCTGCTCCAGTCTTTTGGCGAGGCTTATCTAAATAATCAACCAGTTTCGACTTAAGGGGTTCGTTAGTCTCAACTTCATCACAGTAGACATCGAAATCATCCCAAGAAGAAGAAGCTGGTGCATTTTTTCGCCGCCCTTCTAAAGAACAATCTTCCATTGCTCTTCCTTCTATACTTGCCATTAAAGCAACATATTTCTCATAAAGATCAAATAGGACTTTTCGAACATTTGAAATATGCTCTTGAGTTTGGAAAGGAAGATACATTTGAGGGTATGCGAACTCTACAACTCGCATTTTCTGTCTCGGATCTAAAATGGCAGCAATTGCCATTAGCAAATTACAGTCACCCCAATATTTATCAAACTTGGATTTCATCTTTGTTACCATGGTCCGGATGAAGTCGTCTTCATTGTTGACTTGAGCATCTAAAATTTTCTTAATTTTTGCCACCTCTTGAAGGAACAAGTTGCTTGTAGGATAATCAATCCCAGACATAATATGTGTGGCTGTCCAAAATTTCTCCAAGTTAGAGCAAACCTTTTCTACTTAATCCCAATCATCAGGAGATGGGCAAAAATCATAAAGTGGCTCTCTATCTTGAAAGCGGGGAAAAATATCTCTAAATTTGATGGCACAATTCAGCATCTCGAAAATGGCATTCCATCTAGTCCGACAATCATAAAGCAATTTTTTTCCAGGTATTCGGAGCTGTTGGGCAATTTCAGCAAACAGCAAAGCTCTTCCCTCGGAGCGATTGACAAATTTCACACTTTCCCTAATATTGTTGGTGATGTCCACTATCTTGGAAAGGTCATCTTGAACCACAAGGTTCAAGATGTGTGCACAACATCGAACATGAAAAGGTTTGCCTCCACATAGCAGCTTTTTTGATCTAGAGAAGTCATCCTTCAAAAGTCGGATAGCAACATCGTTATTGGAGGCATTATCGACTGATATAGTATGTATCTTGTGATCAATTTCCTATTCCTTCACGCACTTAAAAATTGCAGCAGTAATCTCCACCCCACGTCGAGGTGGTGGTATGTGAACAAAATTGAGAATTATCTTCTGAAGCTTCCAATTTGAATCAATCCAATGTCCAGTGATGACCATATACTCTATTTTCTGATTTTTAGATTTTCAAAGGTCAGTTGTGATGCTCACTTTTTTGCACATGCTTCAACTTATTTTTTAACTTCTTCTTTTCAACTTCATAGACTGTCACGCAATCATTTTTTGCTGTTCCCCGGGAGATCTTTTGCCACTCTGGCATACCCCGTCTCATCATGATGTTAAAACTTTCTTCCTCCAAGATAGTGAATGGATGCTCATGCATTAACACCCAATGTGCAGCAGCCTCTCTCATTGCCTCCATATCAAACTTACCAGTATGTAATGCCAGCAAAGTCGAAAATATCTCATCAGCTGGCTGGAAATTTAGTTTTGTTTGCTGTGCTACCATTCTAAGATGTACTTTTCTAGCTGAACACGAAATCCTATGCCTTAACATGCTTGAAGTTTGCTTAGATTTGCCCCTTGAAAGTTTTTTCCTACAATGGACGCACGTGGCATAGAAAGTGCCATTTTCTTCAATTTCTTCAAAGTCATCCCAAACTTGTGATGTTTTACTTCTTTTTGGAATATGAAATTCATCATCACCTTTATCTTGCTCTCCTTCTGTTACATTTTTCTCCATAGCATTCACTTGTGTTCCTTCATTCTCAACTGGAGTTTTTTCAGTTCCTTGATCAGTCACATGTATTTTTGGATTTGGAGTTGTGTTGTTGCTAACAAAAACAGGACTATCGAGCAATATTGGAGAGGATGAACCAACATTTGATAGCTGAGGGATAGAAGAAATCTCAGGCGGACTACATCCATCTTCAATATGCCAAAAAAAAAACCATAAACTTGATTAAGTCTTAAACTATTAGTACATTAATCTCACAGGAATCATTAAGTCTTAAACTACAAGGATTACATGTTGGTTTTTCATCAACCAAGAACATGCCAAATTACATTACATGTCGGTTTAGCCAATTGCATAGGGGCAAGGTCCATTCAAAACCAAACAATGAGCCAATATCTAAGCAGTCAACCTAGTCTTTTGCACAAATCTTTTGTTGGGGGCCACTAATTCAATGCCAAGAACAGCAAAATGCTTTCAGCAATTCATACGGGATATAGCAAAATGCTTTTAGGTGAAGTGTGGTCCCTCTGTTAGTAGTGCACAATCCACTATCACTAGTAAAGTAAAGCAAAATGCCAAGGACAGCAAAATGCTTTCAAGAATTGATACGGGATATAGCAAAATGCTTTTAGGTGAAGTGTGGTCCCTCTGCTAATAGTGCACAATCCACTATCACTAGTAAAGTAAAGCACACTATATAATGCTTGACAATGAAAAACAAAGATTATATCCACGGGGGAAATGAAATCAGTTTCAAGAAAGCTTCTTTCCTATCTCTTCTTTTTACTCTTAGTCCCTGAGACTCGTGGAGAAAGAACAGAGACAAAGTGCAGAATGAATCAGTAGGTTACCTAGTCCCTGAGGTACAACAGCTAATCTTGAACCACCAGTAGAAGGGCCAGTGTCACTTTCCATTTTTTCTCCAAAAATTTACTCCAATAGCTTTTACTCCCTTTTGATTCCACCTTAAATTTAAGCTGCAAATTGCTTATTTAATAGCTTCTATTCACTGTTAACAAAACCCACAATTTTTACCAAAGACCCAAAATTAGGTTTTCATATTCTGAAGCAGAATGGGAACTTAGACTCAAAAATTCACACTCAAATACCAAGGTCAGTCGTTTATTACCTCAAATGAGCTGCATTAACTGCCGGCTGCAAGGTGCTTTACAATCGAGTGACATTTTGCCGCTAGTCATGCTACAAGTGCAGAGGAGAAAATCAGCGGTTCAGCGGGACCATGTTGTGATTTGTGAAGTTGAAACCAAAAGGAGAAGCAAAGCACGACGGCGATGTTGGTTTTTGCTCACTTGCGAGCTACGATGAAGTACTAAAGGTTTGAACTTTGAAAGTGAGATTGCGAGAGTGCATTCTTGTTTAGGGTTCAGACAATAAGGTAAACGAGAGTGATTTTTTTTCTTGTTTTTAATTTTTTACATTTTAGATTTATCACATTACCATTTTGCTATCCATCATTTTTTTAACTAAACATTATTTCATATAAATTTATTAAAACACAAACCCATAATAGTCATTCCATACTTAAAATATATATAATATATATATTATACGAAAACTCGATTAGGCTCGTCGAGCACTCGAGTAGTTATTTTAGGAGTTCGAACTCGACTCGTTAAATGTAACGAATAGCTCGAACTCGTATCGAGTTCGAGTCAAGCTTTTTACCAAGCTCGCGAACGACTTGACTTGACAGAACCCCTATAACATACTATATAATATGTACCTGTTTTTTGTCACCGTAATTACTAAATAACAATTTCTCACATATATGAATACATAGGGAACAAGAGTATCTGCTGTGCTTTACGATGCTTCCACCAGGCAGTTTTACTACATGCTTTGGCCATTCAGGAGATATTATATTTCAAATGCTATACTTATGGATACTTCTGTCAACTTCAAACTTGATAATTATCTCTTTTCATGGGCTATTAACAATGACACTTTGATTGAGCCTTATGAAGAACCAGTTGTACCAGCACTGCCATGTCCATTTGAGCTGACTCAGTTTGATGATCTGCATAGATATGCAGACACAGAAAATCTGCAAAGTAAGTTAATAATACAAATACACATTTCATACCTTATCAGTTATAAAAACACAGTTTCTATGTTGAAGAAAATTATTATCAGCTTATTATTTCTCTTTGTTAACACAGATGTGAAGGCAGTTGTTTTGCATGCTTTTCCTCAGAAACAGCAGAGCAACAACACAACAAGAGATTTTGTCATTGTGAATGAACAGTTAACTACTATTATTATGAACTTCAATGTAACTTCAGAGAATTTTTATATGATATACTGTAATTTATTTTCCTTTTTTTTGAAGAAAAAAGCTGATGCTCCTCACTCTTTGGAATGAATTTGAAAAAGATGATGGAACAAAGATTATGAACAACATTGGTTCAGCACCTTTGATCATAGCAATGAGGGTTAAAGTCACAACCTTTAACTGTAAGCGTATACTTTACATACAGATTGACTGCTTATAAATAATTGTCATATATTTATATATTATCTTTTAACTTCGTTCTTCTTTTTTCAGCTCTTTCCTTGACCTCTCGATTGTCATCTTGTTTCCTTCACAATCCTCCTTTACCTCCACAAATGCAGCTGAATCAATGGTGAACAAATCCATTTATTTGGATCAATGTAACTATTCCTATATAGGTCCCTGTAACTCATTTCTTTTTGTGCAGGTATTTTGATCATAAAGAAGAACTAAAAGAACTACTTGAGGAAAAAACATACAAAGATCCTTCCATCTTACTTCCTCCTCCAAAAGAAGAAGATGTTAAAGAGATACGTGATGTTTTGGCTTCATCTGACACTGTAAGTTCCATTCATACAACTCCAAATACACATTTATCAGTTACAATAATCATTTTACTAACATTTAATAAATTAATACTGATAATTTTGGTAGTATTCTTCACAATTTATAACATCGAATGTTTTGCTATAACAAAAAACTGCTTGGATACGAGGTGCTACAAATTACATTCCTGGACAAGGAAAGTGTTGGTTCACTGCTTGCATGAATTGTCACAAGAATGTTAATGCTCAAACAGAATGGATTATAACCTGCCCGTAATGCAATGAATCTACTCATGTTGAACTAAGGTGACATAATATCAATCAAAATTACAACTTAGTAAATAATGTTACATATTGTCTTTTTCAGCTTTTCTGCTAAACAAACTTCAAGATGCTTCAGGTGTCGCATTGGAATTAGCCTGACTAACCAGACTGGAAGCATGAACTGCATTGTCTATACTCCAGATGCTGAAAACTGATTCATTATACTGCTATTCAGCTTCAACATGCATATGAACACGCAAGTTTCAGAAAACTTATTTTCTTAACTATATAGACTCCATAACCAATTTTTCCACTGTAACAGCTATTTTTGCTTCAAAACACGCATTCCCAACTATGTAAGCAGATTTTACATTAATTTATTTGTAAAACACACATTATTCTCTGTTAACATCATACTTCTAAAAAATCACTGATTATGAAAACTATTGCTATGCTATAAATCTTCTATCATGCTAGCTAGCAAATTACAGTATCGTTTAGGTAATGTACTCTGTTTTGATTCTATCGTATAAATGTTGTAACATATTGTGAATCAAATATAAAAATTTTGATAAAATTTCTATCCTCAACAAATTATACAGAGGCTATCTTTAGATATGGAACTTGCAGAATCTATCAGCAAGCATGCACTTGTTTGCTTTGTTCGCTCCTATGATATACAATACCATGGCCAGTCACAGAAAAAGAACACCGTTGTGAAAGCTTACAGTGTTTAAGAATTACCTCAAATATTGCTGGCTGTCGACAATGACAGGGGTATAGAAACGCGAGCCAGCCTTCTTGCACCACCAGTTCTAGAGGGAAAGCACAAAGCTGAGGAACAATTATTCTCTCCAACAACCAAATTGATACTTGAAGAAATTACTGCAGGCGTCTCTGCTACCCATGCCAGTTCAAACTTGAAGATTCCAACAAAAAGAAGTCTATCCTTTGAACAACAGAGCATACCCAATGCAACTCCCTCTGGACAGGAAACATCAGCAGAACTTCTACAAGTCGATCTTGACGTGAATGCTTCTACTCTCCTGCCCACAGGCACCCCTCCAGAAAAAAATGCAGAACCAAGTCCATCAAAAAAGTTGAAGAATATCATTGAATCTGAGTAATCATCATGTCTAAATCAGGAAAGATCTTTTGTTAAACACTGCTTTTGTTCCATTGTCTAAACTCTCTCTTTTGTTAACATATTACGATCCATTATCTTTGCTTGACAGACATAAAGGATAGTAATATATCTTTTGTATCCTTTGGGAAAAAAACCCTTATGGAATAGCAATGTGAAACTATCTGATGCATATCTCCTTAAAGCCTGTTTTGGAATGTTATGCATGCTATACAGTAGCATGAGCAATCGCAAAAAAATACAATCAATTGTCAAAGTCAATGCCATGCGACAATTCCATCAAATATTACTAGCTGTGAACAACAGCAGTGTTATAGAAATAAGAACCAACCTTCTTGTACCACCAATCCTGGAACACCACAAACCAAAAAAAAAAAAATTTTCCAACAACCAAATTCATATTTGAACAAATTACTGGAACCTTTTCTCCTATCTATGACAAATGAACCTTGAAAATTTCAACAAAAACAGGCCTATCCTTTAAGCAACTATTCAAACCTCATTGCAGCTTCCTCTGCCCACCAAACATCAGCAGAACTTCCGTGAGTCAATCTTGACATACATACTTCAACATTCCCATCAGCAACCAGCTATCCTCACAAAAATGTACAATCAAATTGATCAAAGAGGATGAAGAACATCAATGAATCTAACTGATTATCCTATTTAAACCAGAAAATATCTTTTGCTAAACACAAATTCTACAACATTCTGTAAAATCTTTCTTTTGTTGACATATTATCATCTCTGACGCATTAAGAACAATCTTCACGATAAACTACATAGATTATGTTAATTGAACATTCTAAGTGGATCGATAGACCTAACAGTTAATTTTTTCCTCCGAAACCTCTAGATCCTGCAAATTTTATTGCAGAACTCATCATTCAACTCTGCTTAATTTTACTGCAACACGTCAGCTTAGGCAAAAGAATTGAACAAAAGATCTTTGAAAGACAATTAAACTTCAAAAAATCATTACAAACAAACTACCACTCACTGACTTTGAAATTCAACAGATAACAAAACTTACACCACATTGAATTTGGTCACCTACTCATATCAGTAAACTAACAATTGTCAAGAAACATTACAAACAAACTACCATTCACTGACCCTGACATACATCACATAACATAACTTATACTATGATGAATTCAGCCTCGTAATCATAACACTAACAAGTTATCTACTCTATGTTTTTACGTGACTTACAAGTTACTATTGCATGCTACTCAGTGAGTTTTTACCTGCTGCACTAACTTCCTGCTATCTACATTTCTTTTTATATATACCCAAAAGTTTCCTTTCCACAAACGGTCAGTTATTATTCACAAGTATATTCCGCAAAACAGCCTTCAGGTGTGCACTCACTCTCAATCTACACATCTCTTTCAGTTTTCATTTTTCTACAACTTTATAATTTACAACTTAAAAAAACTACAAATTCTTCTATTCTTCTTGCATACCGTTACATATAGAACCAATTTTTCTATTCTTATTTTACATTCATGGCAATATGTTGACAGAAAACAATGGCCATGACAACTTGCAATTTAGCTGAGATCAACTCCTATAGTACCAATTGGACCACCATCATACAGGTAATTGAAGCAACCCTTACTCGAACCACCAACAGATTCTCACCGGCCAAAGGATACCGCCAATTTCTACTCTCAAATTCACAGGTACATATATTTCCATTTAACATGATTTATATACAGAATTAACTCTATTACAAATAACTAACCACCTTCAAATTCTTCAGGGAATCACAGTTCAGGCAATAATATTTGATAATGACATTCCACTTGTTAATGGCTTACTGATTCCAATCAGAAAATACTATATATCCAATGCAACAATACGCCTCAATCAACAATCATCCTCAACACAACAATATCCCTTCTACTGGATCCTGACAACTGCAACTCTCATTCAACCAATCAATGAACTGGAAACTGCAACCATTCCGCCATTTTTGCATTTGGACAGCATGTCCAACCTCCATGTCTACGCCCACACTGATAGATATATAAGTATTCTAATATTTTATCTATCTTTTCTCTTCAACATTATTCTTTATATTCATATTACATAATTAACCAAAAAATTACTTCAGATATACTTGCCATTGTGATTTATGCTTTATCCCCAAAGGAAGTTCAATTCCAGGAACGGACAATTCCAGCCAGAGATTATATCATCATCAATCAACAGTACAGTATCATTCACTATAAAAACGTTTACAGTTTACATAAACTATATTAATCATGTACTAACCATAGAAATTTCTGCTTCTCAGAAAAGGCCACTGCTCATGACACTTTATAACGATTTCCAGACCAATGAAGGTGCTTCTATCATAGCAAGAAAAGAGCCTCCTGTTGTCCTAGCATTGAGGCTTAAAGTGACTACAAAAAACTGTAAGTTCTACTGAGTTCCAAACTTTGCTATGCATTGTTTAATTTAACAGTAAAATCCTTCATTTGTTCTATACATTCCCTAGATCTGTCATTGGCAACACAACCAACATCTGTCATAATGGTAGCACCTGATGTTCAACAATCAATGAAACTCAATCACTGGTAACTATATAGTCTTACTATTGTGTTTCATTAACAAATTCACACTACAGCTCTTATTACTTATACCGACACTATTTCAGGTTCCATAACAACCTGTCGTATTTAGCCTTGGTCATTCAAGAAAAAATCTTTGCAAATCCAAGAACTATTATTCCTCCAGTCCAGAGCAATCAAATCCAACAGATCTAGACAGTCCTTCATGCAAAAGGAATCGTAATTCCCTATTCTTCTCAAACATTTCATTTCGCGTTTACAATTTTTCCACCACAATGACGTAAACATTTCCTATACAAATAACAGCAGAAACCAACAGCCTGGATTAAAGGTAGAGTTGAGATTAGTTGCATAGAAGGACCATTTTAGTACTCAGCCTGCCCGTTATGTCTTCGCTCTAATGATTTCATAAACACGTGGGGATTGAAATGTCAATCATGTGATATCGAAATCAGCCCTATTCCCAGGCAAGTGACAAATACATCAAATAAACACAAGATATTTGTTACCTTAATAACTAACAAACAAGTTGATCATATAGAGCTTGCATCTCCCTCTTCATAACTGACTCAACTGCTAAGATACACGCTGTCACATTAGGAGAAGCAGCTGAAGCCCTGATGTGCATCAACGCCAGTCACCTACAACAAATTGACAATAAGGTACAACATTTATCTAAACTTACATTCCTTACTAATATTTTTAATTACAACATACATACTATTTTCTATGCCCAGAACATGAATCTGCTACATCAAATCACTCAAGCAATCCAAGGCAAAATATTGCTTTGTTACATCAAACCATCCAATCCACATGAAAAAGCAATCAAAGGGACCAATCATGTTATAATTACAAGCTACAATGAAGAAGAAGTCACAGCTGCTGAATACGCTTGACAAAGACCAAAAATACTGCCTAGAATCAAGCTTCTACATAAGTAGTATAGTTTATGTGTATTTCTACGTTCACTACAGTAGTTGCATTGCTCTACTGTAATTTTGATGTGTAGCCTCGGCAAGTTAATGCAAAAAAGAATTTGCTTATCTAAATATCTCTTCTGTCAAACTAGAATTAAATAAATATAACCAATGCAGCACAACAAATTTTCCTTGACACTTTCTGCACTCCTAACATTTTCCTGCTATCTGTCATATGGCTCCAATACACCTTTCATACTTTGTAACACAGACAAAATACAACTTCCATACTTTGTAACACAACTAATACTATACCAAATTGTAAGTTTAACTTCTTCGCCATTCTCCTTCCCCTGATAACATACTGTATCAAGTTCCTCTTACATCAAAAGCAATGAATGTAAATTTTATTGCCACTCTTCTTCTATTCTTACGTGCCTTTCTCCTATGTCTATTTTTGAGATCCAAACTACCAACTTAAAGATAAATTACTACCTCTACATTCTTTAAAAATATCATCTTCGCTAGAAAAAGCAATATAAAAAAATTTTATTTTCGAAATTTCAAACAATTACACAATTGGTGCAACTCAAATTTACAAAAAATAATTAAAAACAAATTTATCTCAACATGTATTCTCTAAATAATATATTTAATAATATTTAGTAAAATGAAAACCCTAATAAATTTAATAAATATATGAATTTGTCATTATCAAAATTTGTAACATACTTTTCCGCCCCTAATTTTTGTAATCTATAAAAAAAAATTAACATTACATTTTAAATATTAACCTATTATCAATAGGTAAACTTATTACAACGTACAATTAATATTTTTTATATCTCTTTTTGTTGATTTGAATGTAAAACCTCATACATATTTCAATTAAACTATTATTATTGTCATTCTGCACATACTTCAATCCAATTCTCTTTCAACAAAGCTATATAGCACACAATATGCACTGCTACTCTTTCATAACTTTCTCACTCTGCATATTATCCACGTGCATTTCTTCAGTTCTGTACTATATATCAGCAACAACTTCTTTCACTTTGAATTACAATCCAATCGATACACCCGATAACCGCAATAAGCTTCCTCTTAAATATATTCATCAACTCTCAAGAACACCTTAACCATCTCTCTCCCTTTCTGTATCGTTTTTCTTCAGACTACATAAAAATCTATGGCAGTAAACATTGACACGAGCAATTCCTCCAATCACGGGCGCAGTCGTTCCAACTTCACCGAAGGATATTTTTTGTTCAAATGCAACCAAAATAAAAAGGTAATTATCTTTTATTCGTATATACATATATAGAATACAACAAAAAGTTTTCTATTACACAGCTTCACCGTCTGCACTTTCAATTTTCAGATTCTGGCATCAAGCTTTCACTGCATGCTGAAACTCCATAACAAACACAACATAACAATCATCCAAGGAAATTAGAGTTGGACTATTCAAATTACAGGAGAAAAATTTGGAGCTGGATGGACAGAATTTCAAAAGTTTAATTTGCTTAACAAAGATAATTATATACTGCTTCGTCAAATCGGCAACCTAAACTTTGATGTTATCCAGTTTACAGAACTTAAAATGCACAGTTTCTCTTTCTAATATTCTGCAATTGCAATATTCTGCAAATATTCATGGTGAGTCAAGGTACGATACTTTTTTCTACCCAATCTGCCTACAAATATCTTTTCACTTTTTTACTGCCTTTTTTTCCTCTCAGGTGATATCAAGCCAATATATATTCTGTATCAGCATATATGCTCTTCCATCAAACCAGATATAACTCATGATATTATGAATTCCATATCTTTTTACCAAATTTTCGATGAAAAGAACAAAAATAAATTTGTAAGTATAATTCTTACTATATAAATATTATCACTTCTACTGAAATAAGAAAATCCAAGAACATTTGCTCACACGTTACCAGTATTTTTTTTTTCTATTTCAGAAAATACCAAAGTTCGTTACGGTATTCCTAAACGAAACAAGAACACCCCTCATCACTCTAAGAGCTGGATATAAAGTTTTTCAAGTCAAGATAGACGGCCGACAATTCACCAACAATTGGCAAACATTTGCTCAGCAACATGATCTGCAGTTGAAAGAAAAATTTTAGTCTTCATACCAGAAACAATTAGCTCATTTACCGTGCAGATCTACAAGAAAGACGACACCGAAAAAATTTTTCCATGGTACAACAACTACTATGTACATTCTTATCTGTAATGAACAATCTGTAAAATGTATTCAGATATCAGTACAACGTTATTTATAATGTCTTCCTACTACTTCAATGACAGATTATATCCCAAATAATTCTACCTTACATATAAAACAAAAAACTATTTAATTTTACATAACTTATGGACTAATTTAACAATACTCCAATAAACACACACTTTTTTTTTTATTAAACTTGTTTCTTTTTGGCTGCCGTTACTTGTTTCATTGGAGCCTGTTTAGTGAGGTGCTAAGGTTTAGCACTTTTGGTCAAATGCAAGGTACCTTAGGGTGGTTGAATGTATATCATTATTTTACTTCATCTGTGAACTCACTGCCAGTGGTTGTTCACTTACTGCAAGTAGGTTGCTTTTTGTCAAAAATTTAACCATTAGATTGTAGTGCTTTATATTTTTGTCATCTATTGACCGTTAGATTTGTATGATTATCTATGAAGTTGTTGACTTACTTTTTATGTGTGATCTTTTATCCTGAACAATGTCGGTGTTTTTGCCAGACAAAGCTTAACTTTCCAAGACCTGCTTTTGTTTCTTTCATCTTATTGGGTTGTCGTTGGTCTTCATTCTCTTTGATCAATTTGATTGTGCATTTTTGTTAGGATAGCTTAAACGAATTCCAAAATAAATTGAAGCTCTCCCCAAAACGCCCATCATGTCAATTCCACCAAACACATTTAGTTTTTATTCCTGCTACCTGCTTCCATCGCTTCCAATTCTTCTTCAACCCACTGCACTATTTTCTTTCTTGCTTTTCAACAGCCACGCAGACGCAGTCAAACATATATCAATGCAATATACCACAAAATCAATTCCCTTACTAAAAAAAATTAAATTCCCCTATTTAATGGTTCAAAATAAATACTACCAATCAATTCATTTAATGCTCCACCGAATACTCAACCGACCCACTTTGTTTGCTTACCTGTTCAAATTAAATACCCATTAAAGCCCTCGACCGACCCCCACTTGTTCAAACATATACAGCCTTCTTCCACCAGAACATTCACTGTCATTTTCCTCTAAAATCTATCACCAGTAAAAAATCCTCAACAGTGAAAACACAGCTAAATTTCCTACTTCGCTTGCACATCAGGTACGCTTGCATCAATTTCCAGTATATTTTGCAGCTGATAGCTGAACAATTTACTTTCAACATATAACTCCCAATTGTCCACAGCTTTTTGCTTCTTCCACATATTCAATGTTCTACAAACATAAAACAAACCTAACTCATAAGTAATATGATTCACTGTTTGGTAGATTATTTTGCTTCATTTTACATTCCGTTTAGTTAAACATTTCATTTTTCATTGATTGATTCCATATACAATTTAATAACCAACAGTTTCATAAACTCTCTACAGTTACATGGACAATGATATCTTTGTTTCTTGGACACTAACCGTCCACATTACACCCCAAAGACAAAAATTATAAAAATACTATTTAGTTACACCCACTGGCCATAAAACCCTTGCTGCTACAGCTTTGCACAAAGATCCCAAACACTATACCTATAAATACGATGAAGCCATCATTGAACAGCATTCTGCCCTCGTTGAAGACGTTGGCTTCTTGAGCTTAAAAATGCTATTTCCATTGCTAAGTGGTTGGAACGTGTCCTCATGTTTGTTTCTCCACACCTACCAGGTAATTGTAAATTGTTATCGTTTACTTCCTATCTTACAAAAATCCTTTATTTCTGAGTATTTGCTAAATCAATTCCTGTTTTTCCAGATGCTCCTCTTCCTCACTTCATACCTGATATATATGGCCCCCTACCATGCTGTTTCACAATTCGTTTTACAAAAAATAAAACACTGGTACTTCTCTGATAATAATACTAATTCCTTTTTTCGCTGCACAAAATTCTAACAACCATAACCTAACATATTCTTAACTGAATAGCGATTGCCGCATGACCTTATTCCAATGATACAACACTGCAGACAGCCATTCCTAACCATCAAAGCAAAAAATGCACATTGGTTGATTGCCTTGACAAATTTGCAATTTGCTGAAGGCTGGAATCACTTTGCAGCAGACCATAAACTTGCCACAGGTGACATCATTCTGTTTAAATATTTAGCAAACATGGAGTTCAACGTAGCCATCTTTAAAAAAAACTACCAGCAGCAAACATTTCCAGATCCATTCTCGCAAATGCATTTTGATAGGACTAACTGTGTTTACCAGCAAGTTATCACGGGCTTATCAAATGATTTCACACAAGATTTAACTTTTCCGGCATTTTTCCATCGTGTCATTGATGATGACACTTTTCGCCTGGTACCTTTTATCTTTATATAATTACTATGATAAATTATTACTCAAACACCCTAACTTATAATATATTTTCACAGAAACTACCATTTAATATCATCGCTCCAAATTGGCAAAAGAACCGTCCTTTCCTCATTCATCTCCATCGGCAACAAATTCATGCTCGCCTGCAATGCACAGACATCAATGTTACTCAGCATTGGATTCAATTTCTGGACCAAATTCATGCAAAGCCAAATGAACTCCTATTCTTCCTGCCAACAGAAATGCTCACCTATCAGGTCATCGTGTGTGCTCAAAACGGCATCAAAAAATATGTTGCAGAAGACACGAGGAGAGTACTTCAATCATATCGATTTGAGACAGCACACCCAATTTGATCCGCAAACTGTTTTATCTTCCAGTTTGATGCACACGCTTCCAGAAACTGTTTTATCTTTCTTTTGTATCCACCTATATATGTTCTATATTTCTATCCATTATGTAAGGCACTACCAACAAACAATATTTTTGGCTACAGTCCGGACAAACTTTTTAATTTCCTATGTTTAATTTCCTAAACACCCAATCAACTATTTCCCCCACGTCATTCTATTGTCTTCGTCAAAGATATGCTATACTAACAACAATTAACACTTCCACAAAATACGTATTTACCCAAAAAAAAACACATGATCAAATCCAACACAAAACACAACACCACTACTCTACTATTTATCCCTACCCAATTCATGACTGTCTTACTATAAAGCCTGACACCACCCAAAATATCTTGGCTATCACCTACACCACTCTCCATCTCTATCAAACACTATAATATCTAATTTATAAATTCCTGCTCTTTCCACCTTTTAAACAGCCTCATTTCACACTCATCATTTCCCAAACCAAACTTCCTTCCTACCACCAGACCGCCATTGCTCCTAAGGTAATCCTCGTTCTCCTCTTCTTTCTTCTTTTCCATTTTCCAATCCTTCTGCACTTTTTCATACCATATGTCTTAAATTTTTTGCTTCACGTTATTTTTCTTCTACTATTCCTATATGTTTTTTTATCACCTTTCTATGCTTTCATATGCACTAACGATTTATAAATTACCGCTCCTTATTTATAGTTTCAATTTCACATCTACTCCAGTTTCAATTAATGCTCCTTATTCATAGTTTCCATTTTCCCTTCATAAATTTACATCCTGTTACTGAAGTTTTTACCGCGATGGAAAATACTATCATTCCACTTTCAAATATTCATCCAGATCTACTGAATTGGACAACAATTGTCCAAGTTATTGAAATAACACATATCAAGCGTTTTGGCGGACCTCAAACCCATTATCAACAATATGCACTAGCTGAACCACAGGTTTGCTAGTTTTACTTTACCAAATTATTCTTTTGTTGTTCATTTACCTTTCAACACCAACTGACAAAGCTAAAATATAGGGACTAAGAGTCCATATGCATGTACCTGCACCCTATCTTCAACAATTTGCCAGGCTTCTTTTTCCTTTTAAAAAATACTACATATCTAATGCTTTTGTTCATCCATCACTGAATGATCTCTCTGCCGGTCAATATCCATACTATTGGGTTGCTGCACAAAACACCCACATTCAACAGATACAAGAACTACAACGACCTTGTCTTCCAGTTTCTTTCCAACTGCAACCCTTCACCATGTTGGACACACTTGCTAATACAAATCATTTGATAAGTATACACACCACCTGCTTTTTATTCATTTGATTTTTTCCGTACAAAATAATACTTACTTTATCAAATTTTTTTAATATATTTTTTTTATATAACTACACTAGATATCATGGGAAAAATCCTCCATATCCTGCCTATAAAAGAAATAGATGTTCGAGGAAAAAGGTCCATCAGTAGAGATTACCTAATTGCTGATCACAGGTAACAATCCATTTTTCACTATTAACACTTACCTGACCCTTCAAACGATACAATAAAATAACAATTACCATTCTCTTTCTGATCCCTCTACAGTTTCCGGCCATTACTTCTTACTCTCTCTGATCAAATTGAAGAATCCCATGGACCTATTATTGCTTCCCACCATGAAGCCTGCCCAGTTATCATTGCCATTAGGATCAAAGTCACAACAAAAAAATGTAAGCAAACATATTGCTTTTTCTCAGAAATATTTTTACAACTTTACATTTTACACAAAAATTTCTTTCCATCGCACCAGATCTTAGCTTCTCAACTCAACCATCATCCGTGATCCTCATAAATCCAGACGTTCAAGAAGCAATTGACCTACAAAACTGGTACCAATTCCAACATTCAATCATGCATTTTCATTACTGATATTACTACCTAATCTTTCTACATATGCCTCAGGTTTTATACTAATTCTAACCAATCAACACAACTACCAGCCACCACAAGTTATATAGATCCCAATATTCTTCTTCCACCTCCCAATAATAATCAAATCATCGATATTTCTGCTGCAAAAGAAATTGTAAGCCTCCATAGACCCTTTCATTCAATCCTACTGTCTCTAGATCCAATTTAACAATATTTATATTTATTCACAATTCCTATGTTTCCTTCATAGGAAGTTGGCACAGCATGGATTAGAGGTTCTGCTGAGATAAACTACACGAATAGTAAAATGTACCGTATGACATGTCCTAATTGTGAAGAACCACATTACTCTCCACAAATGACCCGAACATTCTGTCAGCATTGTGAACACACTGTTCAGCTCTTGCCCATGTTCTTAACAATCTCATACATTATTCATAAATCATACAATTCATTCTCCAAGCAATTTCATCTTTCACTAAATATTATCACTTCTCCTTTCCCAGACCATATATTTCAATTTCGCTTTCTGATAGAACCGGTTCCCTACATGCAACCGCAATAGACATTGAAGCTGAAAAATTGGTTGGATATTCAACAGCCGAACTCTATCATGCAAACCAACAAGTAATTATTTATTCCCTTTATTTACACACAAAATTTTTACCCTTCCTTTTCCATCCTATACATTAACCTTATTCATTATTTTTTTACTGTCTAACAGAATGTTAATATTGTCGCCCTCGTTGCACAAAAATTGCACGGAAGAACGCTTATTTGCTGCATTCAACCTTCTCCTTCCACATTCAGGCTGCCTCAACCCACTGCGTTCAACATTTTAACTTCATACTTCCCGGATAATCTTCAAGGCGCAAATCTATACTCAGCTTCCACAACCTAAACATTCAACATAAAAATTAAACTGTCAGAATGTCTCATTTTCACTTATATGCCTGTAAAATATACTTCAGTTTTATAATGCATGCTTCTGTCCGCATTCAGCAAATGCCAATATCTAGAGTTTATACCAATATATATTCTAGAATTTAACAAACTCATACTATATTGAAAAAAAAATTTCTACTATCATTACAACTTGAAATACATAGCTTACATACAACTCTATCACAAATGTAATCTAAAAATAACTATCACAACTTTTATAAATTTTCCACATTTCTTAACCAATCAATTAACCTCAATGGGCATTTGTATATATACACGTTTCACATGTTACATTTGGTTTAAATTATTGTTTTGTTTAATTCACATGTTCCAATTAAAAGTTTAGTGTTTTTTTAAAAAAAAATAGAAAAAAGAAAACTAAAATATGGGGTAGTAGTTTACTTCATAACCAGTTTTCTTATTCCTTTTTCTTTAATCAAGAAAACTCTAGACCTTGCAAATAAATAAAGGAGAAAGAGGGGTTTTGATACACATTTACTCATTCATGTTACGTACCATACCAATTCATGTTTGGTTCTTCAATTCCAGTAATAGACTAATATCAACACTAAAAAAAATTAGATGTTAATTTGGGCCAGATTGAACCCAGCTCGATACGAATATCTTCTTATATGCTGATTGATTCAATTGAATCTCAACTATGGGAGTTTTAGTGGGCTAAGCTTTAGGCTGTTGGACGAATGTCGTTGAGGTGAAAATTCTTTTCTCTTCTTGTAGCACATGGCTTGATTTTACATTCCTGTTTAGAATGGACGTTGTCTGAGTCTGTTGAACTCACAAAGCCCATTTGACATCCCAGAAATTTGAACATTAACAACATAACTAAGCAAGGGAAGAACTTCAAAGCTTCAGGACCTGCTGGGATTGGCTGCCGGAAAACTGCTGTTAGAATTTAGAAATGGCGGTTGATTTGGTTCAGGAATGGCACAATTAGGAACTGTAAGCATTTGAACGACTTCAACCATAGATGGTCTTGAAGTTGCAGAAGCTTGACCGCACAAAAGCCCAATTTTAAGCACATTCCCTGCCTCTAGCGCTGGAAAATTTCCTTTCAAACAAGGATCAACTAATTCCTCAAGTTTATCCGCTTGGTAAAAAGTCCAAACCTGGGCCAACAGTAAAGAACAAGTTTTGTTCATCTTGTCTCAGTGAATCTGAACCCTTTTAGGCTTTAGCAAGTTGAAATGAAATGTGGGAACAAGAGAATTTGATCTTTACCGTTTGCAGAAGTGAGCCAGAGTCTTCCTTGGAAGCATAATTATGCTTTCTACCACAGACGATCTCAAGGACCAAGATGCCGAAACTGAATACATCAGCCTTCTCCGTGAGCTGTCCTTTGACAAGGTATTCAGGAGCCATGTATCCTCTGTAAACAAAGCCAAAATCAAACGTTCATTTCAGCAAATGATTAAAATTTCAAACATGCAATCTGGAGATACGATGATGTTTCCTTGTTCATCTTGATTGCATTTGTTGACATTGGAGTAAAATGCTAATCGCAGTAACATTTTCTCTTACAAAGTCCCTGCAAGTTCAGTGCTAAGGTGAGTTTTGTCCTCGGCAAAATGCCGAGCCAATCCAAAATCTGCAACTTTAGGAGAAAAATCCTCATCAAGAAGCACGTTGCTGCTTTTTATGTCCCTGTGGACAATTCTGATCCCGGCTCCTCCATGAAGAAAAGCTATCCCTTCAGCTGTTCCAATTATAATTTGGAATCGCTCCTTCCAACTTAGAATCTTAATTCTGTTTTTATCTGCAGAGTGATTTGTAAGTCTACCATGTTAAGGTCAATCTACACAAACTTGTTAACCAGAATATATGGTCTAATTAATGTTACCAACCAAAGAGGTAGTGATCGAGGCTCTTGTTGGGCACAAACTCGTAAACCAGCAAGCTCTCAGGACCTTCAATGCTACAACCCAAAAACTTGACGAGGTTTTTGTGCTGAATTCCATTGATCAGATCCACCTCATTGAAGAACTCTTCAACCCATCGACTGGTACTAAAGAACAACCTCTTAACAGCAATTACTTTTCCATCCGGAAGAGTTCCTATATATACGGAACCAGCTCCTCCTTGGCCTATTTTCATTCTGGGATCGAAATAGTTTGTTGCCTTCTCTAAGATTTCATATTTGAAGTACAAATATGACTTCTTGTATGCATGTGAAATTCGGGCTAATTTTCTCTGTTCTGCATCACCACAAAATGAAACAATTTGTTACGTTTAGTTGAAAAAAAACACTGCATTAGAAATCATCTTTACTTGCGCCTTGGTT
This sequence comes from Coffea eugenioides, assembly GCF_003713205.1. Taxonomy (NCBI): domain Eukaryota; kingdom Viridiplantae; phylum Streptophyta; class Magnoliopsida; order Gentianales; family Rubiaceae; genus Coffea; species Coffea eugenioides. The sequence goes on from NC_040041.1 coordinate 8,010,670, forward strand.
ATCGATCATCTTATCATACCTTGAATGGATTTTTTGAATCTTGCGTAGAATGCATAGGCAGCGAAAAGAGAGAGCATAGAGAAGGCCACAACAGACGAGCCTATAGCCACTCTTTTTCCCCATGTTGAGGGTCCTGAAAATAACCAGAATGTCAACAGGAACAAAACAAGCGAAGCTGCGAAAGAAATTGCTGAAAGTAGCATAATTCTAACAAAGTTCTAATTCTGAAATTTGATAGCTCATAAGACTATTGGTTAACACAAAAATGTAGGTTAAGGCAAAAACATTGGATAACCTTGGCAAGAAACAGAATCGATAGAACACTTCTAACTGCAAAGATAACACCTTTAATCGAATTGAATATATTTGAGCAACTCTAAACTCAATTTGGGATCAATTCTCTCTTCACCACAAACTTTTTGTACTGCATACAACAGGTGCGATAATTCGTAGTACTTACCGGTAATAGTCTTAGGCGGGTCATTATAGAATTTCACAGTCGAATACCTCAAATAACAACCAGCGTCCATCCCACGGCCTTCCCGGCTAGGCAAACACCCTATAGCATTTTGACTTGCCTTCGTTAAACATTCTTTACACCCTTGATCGCTTAAAGTCTTCCAACACTGCGCCAAGCCAAACACTCCATTCAACCCCTTTACAGCAAACCCTCCATTCTTCAAAGCAACTGAAGTTACTTTATCAATCAACTTTACCACATTCTTTCCAAAATTCCCGACATCTTCGACACTCAAAACACCAGCTGATCGGCTGCTACAATTTGATATACCTTTTGTCGTATCAACGCTTTCATTAAAGAAGTTGTAGTTGTCAAAACGCAGGAAACATCCGTCCATATAAACTCGACCTGATGCTGCACGGCCGCAAGCATCATTTCTAATATCTTGACTCGTTAGGTAGCAAAAATAGCAATCAACCGGAGCAATATCTTGGTAACATTGGGCTAAGGCATAGAAGGATATGTTTGTCTTGTTCCCTGCATAAAGGCCCCAACCATTATTAATCACAAGAGATTCTATCTCGTCCCCCACTTCAGATTCTATCTCTTCCACCACTTCAGAAGAACGGGGAATGTTGTAGCTGGTGTTTATCGGTGCTATATTCTGGCCACAAATCAGGCCAGCTTCGTGAAAATGAGGATTAGCAAATGAGAGGAATGGGAAAAAATTCAGGACGAAGATCAGCCCTGAAGCCAAATAAACAGAATTTGCGCTTGAGAACTGCATGTAGTTGATGAACTTGGATAGCTTGATGATTATGGCGTCGAGAAAGAGTTTGGTTTGCAGTTAAAAGATGTTTAATTAATTGCACTAGTACACAATTAATCTAATCACGAGGTCTCATAACATTTGCTGCATACTCCTACGGCATTCAAAATGAAGAACGAAGAGCAAAGCAAAGCAAAGTGGAAAATAATCCTACAGCATTTAAATGAAGAAGGAAAGCAAAGCAGGTAAGTCAAGTCAATAAAAGCAAGTCAGGACTCAGCCTAGTAAACAAAATTTTCCTTCTTTCGAAGATTATTAAATTTCTGCTCTTAAGTCTTACCTAGTTGAATTTTCAACGTATATGAAGTATTTCTCCGTTCATCCTTCCAGCTTAAAGCAGGAAACTGAAACTGCCTTTTGTCTTTATCCCTGCATTCTACTGATGAACCTATATTGGTATTCATGATTGGAATACCTACTAGTTAAATTAGGAAGGTGCCCATTCAATTCAAAACCATGAGTGGAATGAAATTCAGTCCGTAGAACATTTCTAGGCGAAGTAGGCAGGGTAGTATTCTGCTAAAAGATGAACACTAGAGGTTTATCAAACTGCTTATAAAAACACAGCTAAACGGGTAGCTATATTTTTTGACCGAACTTCAAAGTGACTGAACAGCGTTTTGAGATCTTTAGACTAAACTAAAACAGATAAATATTAAATAGCGGGTCAAGCTAGAAAGTCTTCTTTTCTTTTTTGTGTGTGCAAGGCAAAGTCCAGCCGACTATGACTTGTTGACGCAATACACCATAAAAATACAGCAGATATGTCTCTCATCTCCCCGTGTGTGACTCGCAAAGATGGCGAATTTAGCTCACAATTCGGGGTGCCGATTGCTGTGTGTCGGCGAGGAATTGAATCCCCAAATCTTTAGCACCTATTTATAGCTTTGGACAAGTATCTCAAACATCTGAAAGAGAGAAGGCGAGCAAGTGCAATTTGGAGCCAAAAGGACGAACTTTTTCTGATTGAGGAGCCAAATTTCTAGTTATGAAAACTAAACTGAAAGAAACAACACCAGAGTGTTAGAAAAGACCATGCGAACTATGTCAATTGCCAAGGCTATTGTAGGACGACTAAAGTTAAAAAAAGTGTTCTGAAATATGAGAAAGACAATTATCAGGCCCAAAGGGCTCATATGGTTATTAGTCTTGCGTCAGGGAAAACTAATAGTATGATTTAGGTAATGGGAAAACGAGGTAATATATTGTCTCAAACTTCCACGTGACAATTTAATAGGCAAACTACATTCAGTAAGTTGAATAGATGTCAAAAAAAATACATAGATAATTCTTGTAAAATCATAATTTAAAGCATATATCAATTCCAGGAATCTACTCCTTTTTTGATTTGGAGAGAGCTTTCTTCCTTTGCCCAAGCATATAGGTATACATGTGAGGACTGCCTGCATGGGACAGCAGCGGTTGTTGATTAATAACAGCAAAGAGAATACAAATTGATCTTTTGTTTTTTAACTTTGATGGACAAGTATTTGGCGCTAATAGAACAAAATAAACAATCTTTAAGGAAGGAAAGTCATGCCTGGCACATAAACACCAAGAACAACAAATGCAGCATAATAGTAATCAAATGAGAAGTTCCACTTGTTGGGCATCAATACAGAATATTTTGCGGATTCCTGCAAAAGAGTTCATGAGGTCAAGAAAGTCGATTTCTTTTAAGAAAGCTCTCACAAACTTCTACAAACTATTTCAGCAGTACATGGCCATGCGTGAAGCATCGTAGAAATACCCAGAAGCATGGAATACAGCACATGCTGATTACAGTAAATAACAAGACGAACTTGCAAAAGGAAGTATTTCAATAGTGAGAGACTCCTTTACAGGGATTTCGACTACCAGGAAATTATGTCTTATTCTATTAAAACAGATGCGCACCCAGGAGACATGTACAACTGATTAGGATATCTGTTTATTGTGTTCAATGACAGAGATTTGATAATGAGTTTGAAGCTATAAAAGGGAGTTCAAACAAACTGTCAAATTACTGCTGGATGACAAAAGAAATTTAGATTTGGGCAATTATTTTAAAGTGCAATACAATTCAACGGCTTAAAAAGTTTCTAGGTCTGCTGTCGTCCAAATTTTTAACCACTAGGCTAAGTGAGCTCAAATGTTCTGCAAGAGACTTCACCTTAACCACTTAACGATATTGCAATCCATGTCTAGATTAGGAAAATGTTCTGCTGAATGCTAAAACTCTCAAAAAAGTCCATCACTAGATGAGCAAACTGAGAACACAGATGATTCTACAGAACTGCATCATCAACCTTATGACAATCACACAAACTAAAATGTACAAGTCATTCATTCTATGACAATCGAGAAGTTCTTTCCATTGGCAAAAATGTAATTCTGTAGTATGGTTATATGTAATAAGAGTGCTAGGGGCATTCAACTCCTGGTGCACTGGATATCTCCAATATTAACTAGCCAAAAAAGAGACATTAAGGGCAATGATAGACAGTAGATTAGCGTAATTTGTTACAGGATTTAGTTCATTACCTTGATAAAAGGTAAGGCATTGTATATTAAACCGACCTCACTCGTGATGCCCGTTGGGTACAGCAAGAGGAAGGTGCTATACCTGAAGCACACAGTTGAATAATTAATGAGACAGCTTTCACTGATAAACACCATGGCTTCCATATCACAGTTGCATGGTTCATACCTAAGCCACAAAAGCCATGAAGGTGCAGAGCCAAAGGCTTCCTTTGTCCCAAAAAATGAATATCGGATAATCTGAAGTGTAAGAAAGTAAATCATCCTCAAGTGAGATTGATTTTCCAACAATAAATAAAATAAAGTGAGGCAAGAGATTCTAGAGTAAATGCAAACTAAACGCACATGAATATGAAAGGCTTACCTCAGTGATAGACCAGCTAATGACCAAACTGCTAACAAGTACATGAGTCCTAACCTGTGAGGTGAAAGATAGATTTTTGCAATATAAAATTCTCTCACCATTTAAGGGAAAAAAAAAAGAGGAGAAAACCTATTAGCATCAATGGCTCAAACCTCAGGAAAGCTCCACAAAATTCCCCAAGCTACATATAACCTTGAACCAATCTGTGGCAGCGTCGCAGAAACTGGAGATCTAACCAAGCCTTTTGAAGGAAAAACCATCAGTTTGTTTTGATACAAAAATCTACAGTGCTATTAATAGCTCGTCAGTGAGTCCACTTACCAACTAGACCATGAATTATCTGCTCCATATAAAGCATACAGGATGAAAAGGACAGAAAACAAAAGTTAGGTACATATTAGATTTGACAGGTAAGAAATGGAATCCCCATTTGTAAACTAAATTTCATCAAAATTGTAAAGTTACAATAGACAAAAGGATGGGAGAACTGCATACTATGTACCGGGGCGTACATTTATCATGTCATCCACAGAAAACAGGTTGAGCATTTGTATGAAATTGCTTATCTCATAATTCTAGGATCAAACAATATTCTTTCTCATATGTACAAACCCACTATGAAGCCCCAGAGAGTCTCACATCAACAAGAAGATTTTTATCCAAATACTTCTGAGTAATAATATATTTTCTCTAGTGGCATAATAACTCTTTGATCAAATTTTTATGATTTCAACTCCTCTAGTTACTGAAAATCCTAATAGTCTACTAAGCACAAACACTTCCAAGACAATACCACCTCTGACTAAAATGCATTTGACAGCATTGACAGTATACAGCAAACCAAAGTAATTTGCTCTCAGCCTCCATTACTCACTTTCTCAGTACACAACCACCACACATGGAGCAAGTGCCTCATCCTTAAATCCCAGAAGCCTATCTGATATCAATCAGCTCAAGTATTTCACTAGTACACGAAACAAACTGCTCAAGAGGGCTGCGTAACGTTCTGCCCGACCAATACAAAGACTTAGCTCTGTCCACTAGATGGCATTTTATTTATAAGCATTATTCCACTAAGTTTCAAAGATCATACACTGCCATGCCTCAAGAAAATACTGGGTACTAGACGTGGGCAGCCAAACTCATTCAATTTTACATAAAGGTCAAAACTTGTAGGTATCCTAGTAAAATCTTACACCAGTAATGTCTCCCCATGCCCATTTAAATATAAAACAAGACCACAAGTTTCAGAAAAGAAAATAAAATTAAGAAACCAAAGGAATCACCTCTAAGATGGCAGCAGATTGAGCTAGAAGCAGAGGCTTCTCAACGGCATCGTAGACGTGTTGGTGCCCCGACTCCTTGAGAGTCTTCACAGCTAGAAAAAACACCTGCAGCCTGGTAAAAAAAAATCAAATTGAAACCAAGATTTAATTGCAGAAAGAAAATTCAATAACCGAAGGAAATAAGATCAACTCCGAAGAAGCGAGTAAAAGAAGAATTACCATCCGACGAAGACGGTCCAATTGTAAATGGTGAGGTATAGGCGTTTCAGACCTGATAAAACCCCTGCCATCGGACAATATACAGCCTGCTTCCTCCTCCTCCTCAATCTCGAGAGCTATAGATACAGAAGAAGTTCGGAGATTCCAATGTAGGACGGCGGCGAAACTGAGGGAACCTTATCAACTTCTCGAGGTAGAGAAATGAAGAATTCTACTAGTAATAAATAGCAATAGTAATGGAGGACCGCCGGGGGGGGGGGGGACCGCCGGGGGGGGGGGGGTGAATACACAGAATTGGTGAGTAGTTCAACTGCCAACTGAACATATAGAGACAGTTGAGGGCTGGGATCTGCTGCAGCCTCCTTGCTTCGTAGTCGTAAGCTTCAACTGCCAACTGAATCTGTTTGATGATTTGAAGCTCGTACTAAAATAGTACTAGTATCGCCACTAGGAAGTTGGATCAAAAGACGACGTCGTTTGCAAGTGTTTCTTTCTTTCTTTTTTTGAATAAAAAACTATTTTATTACTCAAAATGCTAAAAATTGTCAAAAATATTTTTGACAATCTCATACTAAATACAATTTTTTTTTTTCCAAACGGCAACATCTACTAAATACGATTTACTTGACAGAAAATTTTATTACTGAAAATGCTGAAAATAGTCCATGATTTACTTGACATGACAAATTTGAGTGAGAGGTTTTCGCATAATATGCAAATTCATGTTCAATTTTATTCGCTTCCCTGGAATCTAATTTATACGGCATTTGAATTTTAGGACAATATGGGCTGTGACCCAATTAGGGATGGATGGGTTGTTATCTCGATTTTTGCTTTCAATTTTCAGTATACTTAGTTTGAGGCCCAAGCGATTGTGGGTGAATTTGGGAAAACCTAACCAGGAAGTGAGGAAGAATGCAGAAGTGTACAAATTATATTCCTCCAACGCTCCAAAAATACTTTTCAGGCCTGGTCTAAAAGTAATCCATACATCCGATTTTAGTTTTTGATTAGAAAATAGCTTTTCTTTTTCTCGTATTTTTAGTATTCTGAATTAGTGTAAGCTGCTTTTAGCATTTTTGGGAGATTAAAAAAACCAGGATCTTTTCTCCTTCAAGAGCCTCCCCCCATCCACCCCTTTGGGACGTGACGGAATAGGAATTAGCACACCTAGACGACTGCAATTGTAATGGGCCTAAAGCCTTCCGAAGGACCCCAAAAAAAAGGTCCGAAGCAGAAAAATAAGCCTTTTTTTTTTTTGGATTATGATTCTACTCTAAAAATCAGTAATAAAACAGCTATTTGGTTTAGATGAGACAGTCTTCCTTTTAACCCCTTATACAACTCAGGGCGTGTTTAATAAAACTGAAATCTGAATCTAGTAAGTTATTGAATTGTTAAATATTTAAATCTAATACATTCAGTGATAAATGAATAACTTATCACTTAATTTTGGGAACAAATTTTATCTAAGAAATTCAGTGCTACTTAATTAATTTAGATGTTCAATTTTTTGTTATCAAAGGGTCTAAATATGTTAAGATTTAAATTTATTAAATTTAAGTGCTGAATTAAGTTATCAAAATTAGATCTCAATTGAATTTTTCCTTCTATATAAAATATGATAGTATAGATGTTGCCAACTAATTAAAAAAATTTAAGTATATTAGCCATATAACCATAAAACCGGATAGTGTAGATGGAAGCTAACTAGGTTGCTTTAGTTTCTTTTAAAAATATATTTAAAAAATAGTATAGATGTAAACTAAATCGGTTGCTTTAGTTTTTCTTAATTATTTTTTTTTTTAGTAAAGGATGGTTGAATTTAAAAAGTGAAGAAGGTAAAAGGAGAATTTGAACCTAAAACATCTTATTTCTCATATCTTAATCTTAACGAGTAGACCAAAGGCTCTTTGGTTATGTTGTTTTAGTTTATTATTGTGCCACAATCATTAAATGAATAAGTAAATTGTGTAAACTTTTTGTCACAAAGAATCTGCATTGGAACACACTCTTTCTTCCTTTTTGTGACACAATCCTTCCATAGCATAATTTTGTAATATTCAAAATAGCATATAGGATTCGGTTGTGTTTGGATTGCATTTTCCATTATTTTTCATGGAAAAATTACTGTAACGATTTGATGTATACGAGGGAAAAAGGTAATAGGAAAATGTGATCACGGAAAATAACGTAATTTTCCGACGGAAAACCGCAATCCAAACAAGGCTGTTTAACATTCTTTTTTCTTTTGACACCAATCTTGTTAAAGATCCATGATAAATTGCTGTGCGCTCTATGCAACTCATGGGACATTTAAGGGAAATGAATCTAGACCAATATAGAACAAGCCAAAATCTACAGCGATATGATGTAGGCAATAAAATATTAACTCAAAAAAGTAAGAAAATGTCCTTTTCATGATTGCATATTGATGATAAAAATATATGTACAATTGAGAGAAATCAGCAGGCGTATCATATTTTTAAGAGATTTTGTGATCCAATGCTTTACGCTAATGTCCTTGTTTTGCCCCCTCATCAAGCTTTTAATACGATTTCCTTTCGTTTTCCAGCTTGTTGCAACGTGGGTTGAAACGGAGACCTTTTCTTGATGCATTGTACGTGCATCTTTTCTGAAGGGTGAAAATCACAGGGAGGGATAACTTAGTTTAATTAAAAAATCACAACAATTAATGCATTTTATTCTTTTCATTAACTTTTAATCTTTCTTCAATGCGCAGAGGACAACTGTCCCGTTCTACGTCAATTTCCATCATTTCACATCTGGCCAATAATAATATAGAAGAAAAGGGCAAGAATGACAGCATCCAATTGTGAATTATTTATTGGTCATCGTTATCTCCTACGTGAAAGGGGCATCCACCTATAAGCTTATTGCATCAAGAACTAAAAAATTTGTTTTAAAAACGTAAACCCTGCTGCAATATTCTATGTGCATTATTAGTACAAACTGTCTAGTTAATTCACATTTTGTTAGTAATTTGTCAGCTTATTCTTGCTTGAGTATGTCACTTGTCACATTCCACAATTAGTCATCGGTGGAACATATTGAGGAGCATCATTAATACTAGTACTTAGTAGGACGATAATACGTACGTGTAAGGCTGTACATTAGCTTGTAATCCTTGCGATTACAAACGGTAGAGGATGAAGCTTTCTTTTATTTACCTTACTTGTGTTTGTGGGGTTGGCTTGATAGTTGTTAAACAATGATATCACGTATTATTGTACCACCATAAAGAACACCAAATATACGATATATGACTTCTTTTTTTTTAAGAAAAAAGTTTAAGTTGATTCCATTTCGATCGTCACTACGAGTCAGGTATGCTTTCGGAACGATGAGTCATTTAAAGAGATTTTACAAATTGTCCATTAATATAACCTTCACGATAGTGAGATTCGAATACACGATTTTTATAAAAAAGTGACATGTCCTCGTTAACTGAGTCAACTTGTATTGACAGGATTAGTTTATTCTTTGATGTCAAAATATTTTGAAGAAAAAAATGTGCCACGGAATATTATATGAATAAAAGACACATCTCATTATTGCAAGACCAAGACACACACTGTCAATGTATCAAGCGGATCATAATGGTTCTTTATATTGCTTACCTTGGCGTTTTAGCTGGCATAAAAGAACTTAAATCATCCTTTTGTGATCGATGAAATGCTAAAAATTGTTAAATCATTAACTTTGTGTAACTTTGATTTTTTGGTGTATGAAATGGGATTTATAGGTAAGTAGTATTCTATGTTTGTTGACAGTCAAGCATCTTTTTTTTTGTTGCATTTTTTTTCTGGTAACGATAACAATTGTATAATTTAATCTATCCTATTCTACAGGACGAAGGAAGCTAAAGAAACTATGTAAGAACTAGCAGGTATACAGACCTAATTAGATCAAAGAGATACTCTGATACCTTCTTTTAAGTTTTATTCATGATAAATAGGGTTCAAATCCTGACCGACACTTCAAAAAGGGATTTAATCCCTTTTTTTTCACTGATTAGTTCCTCCTTTGGATTTTTGTTGCATATTTTGTCGTAATGTTTGTTTGTGGCTCTGAGGCCGACTAAACCCGCCAGAATTCTTATACAGCAATTATAACCCTGTCCAATCAATGGTTGTTGGATCTTCTAAAAAAATCCAAACACCACCTTAGGTAGTTTTTGGGGAGGAAGACGCAGAACCATTAATGGAGGATGATAGCTGCCCGCCTGCACTAACTAGGGTCAACAGGGTCTGGAGAGAGTCTTGACTCTTGAGTGACAAAACTGTCTTTCCACGTTAGTTCATGGATTGGCTTAATTGCCCTTTCAGTACGGCAAGTCAAAAAGTTTCACATTTCTCAGGAAAAATACAGAAAAAGTACTTTCATAAATTCTGCCCCCACAAACCGGGTATCTTAAATTCATCTCAGCTCTCAAACCCATAGATACAAGTGGATGGCTGGTGAAGTCACATCCCCATTAGTGCCATTAACACAGTTTTACAACCCCATTTATGGTTGTTGAAAGAGAGATTAAGTGGGGAATCACTTGCTGCATTTGCAATTACTCCCTCCGTCCCACTTTAATAGTTCTGTTTTCCTTTTTCATCTATTCCAAATTATAATCCAGTTTCCAATCGAATAATATAGTTGTATTTTAATTTTCTTAAAAATACCCTTATTCAATATAAGTTGTTGTTACTATAAACCTACCTCATTTAATGAGAGTTGATTCTTTTTTTATCATCAATTCAAGTTCCCATAAAGTTATACTCTAATTAATGTGAGGGTGTAGCTACCTAAATTGATTGTTCCAACAAAGTTAACTACTCCCTCCGTCCCACTTTGATAGTCCTGTATTCCTTTTTCATCTGTCCCAAATTGTAGTCTACTTTCCAATTGAAGAATGTAGTTGTATTTTAATTTTCCTAAAATACCCTTATTCAATGTAAGTAGTTGTTACTATAAACCTACCTCATTTAATGAGAGTTGATTCTTTTTTTACCATCAATTCAAGTTCCCACAAAGTTGTATCATATTTAATGTGAGGGTATTTTAGGAAAATAGCAATCTAAATTTACTTTTCCAACAAAGTTAACTACTTTTTCTTAAATTGTGTGAAAAAAGAAACAGGACTATCAAAATGGGACGGAAGGAGTACTTTTTTTAAAACTGTGTGAAAAAAAATCAGGACTATCAAAGTGGGATGGAGGGAGTAGTATTGATGTAACTAATTTTGTGGTGGGAATATAACCTATAAATATAAGTGGATTGACTATTGAAATCACATCTCTATTAGTGCCTTTAACTTAGTTTTATAACCCTGTTTATGGTTGTTGAAAGAGAGGTTGAGTGGGAAATCACTTCTTGCATAATTGCATTTGCAATTAGTGTTGATCTAACTATTGAAATCACATCTCTATTAGTGCCTTTAACTTAGTTTTATAACCTCATTTATGGTTGTTGAAAGAGAGGTTAAGTGGGAAATCACTTATTGCATAATTGCATTTGCAATTAGTGTTGATGTAACTAATTTTGTGGTAGGAATATCTAATTTTGCTGTTCATGGCTAGAAAACATTAATTAATTAATGTGTTTGGATAATACTTATTTGGCAAAAAATTATTTGCGTGCATTATAAATACATCTTCCAACATACATTTTTATGTTCCCAATCATATTTTCATTTCACATACATCATATAAACAATTGAAGTGATAAATTAATTATTTTAAATAATATTTCAAATAACCCACCATCCAAATATTTCAAAATGTGTTTGGATTTCAATAATTTGCTAATTATTTTCTTGCATTACAAACACATTTTTATATTTTTAATCACTTTTTTATTTTATACGCATCACATCATCACATTGCAAAAAACGCTATAGTAGTTATTTTAAATAATATTTCAAATAATCTTCTATTCAAACACACAGGATTCTATGTACTAGTACAGAGTAGAAGGTTGAGAGTATTATGACTTCCTTAATATAAAATCCATGCTCTGGAAATCCGATTTTGATTCAACTTATAGATACTTACTAAATTCCTCTGCATGCATTATTGAAAAACAGGGAATGGATATACTTCAAATTTAGATATTCAAAATTCAAAATGAATATAAATTTTATAAAATAAATTGTTACTATTATGTACTTGAAGGGTGCAAGATAATATTTTATCTTACTACGCGGTAATTTACAACGAAATATATATTCTAATAAACCTAACAAAGGAAAGTATAAGGTTATTTACTTATTTTACTCTTTACGTGCGAGAATATTGGTTTATCAGCAAATAAATTGGACTTGTAATTATCTGTGCCCCTGATTATTCTCAACATGCTTCCCTCAACTCCCTTGATGGATCTGAATCGGCCATTGCAATTTTAGAGAGAGAAAATATACAATAATGACTGATTATCCCAGCCAACTTTATCCCAATTTTGTAGAAAATATAAAATTAGATAGCCATGGGAGTGGTAAAATTGATCCCAACATCATATAAACCTCATCCAAACCAAAGTATTTCCAAAAATGTGGGATAAAAGTCATTTGCACATTCCTCTGTCCAAGTTTATGGGAGTTCTACGGCACATTTTGAGTACTATACTCATGAATATTAATTCACCATAGCTCTTAAATAATTTTAAGAGTTTATATGGTTAAACGCTGTATCAAGAATTTATTAGATTATCAAGAATTTATATGGTTAAAGAAGTTTATGAAATCACTTATTCCAAATCAAAAATCAAGCAAGGTACTAATCTCAGAACCAAATACACGGGACTCAAGAACCATGATGAAATTAAACCCGGGAGATGTACCAAAACCAAAAGAGAAGTTTCTTGGATGATAGATAGGTAGTTGGATTCCTTGTCTCCCATTTTATACAAAGGACCACACATTCCAATGCAAGGATTAAAAGACGCAAAAGTCTTCCTATAGTTCACATCGGAACATAGGAGTTCTAAACAAAGATTTATGCATTTCCGATTCACCACATTTTACACCAACTCACCCACTCCCCCCCAAAAACACCAAATAGTGAGCATTAATGATTAAGGGCACCATAAATCTGGTGGTATTATTCTTCGGATCACTCTAGCCCGTCCAAGTGTCGGTGGTGAACCGAAAGGGTCCAAATCCCATTGTCATTTCTGCAAAAATGAAGTGCTATTGCGATAAAAGCCAATATGAATCCAAAGCTAAAAGTAAACCAGCCAACTGAGAAAGCATAGCTAAGCTCGAGGACGACAAAAGACACTGTGCCTCGTTCTATTGCTGCCACGTACCCTCCAAAGTTCGGTGGGCTGTTTTTTTCACTTTTCGGTTTTCACTCCCAACCCATATGACAGAATCTAGGGGAAATAGCAGCAGAACTAGTCTTTGTTGTTGTAAGTTGTAACAATAAATCTATCCGTTGGGAGGCTGGACTCTCAATCTGAAGAGGACACCATTTACATATAAGCGTTTATCACTATCATTAGGCACAAGCAAAAAGGAGAGGAACTCAATATTTTTTAGGCAGCTGGTGCCTTTAAGATTTGTGGGTTTTTCCCTTCAATATACACAAAAAGAGAGATGTGGAGAGAGGTGCCCATGTGAGATGCTTTAACTACAGCTGCTGCTCTCGCTGAGGTTGGTAATGATAATGGCCCCTCTTTACTGTGTCTCCCCTCCATGAGAATCACTTGGGTAGCGGTTCAAGATTGTGACTTGGTGGTTCCTTATTTATCAAAATCAAGTCTTGAGCTTGCTTGAGCAAAGCCACTGCTCATATGGGACGCTATCCCCCTCGTCAGAACAACAGAAGAGGAGCTATGCCTATTCTTTTTGTGTTGCTTCTTCCTATTTTATTTCCTAGTCTTTTTACCCCTTTGAGCCATGCTTCACCATCCATTATCTCGGTATGTTTCTATTGAAGTTTTTATGTAATTTGTAGGGGAAAGTAGTTTTTGTTAAGCTAATTCTTGTTATTCTCAGTGGTGGATTGCTTGTTCAGACTTTTTTGAATTGTGCTCTCTGTTGAGTTGTGGTTGAAGGGAAGTTTTTTGAAGCTTTGCCTTGTCTGTTTTTGGAGGAATAATTACGTGAAAAAGACACGATCGTTTATGTAGTGTTGTGAAATTTTTAGAAGGGAAGTTTGTTTATTTGCTTATGAGTTTATGAGCGAGTAGGTAGAAATCTAGGTTTTAGAATGAATACCTAATCAGAAGTTCGGTGAAGCCTTTGTTTGTGGATACTGCTATCATCATTCATATCTGTCACTTAAAAGAATTTGATGGATTCTATTACCAAAGTGGCAAGTCGTGAAGAGGGTTGTTAATTATGGTCATAAAGTTCTCAAGGCAAGGAATTTTGCCCCGTTGCTGTATGGTAATGGATTATTTGCAACTCAAATCAGATTTCTGGGCAAAAGTATTTTGATGTGTTTGACTGAATCTTTTTTATGCATTTGGTGAATTGGATGTGCTTGGCTGGGATTGGTAAAATGTCAACTGATTTGTGGTGGTATGGAGACACAATTAGTACTCAAAAATGAGAAATGAGTTCTAGCTTGGGGAGGGGGATTGGGTTGGAGTTTTCATTTTTCTTTGTGTCTTCCCCCTTCGTTTTAAGGGGTATTACATGGTCTACGGAAAAGGGAGACTCTGCTAGCTAAAATCCTCCTTAGTCAATAGCCCCCAGAGCATTATGTCATCCAAGATAACATGTTTTAAGTAATTTGCCTAGTTCTTTTGTAGGTTACTTAACATAGGTTTAGGAGAAGTCTAATGAGTTTCCGAGCTAAGTTGGCAAAGCATGAAGGGGTGAACTAGTTGTTGCTTGGCTTGAAATGATGTAATTCTGCTGGTAATGTCCTATTGCTTCTCCTTTGATGGCATAATTGGATAATTGTTACCAAATGACATTGAAAAAGACTTAGCTTAATCCTAGTACGCATGCCTGTGTCCTTTGGCACATCTCTAAAGCAACTAGATCAATAGGGTATGCTATAGTATAGAGTTGTTTGCTAAGTGATATTTAAATTCACATCAAACCTAGATTATGTTCGGAATTATGGAGTTATGGCCATATTTGCATATTAACCTGTTTTAGTTAGCTCAGTGTTTGTACTTAGATGTTTAAACCAATTGAAATTCACTTATTCATTACTTAATTTCTTTCTGCAGGAGTGGAATACTCCAAAACCTAGGCATTCACGTCTACTCAAGGGTGCTTTGCAGCGTGAAACTGTAAGCCTTTACTAAGTATACTTGAAAATTTCTCTTACTAGAAATCTTTATTTAGTATTTTATGTCCTTTCTTGTTTAGTCACTTGAGCAGCAGTCTGAATTATGGACACCATTGCCTAAACAAGAATGGAAAACGTGCAAAGTCTTGGGCATAGCATCAAGTAAGTGGTGAAAAGGGTTTTTTGACAGAATTTTGAAGTAGCTGTACATTATTTAAGATATTTGTTTAGGGGTGAGATTTAAATTTGTGGCATGCAATACGTATATAAAGATTATTCTGTTGATCTTCCTTGATGGACTTCATAATTTTTTTTTTTTTTTTAAACCAGGATTGCCTGAATCATCAGAAGGTTACATTCAGGTGTTCCTAGATGGCGGACTGAATCAGCAGAGAATGGGGGTAAGCTTTAACAGTTATCTCACTAGCTCAGTGCAAAAACAAAAAGCACAACTTATGCAACTACAAAATTTTTTTTTTGGGATCTGCATATTCCCTAATACTTTTTTTGTTGTCTAGAACAGATTTGTGATGCTGTTGCTGTTGCAAAAATTCTGAATGCAACCCTTGTTATCCCTTATCTGGAAGTCAACCCTGTTTGGCAAGATTCAAGGTCCTTCTAAAGAAATTGCTTTTGATTTAAATTTGTTTTTTTTTTTTTGGAGATTTTTGCAGTAGCGTTGCTATGAACTATTTAGGTGAAATGGCCCACACTCTCTGCATTCTTTCTGCAGCACATTTATGGAAATCTTTGATGTGGATCACTTCATCAGCGTACTTAAAGATGATATTCGTGTAGTTAAGGAGTTGCCTGATGAATACTCATGGAGCACTCGGGAGTATTATGCTGCAGCCATTCGATCTACCAGAATTAAAACAGCTCCTGTTCGTGCTTCAGCTCATTGGTATCTGGAGAATGTCTTGCCTGTCCTGCAAAGGTTGGTGAAAAACTTGAAGTTTTTCTTTGAAAATTAGAGCAACAAATGGATTTTTTATCACCAAAGAATGCTGTTTATTGTAAATTGTTAGTTCATTAAGGTTTGAACTATGCAATTCTTATATGATTTGTTTGAAACTGGATATATTTTGTTCCTCTGATTTTTAGAAGAATTGGGAACAAAAAGTCTGCCCATTTGGATACTTGTGTTCAATTTGTTTTCTGACCTATTAGTTGTATAAGTAGCCGTCACTCGCTTTAAGAACCTCCACTGACACACTGAAACATTGCTGAAAATCGTCAGCTACGGGGTTGCCGCAATCGCTCCATTTTCTCACCGATTGGACTTTGACAACATGCCTATGGAAATCCAACGCTTGCGCTGCAAAGTGAACTTTCAAGCCTTAGTTTTTGTGCCTCACATCAGAGCTCTTGGAGACGCTCTCGTCAGTCGCCTAAGGTATTCCCCTAGCAGGAATGAGATGGTGGGTGATAACTACATCAGGGAGGTTAGTGGTTCTAGAGACGACCAGGCAGCAGGGAAGTTTGTTGTCCTACATCTTCGGTTTGATAAGGTATCGTTGAATCTTCAGGCAAATAGAGATTAACATCTTTATCAGATAATAGTTTGCAACATATCTTTTTGGCCGAGGATGTCTCTGCATTGCATTCCATGTCTTCACTCCTCCTTGACCGGCTTACTTTTGTAGGATATGGCTGCTCATTCAGCTTGTGATTTTGGAGGGGGCAAGGCTGAAAAACTGGCTTTGGCAAAGTATCGCCAAGTAATATGGCAAGGAAGGGTCTTGAATTCTCAATTTACTGATGAGGAGTTGAGAAGTCAGGGGCGGTGCCCACTGACACCAGAAGAGATTGGACTTGTGCTTGCAGCTTTGGGATTTGACAACAATACCCGCCTATATCTGGCATCCCATAAGGTTTGTATTATTGGAGCCATCATAATATACTAAACATTATAATTACCGCTTGAAAGCTTAGATTTACTTTACAAAAGTATTCATCCATGGTTTCTGAAGTTAGCTGTATCATCCTTTCCAGGTCTATGGTGGCGAAGCCAGGATTTCAACCCTACGAAGCTTGTTCCCGCTTATGGAAGATAAGAAGAGCCTTGCGTCTTCAGAGGAAAGAGTCAAGATTAAAGGAAAAGCTTCCTTATTAGCTGCGGTTGATTACTATGTCAGCATGCACAGCGATATATTTGTTTCTGCTTCTCCAGGAAATATGCACAATGCCATGGTAAGATGTACAGCTAATTGCCACTATATAATTTCACTTCTGTGACCAAAATTCTTTATTAGAGATATTTCCTTTGCAGGAGAGGGTGGGGTTAAAAGTAGTTTCCATGGACTCAAGAATTTGTTCAAAAGTAGTTTCAGCCAAAACTTACTTGCAGAATCTAAGTCTATAATTACTACATGAGGTTATTCTTATTATAGGAAAGTGCAGTTTAGTTGAGGAATTTACTTGCAACTTTTATTACAGCTTTCATTTTGTCTGATAACGTTCAAAATCTGCTATTTCTGCTGATCCTGTCCTTTTTAAGTTCTTCTAATACACTGATTCTAATAAAATGTTGAAAATTGTACAGGTGGGACATCGAACTTATATCAATATGAAGACCATAAGGCCTAACATGGCATTGTTAGGCCCTCTCTTCCTAAATAAAAACCTGACTTGGCCTGAGTTCCAAGAGGCAATAATTGAAGGCCATAAAAATAGACAAGGGATTATCAGACTACGCAAAAAAGAGCAGTCCCTTTATACCTATCCTGCTCCTGATTGCATGTGCCAAGCATAATACTACTGCTTCTAGTGTTCTTGGATTGAAGAATTAGCTACCACTGGTGCCTGCCCTCTCAGATTTTACCATCCGTACATGCATCTATTAGCTGTGTTGGCTTATGTTAGAAGGAATAAGTGATTAGTAGGAATAAAGTGCGACCCCTCCTCTGGTACAGCCATTCGTGTTATTTTCACTTGTGAGATATATATGATAGGGAGTGAGAGAGACTTTAGTAGAATGTGGGGTTGTGTTCTGTTTGGTCAGAATTGATAGCAGAATCATGAATAGCCTATCAAAGACAAAAGCTCTCTTGTATCATACTACCATTCATTTATGTGATTGATTTTTTTGTCCAAGGGAACACACAGCTCATCAAGGAAATTGTCATAGGCCCACGACAGTTAACCATTGATTGAAATGACATAAGGCCTAAAATTATGGACCCATTCTTGCTGGTGAAATGTGCTTTTCTTGCCAACCTGGATTGTACATTCACTGAGAAGGTCCTTTAAACTTGATGGTTTGTCGAGAAAAAGAATAATTTTGGAAAAAGCAAGATCCATTCCTACTTCTGGTGTCTCCATTAATCACAATGTGGGACAGTTTTCACATGATTCTTGAAAATCTCGTTGAGAAAATGGGAACAGCAAAGCAAATCAACTAATGATTAATCATAATCATTAAACCTTTTTTGCTTGCTTATTTTATACATGTGTTGCAGCATCTATGCTTTTAGCCCTCCGTGACCTGAAAAACAAGCGGAAAGTTTGTCGGCTGAGAAATTGATGATGAGTTACCCTTTGAAAAAGGTTGGTAGAATTATAAAAGTAAGAAGTTCGCAGTTCGATGCTCCTTTTTTTTTTTTTTTTTTTTTGTCTTTACATTATTGATACATGCGAAAAGCTATTTGTGATGTGTACGTGTTGTTGCTAAATTTTATAAACTCCATTTAAGGGTTTAACAGAGATTTGTTATAATGATTGAACATATACGACCAAAAAGTAAAGCAATAAACAAATAGAAATTTTGAGCTAAACCAAAAGAAAAGGAAGATGTGCAGCGTAGTTAGTTTTTTTTTTTTTTTTTTTTTAAATAAAAAAGGAAAATAGTTGTATAAATAGTTATCAAAACATGTACTATATAAAAAGGAGGAGCAGATGTCCCTACATCAGATGAGCGACAGCTAAATAAAGGCATCCTTTCACGGGACACCATTCTTAGTCAAATCATCTAGGGAACAAGGCCGGAACAGAGATTTGAAGTTGAAGAATCTAATGAAACTTTGATTGAGGGGATTGTAGCTGGTATACAAGAGGATGAAGAAGACTGTGATCATTGAAGGCATTAAATTAAAGACCTGGAGTATATTTTTTTTTTTAAATGCTCTCATAGTTTTCTGTCATAAGATGTGTGCAGTCTCGTTTGTTGATGCAGCTCCATGTTTCAGTAATTTCCTTGCACAAATTGTAGGTGAAAAGCATGTCCTCATAAGAAAACATCTATCATTAATCTACAATTCTAAATTAACACAATGACGAATGAACGAACAAAAAAGATTGATGCTAGATACCAGGTACAGAGAGACAGGAATATCAATGGAAAAGCTGGAGGTAAGTTGCTCGAGTCAAATTATCAAGACAATGCTGGGAGAAGAAGCAAGTGCCTATCGCTTCAACTTCACAGTATTAAAGCCAAAAGATAATAATTCAAAAAAAAAAAGAAAAAAAGACAGCAATAGGATGCAGCATCGTGCTAATTCTTGAACATACCATTGCAAAACCAGCAGCTGACATCAATGAAATAGCAAAAATTTTCACACTGATGTATGGTTGTTCTCTATTATTTCACTTAAGTCTTTTTTCTATTCTTTCTCTTGATCCGAATACTGTTTAGTATATACAGGCGACTGGATAACGGCAACGAGTTCCCTAACTAGTGATCTAAAAAGAACAATGTTTAATCTTGCTATAGCGACTAACAAGTCAGTGAGAAATGCAGCCTGATACAAAGGAGGGCTTCGCAACTTCTGTTGATTAAGCCAACAATAGAGCAATCAAAAGCCCATTACTCTTGCTGATCCAACTGATCAGAAGCGGACTTAGAACTCTCTGATTGTTGAATCTCCTTTTTGTCCTTGTCTACCAGTGGAGTACCGTTGCCACTGTGACATTTAGCCAGTTCCTTCAGTTCAGAAGAATTTGGTTGGGAAACCATGCCTTCTTCGATTGGAAGCGTTCTCTTTGAGCCCTCTAAAGCAACGCCGAGAACAATATTCTCTTCCATGACAGGTTTTGTTGAAGATGGCTGTGAATGGGGTGGCCTATCATCTTCTTGCTTCAATTGCTTGGTAGAGGATGTGGTAGCTGGTTTCTCGCCTCCATGCTCTGGTAAGTTAGTTGATGTATTTCCAGCAGCATTGCCCATAGGACCGCCCTGAACAGCTTTTGCAGGTTGGCTTTTGTTGGAAATTTTGCCATCAGCTGGCATCTTGGAGTCAACAGTTGGCAATTCAGTTGACTTGCTTTCACTCTTTGTTCCAGCTGATGACGTTTTGACCTGAAATTTATCACTGACTTTTGGATCCGCAGAAGGCTTTGCTTCAACTTTGGAGACCCCCTCTTTGGAATCAGGATTCGACATTTCTCCAACCTTGGTATCAGCTTGCAAATCAGTTGCTGATGTCTCTTTTGCCTTAAATGAAGGTGTTTCTTTAGATTTAGAATCAGAACCTTGATTTGTTCCACCTCTACCCTCAGCCTTAGTATCTGGTATTCGCCTCACTGTAGCCTTGCCATCCTCTCCACCACTTCCGCGAACTGATCGACCATCTGTTTTCTTCCTTTCTTCTCCATTGATGATTTTATAAGGGGGCTCAATGAAAAGCAATGGACGCTTTGGTGCTGTCTCCCTGTCAAAGAAGGAATCCCCGTATGGTATATTTTCCATATCAGCATCGTTGTATATTTTTTGAACTGTACGGATTGGAGTGGCAAGTCGAGCTCGGTGATGCCGGATGACTCTAAGCAAATCCAACATTATAGTCTCCTGTTTCTCATGAAAAATGAAACCAAGTTAGCTGATCTTTGCATATTTCCAACTTAGAACATGATGGAATCCCATTTGGAGTGTTGGAACAACTTCTGCTTACTTTTTTAGTTAATAAACGCATTAAAGGTAAATAGCCGAGCTATGTTCAGTCACACAACCAAACATTACTGCAGGAGATGACTTTTAAAAGCAGCTGCAGTTTACTAGCACAGTTGTATTGTAACTAATCAAGCTATTTGCTTATCTTTTCTGTATATTCAGTTCCCTAACATGTATCTCATGCCTTCCATCAATGCCAGAGCTCAACTGTGAGTAACAAGAAATTCAATAATCCTCATGCTTGTATTTTAAATAACAGTGCATCAATAGAACAATACCGCACCACTTTGACCCAGTATTGACTAAATGGAATTCTGACAAAATTTTCATCTCACCTTCACACATAGGTACTCTTCAAAATGAGAGGTTTTCACGAAGCACGAGACGAAGATCTGCAAAATGGAGATGATACATCAATTAAAGTTTTCCAAATCTGTAATATTGAAAGAGTCCTGGTGAACACAAAAACTTCAAATAACAGAAAACATGAGTATTTAAGTATTTTCAACCTCTTGACACAATGTCAGCAGGACTTGATATGGGAAGGTAGTAAATTTTTGGTTTATCAATAAGCAAAAAGGTGCCAGATTCTTTAAGAGTTAAAACAGAACAACATCTGAACAGAAAAGGAATGGGAAGTTCTCATCTTAATAGGCATGGAGGAAAAGTCAATTGAATGCAAGACCATATGCAGTCAGAACTTTTATTGGCTAATAGACGAAGTACAGACACATCCGTTAATCCTTATAATCATGTTAAGCGACCTTAGATCTAGCAGTTGCATAAACTGAACAAACACATACAGCAAGTAAGAATTCAAGAGTTAAAACTGACCAACAAGGCCTGGTTTTCTGGATTAATATTTTCCAGAAATACTCTTCTGTGCAACTTCTGTTGTTCAACTTGGGGATTTTTTGCCAAAACTTTGCGCATGTCAGCAACAATGCTCTGCCCAAAAAAAAAAAAAGAAGAGAAATGTCAATTGTCAAAGTTTAGAAAACAACACCAAAATTCAAAAGTTTGGTCCATTCCAAGGTAAGTATAACCAGAATCTGGCCTCACGTTGATTTTGTTCACATCCAAGTGACTGATGCCTAGATGAGTTTTTATCCGCCAATGAGTTTTTTGACTTAAATTTCTGACAACATTGACTGTAAACTTGTGGTTTGGAATATGAACAGCTTCGCGATCGTCACCCCTTATAATTGTTGGTGACCACCACCCTACATGCTGCAAAATGTCAAAGACATAAATACAGATAAAAAGGAAAAATTTACTAAAAGTCTGCAAAAAGAAAACCAAGAAAGTTCTGGGAGTATTTTCTCTTCCCAAAAAACCAATTTCATAAATCAACTTCGGAAAAATTTAAGGTGCATCTACAGCACTCTGTAGTCCGTCCATAAAAAAAAAAAAAAAAATCTCAGAACAGAAATATTCTCTCTCTCTCTCTCCTTCCTTCAGCCCTTCTTCACCTAGAAGAAGTAAAATACAGCGGGAGAAGTTGCAGAGAACCAAAATACCAACCTCGACAGTACCAGAAACTTCATAGCCTTCAATCTTTGTCTGAATCCATTCATTCACAACAAATGGCCGTGTCGCATGAATCATTGCACTTGAAAGAAAATTGGTAAAGATCTGCGCATAATAACAGCAGAAACAATTCAAATGAAGTACAAAACAAGCATAAAATCATGTTTAAAATATGTGTAAATCTACCAAGATCCCTGGACCAAGTAAAGAAATTGCAACTAGAAAAAGGATAAACCCTTGAGAAGAAAAGACATCTAAATCATACCTCACGACCAGCAAGTGTTATCAAGACAGTACCAAGCCCTCCAGCAGTGAGATATTTCTGGGTTGAGAAACCCAGCAACTCCATGAACAATGAGGCAGCAGCAACCCATACGGCAGTGTATACAGCTTTTCCCGCAAACTGGAAGCCCATCTGCAAATAAGCAAGAAATCCTAATAGTTTACATCACCAAGACAACTACAAACGCTGCCTCCATTTGTTCTTGGTTCCCGTATTCTTCATTAAAAATTCTTATAAGCAGACATCAGAAAAGCTCATTCCATCTGCTCGAACGAAAATAACAGAGTACAAGACTAAAGAAAATACAAGCACATGATACAACCAGACTGTATTTAGAAAACTAAAAAAGCATGCGCCAGCAGGAAAAGCTGAATAAACTGACAAAAGCAAAATAAATGCAATAACTGGCATCAGAAAAAATATGGATACATTTCCTGCATAGTGATTTAGTTAGAGTACATGATGATTGACTAGCATCTTGTGATTTCTGTCTATTGGTATTCAATTCAACCAACCTGCCTAGGCGGAAAGGCATGCTACAGAGAATGTGCAGCAGGAGATGTTACTTAGGTGCACGAATAAAAATTCCACTTGTTCAAGCTGTACCTCAAGACTTGTTTAGATTGATGGCACCTAAACTCTACGCACTATAAGGAAGCTACATGAGATTTGATTACCAAACAACAGGAGTACCATGAATGATTTGATGAATGAAGGGGAAAAAAAATATCACGAGCACATCAAGTCGGACAACACAAAATCGAGCAAAATTTTAGAGGATTCTCAAAAATATGACTACTTAAATATCCATAACCTGAACTGTGGAAATATAGAAGAGAAATAGCCTCAGTTGTGATGAAATTTTGGTCCGGTAAATTCAATAACTACAAGAACTAAAAGAGTAAAATCCATGCTGTTCTAGTAATGTTAGCTAATTTGTCCTTGAGAGGATTTAAAAGTAAAATTGAAGCATGTTGCAAGATATATCACATGTACATACATTTCTACTATCAGCAGGTTCATTTGTCTCCATAAAAAACTTCTGTGCTTGCTGAATAACACTGCAAAAAAAATATCAATAGCTGCTTAGTTCCATAAGAAGCCATCAGAAATGTAGTGTCAGTTTGACCTGAATTGGAAATCCAATACAAGATAAAACAAGAAAAAAAATAACTGGCACCTTAGAAAGCAAGAGAATGGTGCCAAAAGAAGTTAAAATTCAGTTCTACAAAAACATAGTACACAAATTTTTACACATAATTACTAGAATTTAAGTAAATTGACTAAAAATGTAAAGTGATTCAACACAGATCTTAAACTATGGTCCAATGAAGCTCAAGAAGAACCAATATTATCAACTCTACAAAGTCCCAGAAGTGGGCCGGAAATTTATATCGACCCATTTAGAGCAATCAAGAAAATTTTCTGATAAACTAGAGCTGCAACGAACATCACTCACCTTGTTAAACAATAGGCAAATGCCAAAACTGTCGACAATGATCTTACAAAATTTAACAGCCGTTGCTTGACAATTCGACTAGCTTCGGTTGGAAGAACTACTGGATCCAATGCTCTGTAGAAAAAGTCAGTATATTAAGAATACGGCAAGTCACATGATTGTTACTCTCATCAAATGACAGTTCATCTTCCGAATGAATATACTAACCTGCAGACAAGTAAAGCCCCTGTCCATAGCAGCAATGGTTGAAGATAAGAGGTCAAAACATAACACGTGCTACTCTTTTGCCAACTATTATCACTCTTCTGCAAGATCATGGAATTTATAATTAACAACAGCACAGCACAAATAGAAGAAAGAATTTTGTGAAAGGAAAGTAGAGATGAGTGCATACGTGAAGAAATATATTTCTGCTTTGCTGCATAAGTGGCCCAAGACCCCATAATGCAAAAATAACTAAACCTACTGCAGGAACCAACTTATTCACCAAAGCACTACCCTGTAAGTTGTTGCATGACCTGCTTGTCAAGTTTAAACAAAAAAAGTGAGGAAAAAAATTGCAATAAAAGACATGGTGGGAAACTAACAGCCATTTAGAAACGGGGTGAAATTTATCAAACTTTTTCCAGTTTGCAATATCCAATTTTTCAATTTCATCCAATATACTTTGAACCAAACTGTAACTAATGAATCTTCTAGAAACTTAGAAGCACTTTTTCAAAAAACACACAATCATCGGGAAGCACTAATTGTAAAAAGCAACAGTTCAAGTCAAAAATCAACACAATGGAATATGAGACAAAGTCTAATAGACTGCAAGGAACAATTCACTATCAACATTTACTTGATACGTTTTTAAGTAACAATTTTTGGTCACAGCTGACTATAGATCTCATACCATAGCTAAAAATTTTGCAATTGAGCCTGAAGTGCTGCTAGCGCCATAAACAAATGAAGCGACCATGACTCTGAGTTGCATTCCATTTTCCAATTTTACTTGCATGTTCAATTCCCATACCTTCACACTGTTCTTACCAAATCTAGGTGAAACCGAAGGTAAAGATCAGATTTTATGGATAATGATAGAGTACACTAACAAGTCTAAAATTGATGCTCCTATTTTAATTAAGAAGCATGTAGTTAAGAGACTGAGGTCCCAAAAATAATATTTATATTTCACACAACCTGCCTCAATTACCGCCAAGCAATGTTCTTTGGAACCACATTAGGATTTAGCCAATGACTGATCTATCAATCATACTACATTTTCATTTATGTCAAGTAGTTAAGGCTGCATTGATGAAAGGAAACTTGAGAATCTGCATCTGACTCCCTTTCTATTTGAATTTTACGAATTTCTTGTTGTTTTACCTGAATAGATGATAGCATATGCATGCAAATAGTTATAAATTATCAGACAATTTCCTGAACAGATGATAGCATATGCAAGCAAAAAAAAAAAATTCTACAACACATGCATAAATTTGGACTTCAAGGCAAACATGAAATGAAGCCCAAATCCAACAATTACCTTGTTAGTGTTAAGGCGACATTCTTAACAGTGGAAATGTCGAAGGAGGGGCCAGGACTTAGTGAAGAGTAACACTTGAACTGATAGTATTTGTAAGGGAGAGAGTTAGTCTGCCAACGTAATCTGGTCGAAAGTTGAGGAGTCCAAGAATTTCGCCTCTGGAAGGCAAAAAAGGGAGACTGTCAGGTCTGCTCATGGCATGGAGAAGTATCTCAAATTTCATCATGCAAATAAACAAAACCATGCAAACCACAAAGATAGAATGCTGTACCAAAAATTAATTATAGCAGCTCTTAACCCTCAAAATTCAAATTGCATATAGCATAGTTTTCAATGAGATACCAATAAAATCTCCCCTTGAGTTATAGAAAATATATCCCAACGAGAGGGAGGATATCACGAGTCAGACTAGGAAGCTCGATAAGTTCAACAGAACAGTCCCTAAAGCTTAGTATAAAACAGAGCTTATAAATCTGCTGACCCAAATTAAGCCAAACTTCTCCTTATTCTTGTTCTTGATTTTTTTCTCTTCATTTTTTTTCCCTATGGTAAGAAGGTTTAGCAATAGGAACAAGTAGTAAAGCAAATCAAGTCAGGGATCAAATAATTCTCCTTAAGAAAGAAATCTTTACATCAAAACTGCATTCTAATTCCTTTCCAACTCTGTTAATGACGCTCCTAGCACAGTCAAACTAAAGTCCACAGGAAGAATTGAGTAGAAGTCAATCCCCAAGCAAGCTCACCACTATAAACCAACATAGAAATCATAACTAAATTGCTAAATCCATCTTCGTAGCATTGAAACATTGTAACATACAAATGATCCTAGACAAAACTCCCCCTTTGATGAACCTACACATTCAACTCCAACAGGTAACACCACCAATAAAGCAAAGCATAAAGTAAATTCGCAAAAGCAAGAAAACAGTACCAAAATAAGTGATGTAAAATTGCTGCCAAGAAAGTAAGTTTTGCATCCTCCAGTTACATTCTGCAGCAGAGCACATTGATACAATTATCCGTAAGAGGAAAAAAAAACAAAAAAAAACAAAGGTAGATCAAACTATAACGGTGACTGAAAATAAGCATCTGTACCAGCAACTGCTTATTGCATACATGGTTCCTGCAAATTCCCAATTCATGGGAAAGTTGCAAAGAACCAGCAGCAGCCATTAGTGGTCAAAGCTAAAAACTTTGAAAAACAGGCAGCATAAAAATGATCCGTCTTTATCGACAAATCCTCAGTATTCAATGGATAAATCTTCACAGCCCCTTTTCCCAATAACCTGCAAAAGATTACAGAGAATAAATCCATCAATAATTCCACCTTAAACCCATCATCAATCTGAAATTTATTCAATTTCACATAAAAATGCCTCAAAATTAAACTTTTATCATAGATTCTCCATTCGTTCACCTCAACCATAAACCACAACATTCCGCACATATCCAAAAATACTTCTCGGTCATCTACAACAGTTTTCCCTACCTGTTCTCTCAAGAAGGTTTGTCAGTCAGACACAGAAAGAAAAATAATCACTTACAAGAAAACAAAGCCAAATATGAACCTAGGGTTTTATTTCCTCCAATAAAAAAGTAGGGAAATCCTTATTGATGGTCAATAAACATTTCCGTAGTTAGTAATTAATCTAATCCTTGAACAAGAAGAAATTTAATTGAAGAAAAAATAACTAACTTATAATTTTTTTGCATTATAATTGAAGTACAACTAAAGGAGGGGGAAAAACGACGTCGATTGGTACCTGGCACTAGAGAGCTGTGGAGTTAATGCAAGGGGTGGTTGTAGGGTGTCTCCGGCGGAGAAAATAGTAGTCAGATGGCGGGGTAGGCCGTGAATCTTTTTTTTTTTTTTTTATAGTGAGGCCGTGAATATTACTCTGGGTTGAGTGGGTCCCGCAGTAATGCCTGGGCATATTCTTGCCAAGTGGAAATTGGAGAATTTTCCTTATTGTTTATGTGGGTACCATCGCAGGAGGACTTGTGGTTAGGTAGTGTTAAATATAATCATTTGAATTCTCATTTTATTCTTCTAAGTAGTGGTATTATTTGTTTGAAACTCAAAAATAGCTTTTATAAGTTAAAGGTATTTAAATAGTATTATTTCATATATTTTTAATTTCCCTAAATTATATGAGTACTAGTTTATATGAAAAAATAAAAAACTTAAAAGACATTAACAAATAAATGACATGCATTCAAGATTTAAAAAAAATTAATATAGCCAATTATATGTCATAAATGTTAGACTAGAGTTAATATGTAATTATGGAGAAGAGAGAGAAATGAATAGAATAAGACAATAATTGTTAAATTGTTAATTAATTTAAGATAATTATACATGGATAATTGATAAACTATTAAATTTGAAATGTCATTAATGAGATTAGTTAACTAAATTCAAAATTATTGGTTTAATTAATGTTGGATGTTGAACTGACTAGTTCTCACAAAACCATTTCAGTTCAACGGTTCGATGGTTGAACTGAGTGATTCAACTAGTTTAATGTAAAATTGATAATAACTAGTTTTCAAACCTAATCTAGATCGAAAAACAGGCCAATTGATGGTTCAACTGATTCGATCGATTGGTCCAAATTGGATTTTAAAACATGGGCAAAAAACCTCAGCGGCCATTAAACTATTGGCGGGATCATGTTTTGGCCATCGAACTATTTTTTGTCAATAATTGGCCACTAAACAATTTAATCCGTAAACCCGTGACCATTTCTTCGTTAATTGCTCTTAAGTTCTGAAATTAGCATTACACGTGGCAATGCCGAAGGTAATTTTGTCCAGCAACTATGCGACCTTCTTCTCCCCTGAATTTCTTTCCTCAAACAATCACCGAATAGAACATTATGTGGAGGAAAAAATATGGACTCAATTGGGAGCCCCAAATCTTCAACCACAAATCAAAGATATTAGGAAGGCCGTATTTTTCCACTGAGGGATCTGAACACTATTTTTCCATTTCCAAAAGTAATGTTCCGCTAATAACAGTATGCATATTAAGAAGAGCCGTATCAATCCAAGATTATCAGTTAATGCATCCAGCACTTGCTCAGCTCCGTCGCATCCGGCTGCTATGTGCAGAGGAGTCAAGCCCCCAAGGCCTTTGACATCGGTCTAAATACATAGCAGATTGGACTTATTTTTTCAGATATGCATCTGGATGGTATCTTATGAGGACTTCAACCATGGACCTACAATTTCGTCGAACAGCTCTATGGAGCAACCCATTTTCCAGCGGTGCATCTTCAATTGAAGAGCGCTTTTCTTCACCCATGAGTTTGTTGACCAGAACATTCAAAAGCATCTTGACCACTGCACACCAATCATGTTCGACTGAGAACTCTATAAGCCATCTGAAACGCTGGAAGGGAAATGTATCCAAGTTGGGATCTTGAAGACCCAATATAAACTTCAACTTACTTCTACGGAGGAGCCAACCAATTTCATGTATAAAGTCCAGAGCTTGTTTGAGGAAAGAAATTCAGGGGAGAAAAAGGTCGCATAGTTGCTGGACAAAATTGCCCTCGGGCATTGCCACGTGTAATGCTAATTTCAGAACTTAAGAGCAATTAATGACGAAATGGTCACGGGTTTACGGATTAAATTGTTTAGTGGCCAATTATTGACAAAAAATAATTCGATGGCCAAAACATGACCTCGCCAATAATTTAATGGCCGCTGAGGTTTTTTGCGCTTAAAACATTGATAATTATATTGTACATGACCTACCGAAGCCAAACAACCAACCCGACCCAACCTGTTTATTAAAAAAAAGTTTTCTCATTATTCACTTTTTTTAATCATATATAAGCTATTTTCAATAAATTATTACATTACAAACTTATATTTTTAAAAAAATGCATCCTAACAAATGCTTAATCCAAACACAGTTGCATTTTTTCCTTCCAAAGTGGATGAAGAGATAGGAAAAAAGAGATTTGTATTTCAACTTGGAGATTATAAAAAATACGTAACATAATTTCATAGCATAATATATTTTGATTCGTTTAAAAGTCTCGATAAGTTACTATTTTATTTTACAATCAATAATGATCTATGGTCTTTTTTTCTCAGCAATAGTAACACATATAGTAAATGATATAATGGGCCTGTTTGGAACCTGAGTTTTTTGGGAGTTTGTCTAAAACTTTAATGTAGTGCACTGTAGAAATTTTTGAAAAATTTTTGTAGAAATTTTTGAAAAATTTTTGTAGAAGTTTTTGTAAGGTGAAAAACTTTTTTATAGAAGTTTTTGTAATGTGAAAAATTTTGTAGAAGTTTTTGTAAGGTGAAATTTTTTTTTCCTTTTCTTTTTTTTTTTTTTCTCTTTCTTTTTCTTTTTCCTTTTCTTTTCTCTTTCTTTTTCTTTTCTTTCTTTTCTTTTTCTTTTCTTTCCTCTCTTCTTCTTCTTCTTCTTCCTTCCTCCCGCCCTTCCCCTTCCCCGTTACCTCTGCCTCCCACCTCCAGCACCTCCGCCAGCACCACCTCTCTTCTTCTTGTTTTTTTTCCTTTTCTCCTCTCCCCCTCCCTCTCCCTCCCCCGCCACCCCTTTCCTCCCCTCTTCTCCCGCCACCCCTCCCACTCCCTCCCCCACCACTCCCTATGCCCACCATCCCTTTCCTCCCCTCTCCCCCGCCATCCCTCTGCCCTTCCCCTCTCCCGCCACCCTCTCTACCCCTTCCCCTTCCCCTGTTTCCCTTCCCGCTTCTCACCTTCCCTCTGCCCCTTTCTTTTTTTCATATTTTCCCTCTCCCTCTCCTCCTGCCTCCTCTCCTTGCTCTTGCCGGCAGATGAAGCAGCGAAATAAAATTTTTTTTTGGGCAATTTTCCTTCTCCCCCCTCCTCCTCTTCCCCCGCCACCCTCACCCTCCCCCTCCCCCGTGCGATCTGGTCTAGCGACCAGATCGGCCAGAGGGAAAGGGGAGGCACCGGAAGAGGTGATCGGCGCCGGAACCGGCGGCGGAGGTGGTGGCTGGCGACGAAAGTGGTGGTGGGTTGGGGTGGGGGAGGAAGAAGAAGAAGAAGAGAAGGGGAAGGGAATTTTTTTTTTTTTGTGTGTTTTGGATATTTTAAGTGTGTAGGTAAAAAACTTTGAGAAATTTTTTGAGGTTCCTGTAGCAAAAGTTGTTAAAAAACTAGTAGGTAAAAAACTTATCAAAAAACCTGGCTTCCAAACAGGCCTAATGTTTCGATATTCAAAAGTTATCAAGAGATCCGTAATGTATTTGAAATTTAAACATATTTAGGGTTACTTTTTTTGTTCCACTGTTAATAATTTAAAGTATTCTTAACCTAGAATTGAAGGTTAGAGTTCGAATTCAGAATCATTTTCATTGATTACCATAGTCATGTTTGATACCGCACTATTAAAGAAGTGCTAAGATAAGAACAAGGAAGGACACAAGAAACACTAAATGCAAGTTATGCGACAGCTGAAAAACGGAGAAAATATAGAAGTTGACATTTGACAAAAAAAAAAAACACAGCTGAAAAACAGAGAAAATATTAAAAAGAATATAAATTACTACCCTTTTTTGGGGTAATAAAGAGTGCCAACAAAATTATTAAAAAAAATCATTGCTATAGTATAGACAGCTGCCTAAAATGTTGGAAACTTCAACCAATGAGAATGAATATAGTCAAATATCAACCAACAAAACCGCCTCCACAGCACGCCACCAAACATTGATCAAATAAGCCACTTTTCTGTCTCTTTCCTCTAGGCACGCGAAGCGGGGAGAAAAGATAGCAATGGCGGATGACAAGAAAGTGAAAGAAGAGGCAGACCAAATCCTGGGACTTCATCAGAAACTTCCCCGCCTTGTTGTCTTCGATCTTGATTACACTCTCTGGCCTGTTTACTGGTATATATATGTTTTCGGTTTAAACCACACCCTTCTTGTTATTCACATGCATCAATACAAACTTCCATCGCAAAAAAAAAAAAGACCTTTTTCAGTTTAAAATCCAATTCCAGCTTAAACTTCGGTTTTGTTTGGATTGTGGTTTAGTGTACTATGTCTAATTTTTTTTAAAAATCTTTTTGGTAGGTTTTTCTCTCTGTAATTGATAGTTGCAGTGCATGCATATGCTAATCAAAATGTCTGTGGTAGTGAAGCATTGCCCTGCCTATTCAAAATTTGTTCTTTCCAATCATTTCTTTTTATGCATAGTCATTTACAAATTGTAGTTGATTGTTTTTATGTTAGTTCTAGAGAATGCTTCGTATTACAGAATGAGGAAAGAAATTAAAAAGAAAAAGAGCTTTTTATGCTTGTTAGGTTCATTATCTACAATTCTTTGTGCATTTAGCTCTTTAATTTTGTAGCCCTATGTACTAGCTTACGTGGGTAGAGTAGAGAGCAATCAAATTGATGTCTGGACCCTCACTTTACCACTGTCTGGTTTTGATCAAATCAGCAAATTCGTCAGATGGGTGTATAGTGAATGGCTATGTATAACGAAAAATGTTCAGCAAGTAGATCGAGTAACCAAATAAGATGAGTAAGAATTTGACTGCTTGGAGAAGAATATTGGGATTTTAAAATCAAATATGCAATCAGTTGTTAGCAGTTTATTGGCCCATTGAATTGCAATGCTGGATAACAACACATATATAGATGATGCTGGTTGACCTTTTGTTTGGTGTAATCTTACTCGTTGGTCATTCATGGCACTAATAGTTTGTGACTTCTTAGTGAGTGCTGCTATGAGAGTGATTCCCCAAATTTGTACCCTCATGCAAGAGGAATAATACAAGCTCTTAAGGGTCGAGGAATTGATGTTGCCATTGCTTCAAGATCTCCAGCTCGTGACATAGCTACGACATTTCTTGAGAAATTGGGTATAAGATCCATCTTTGTTGCCGAGGTAAGCCAACTGAAAATGCATTTTTCCTTCACATTTTGGCTTCTTTCAGCCTATAATGGTAACTGCTTATTTTCTTTTTAATGTCCTTACTTTACAGAAGTAATGTTTTTACTTGGCCTCAGCTGAACATATTTATAGTTTTTGCTTTGAATGATTCTAGGAGTAAAAGTTTTAAAGTATTATGTACAATAGTATCCCAGAAGCAAAAGTATAAAGGGGAGTTTGGAACTTGTGCGTGATTGTATGGCCTATCTAAGTTAGATAAGGAATAAGGTCTGAATGTCTCCACTTCCTGCACTCACTTAAGAAAGGAAGACAGGAGACATGCAACAAGAACTATACCCCTCGTGGTAATTCTGATGTCTATATATCACCCTTGGCTCAAAAGAGGCTACTATCAACTTCTGTCTTGCAGTCTCCAAGTTCTATTGATGCAGTTAAATGAACTCCTGAGGTGGATGCAGGAGGAATCCTATTTATAAACCTCTTACGAAATGAAATTTGAGAAACACAATAAGAGCTTCAAATTTCATCTCCCCTGTTGAAAAACTTATTTTTAAGTGTTGAACGCATGTTACCGCCACCAGAAGATACAAATTTCCAATTACTGTATAATCATGTTGTCTCTGGAATGGAAGTCATAAAAGTTTGTTTTCTTTGTCATAAAAATTGTCTCCGACATGAATTCTTAACTATTTAAGTGCCGGAGAAATTTTTGTTTAGCCCAAGTAGTCATGCTGTCCTACTGAGAAAAGTAATTTCTACATCTCCCCAGACGCATGGTCCGGAGGTACTCTGTCAGAATATACCTGCAAATTATATTCGCAATCCTCATTGCACACTGGGAAACATTTTCATCAGCAATTTGCAACATGCTAGCATGGGAACACAGACTAGTATATTCTTTCCTGATGTTAAAAACATCTACACTTTCTGCATGCATTTGTTTGCTCATAGTTTTAGAGTATTTGTACGATAATCCACCATATGCATCCTAACATTCAGATGGTCTGAGTTGACAACCATGCGTACTCCCTGCCGCATGCCTTAGTAGTTTGAATGTGTATCCTATACAGTAGCTTGTCGAAGTCATACTTTGTATCAGGATCTGATTACAAAGGGGTGCAATGGCTTTGGGTTCCTTTTCTCTTACGTTGTGTCTTCCTTCTTTTTGACAAAAGAAATGGCAAGGAGAAGGGTAGAAAGATAAAGAAACCAGGCCATTTACCTCTAGGCCTTAGTTAATCCTTGATTACACTATATCTTGACGTATGTCTTACTTATGAACAAAAGTATCAATATTTTCTCGTAATTCTTTTCTTCTTTTCATGCAGGAGATTTTTTCTAGTTGGACTCACAAGACACAGCATCTGCAGAAAATTCAACGGAAGACTGGAATTCCATTTGATGCAATGTTGTTCTTTGATGATGAGGATCGAAACATAGAAGCGGTAAGAGTCCTCCTCACATGCTAATTAACTCTGAATGGTCAAATGTGCATGATGCATTACACTGCTTTCTAACTCATAAAATTGTTATTCAGGTCTCAAGAATGGGTGTAACGAGTATTTTAGTGTATAACGGAGTTACACTAGAAGCTCTCAGGCAAGGACTCGTTGAATTCTCCCAAGAATCAAGTTCATATGGAACAAAAAAGACAAAGTGATTTTCCTTATTCATCCCAGACCTAAGACATCCCGTCTCTGCAGTTGCGGCGACTTGGTCATTGAAGCTGACATTTGTTACTTCAAACTAATTTGTCTGAACATGAATCACCACCCTAGTTAGTTATCTAGATTAGTATTTTGATAATAAGTAGAACGTGTAGAGCATAAGCTATTGACTACAGAATTCTTGAGGCTGCATCAACCGTTCACATAGGACAGGTTCAATTTATTTGACATTGAATTGAAAAAGGCTCAAGGCTTAAATCCTGTTGGTACCGGCTTAAACTGTGTTCAGAATTGATCAGAGCTTGATCAAAATGAACATTTTTCTTTCAAAGTTCTGTCATATTTTTTCAGGCATTTGATATAAACAAGCAATAAATTTTAGTATCTTTATAACAAGCTTTTTGTTTCCCTTGTCAACAATTGCCATACAGCTTAACCTTTTGAGGAGAGATATGGCGAATAAAATTGCATGCTAACAAATAATTTTTCCATGTATTTGTACCAAGCTTTGCTATTTTGCTTTGCACTCGAATTCACCTAAACTCATAATACAAACAGGAGAAAACAGAAACAATATGTGATATAACCAAATAAAAAAATGGGTTCTACAAAATTATGTAGCGAATAGATTACATAATCCGTTTGTTGAAAAAAAAAATAGATTACATAATCTACAGGAGCAGTCCACTGTTGACAGCTCTCAACGGCAGTCTTTCATCAAGAATGACTTCAGCTTTTGTTGTTCTGGGAGATGCATAATGGATTTTGTTCTCTTTCCCCGGGTCAAAATATTCATCCTCCCCTCTGAAGTCTATTCCTAATTCAGTTGAATTGAAGTTGTGCAGTATATTTCTCAAGCCTTCCATTAGCTGCAGATCATCCATAGACAGCCTCTGCATTCTTTCATACAATCCCTCAAGAGAGTCCAATAAATTCTCCCTATCTGATGACAACTTCACCACATCTTCAATTATCTTTTCCTTTTCCTCATTAAGCTTCTGAATCAACGCATCTGACCTACTCTGCTCCTTTTCAAGCTCATCCCTCAATATCTGCACCTCTGATTTATTCGCCAGTGAACCAGTTTTCAGATAACTTAAGTCATTTTCCAACTCAGCATTAATCAGGTCCTTCTCCTGGATTTCCATCTCTTTGAAAAACAAAGTTGTTGCCATCTTGTGCCAAAAATCGTGGAACATTTTAATCTCCACCTGCATCTCCGATAGCCTTGAGGAAAAAGAGCTGGTTGAACTCTCAAACTCTTGCTCCAATGACTTCACAAGCTGCTGGAGATGCTCTATTCTCTGGTCTCTCTCCTCCACAAGATGGTGAAGGCTCTCTCTCTCATGCTCGTGGTTCTGCTCTGCATCGACTTGTGCAAAAATTGCACCTTCAAGCTGTCTTTTCACCCACTCTTCCTCTTCCTGTGAATAATCTGAGCTGCCATCTGGACTTTGAAGACTGGTTCTCGAACTGTAAAACTTTGCATTCTTTGTCGAATCAGGAGTTGCGTCTTTTTTCGCTCTTGTCTCAATTTCCTGATTCAAAAAAGTGATCCGTTCAACCAATTCTTCTAATCTCTTGTCTTTTTCATCTAGCTGGTTCAGGAGTCCATCTCTCTCTTGTCTTAGATTGACCTGAATAGATATTTCTGCAAGAAGAGAAGCCTCTACTTCTCTACGCATGTGATGATTATCTTCAAGGTTGGCTTTCAGCTGTTCAGCAATGGATTTCCATATTTGCAACTCAAATTCAGCTTGGTTTCCTTCACAAAATCTTGCCGCCAGTTCTTCATTTGCCCTGGCCAAGGTCTTACGAACCTTTTTCAAGTCACTTTTCAAGCTCATCACTTGTGCATGAAAAGAAGCCTCCGCTTCTCTATGCAATTGATGATTTTCTTCAAGGTTGTCTCTCAACCCCTGGGTAAAAGGTTTCCATATTTGCAACTCAAATTCAAATTCCATTCCACGGGAGGTTTTGTCATCCAGTTCTTGGTATGCAGCATTCAGGGCATTACAAACTTCTTTGAGCTCAATAGTCATGCTGAGTACCTGCTTCTTTAACCCATGTTGACATGTATAAGATTCACTGAGCAGTTTTTCTAGTCTTTCAAGCTCTTTATGTTGCAAAAGCTGCTGTTCTTCAATGTAAGTTACAGATTCCACCTTCTCTGATAAATGGGCCACCTTCTTGTGTTCTTTCTCAGTATCAGAGTGAGCTTTTGCTAGAGCAATATTCTTCAACTCCAATTGCTCTAGTAGAAGTGCTTGGCGGTCTTCACTTTTCTTTTTTGTCTCCTCTAAGTCAACATAGGATTCAGCAAGCTTCATTTGGGCCTCCAGAAATCCTGACTTCAACAATAACAGAACAACACCTGCTGCTTCATTCTGCAATGTTAGCTGTTCTATTGTGGAATCATGAGCTTCTGCCTCCATTTTGAGTCGATCTATCAACGTGCTCTTGCTCTCCAACTCAGAACTGCAGCAATTGAGCTTTTCCATCAAGCATTCCACTTTAGAATTCCATTCAGCTTCTTTAGACCTGAGTCTTTTGGAGCAATATTTGTGCACCCGTTCAAGACCTCTAAACAGAGAGAGGCTTTGTTCACTTTTCTTCTTTTCATGATCTAAGTCAACATAAGCATCAGCAAGCTTCATTTGGGCCTCCAGAAGCCCTGACTTCAACAATAAAACCATCAAAGTAACTTCTTCATTATGCGATGCTAGCTGTGCTATCATGGAATCCTGAGCTTCTGCTTCCATTTTGAGTTGGTCTATTAATGTATTCTTACTCTCTAACTCAGAACTGCAGCTACTGAGCTTCTGCATCAAGATTTCAAGTTGAGAATTCCATTCAGCTTCTTTAGACATCAATCTCATGGAGCAGTCCTTGTGCACCTGTTCGACACCTCTAAGCTTGTTCCGAAGTTTTGTTAAAGAGGAAGCGCTTCCTCCTTCCCGAATTTGAGCTTCCTGGAGTTCTCTGAGAGATATCATTAGTTCCTGCTTGTCTTGGTCGAGCACCCTGACCTGATGTTCCATTTCCTTGTAAATGCTCTCCTTTGTACACAAAGAGTTCCTCAAGCTAGCAATTTCTTTATCCCTTTGACCTGTCAAGCTTTCGATTGTGGACTTTGCCTCCTCATAGTCAGCAAAAACATTGTCAAAATTGGTCCTTGATTCGGAAAGTTTAACTTCCAAATATTTTCTCTTGC
Organism: Coffea eugenioides; assembly: GCF_003713205.1. Taxonomy (NCBI): domain Eukaryota; kingdom Viridiplantae; phylum Streptophyta; class Magnoliopsida; order Gentianales; family Rubiaceae; genus Coffea; species Coffea eugenioides. The sequence goes on from NC_040041.1 coordinate 8,048,088, forward strand.
TCTCTTCATGAGCAAGAGCCTGGTTACACATCTCCAGGCGGCTTTTAAGAGATTCTGAAATTCTGGTTTGCGAATCTAAGTTTGTCTGCAATCTAGAGATCTCATCAAGCAATGAAACTCTCTCTTTCTCCCACTCTTTCTGACAGACTTGAAACTCATGCCGAAGCTTCTTATGGGCTTCTTCTAGATGACCAAATTGTTCCTTCTTCCATTTCAGCTGATTTTCATACTTACTTTTCTCATCTTCTAACTTAAGAAGCACATCTTCTCCCCGTCTCACTTCTTGAAGTGCTTTGTGCTTTCTGTCTGCTTCTGAACACTTGTTCTGAGACGCAGACACTATTCCCTTCAGCCCTTCAACTTCTACTTGCAATGAACGGATCAGTTGCTCTTGATCCATGTTCTTGGCATTAGCCTCATCTAAAGCCAGTGCTAGCCCTCTATTCTCTTCCTCAGAACTTTGAAGTTTCTCTTTGCAATCAGCACGAAGCTTATCATTGGCACAAGTCAAGTGCTCGATAACAGCCTCTTTCTCTTTCAACTTTGACTTCAGTTCTTCATACATCTGATTTGCAACAGATATTTCTTCAGCCTTTTCATTTAGTTCCTGAGAGAGCTTATCGACTTTCAAATTTACCTCCTGAAACTTTACCAGCTGCTCGTTGTGTGCTCTTTTCAGGCTTTCAGAGAATTCCAACTTCATCTGGTAATTTGCTTTGAGCTTTTCAATCTCAGCTTTAGCATCATCCAACTCTTCATAAACAGTACCCATTTTTCTTTGGCTGCAAAACTCTGTATGTTCTATCACGCCTGTTCACCACACACAAAAGATAGATTTAGCTCGACTGTTATTTGGACCATCTAAAAAGCAAAACAGAACTGAATCACAAGCTAAGCAAAACGCCTAAGATAGTATTGAAGAAACAAAATCAGAAGGAAAGCTTAAAAAGAGACTTTGTCAAAACTGTTCATTAACATTCCATAAGAACTACTAGCATTTTTCACTTAGCCTGAATGTTGCAAGGTTTTATTACTTTTATTAAGTCACATGCAAATAAATCCGCATTGCCATGCTCTCTTTCTGACCACCATCACAAACAAACATCTAAATCTAAGATTGCCTGATTAACATAAACTCTTAAATTAAAATTAGAAAATAAATTTCTGCAAAGCTAGAAAAATTCAGGAATACAGTTCCAATAGCAAATACTTCTTTTCGTTGTAAGCTGGATTAAATCCTTTAATTTAAGCTTCATTTAATTATTTGTTTATTTCCCGGGGGAGCTCAGTCAAAATTGCTCCTTAAACACTGTAGATGTACAGATGTACTTAGATAGAAAGAGGAAGGAGAACAGATTAAACGAATTATAAACATGATGTCCATCCCAGGATAATGAATATGCTAGGAAAGCCCTTTGTAAGACAACTAAAATTAGATAGAGAGCCTTTTTAGGAACTCAGGATAAAGAAGATAACAAGCTTGCTGATATTGTCCAAAATTAGTTGCCTCTTCTTAAACCTACTAGTTTGCTACTGTCACTGAGTTCTGAAACAACTAAACTAAAAACTTCCCACAACTACTACAGACCCGTGGATGTCTCCCAGATTAACTTAAATCAGCAACAGATAGTACATCAGTTGTGTCCCAAGAAATGACATCATTCTTCGATCTTCCAGAAAATAATGATCTTTCCATGATTTACAGTTCAAAAATATCAAAACTTGGGGTGCCGAAAGCTTCAAACAAGACAATATAACAGGAAAGCTTGATACGAACCACTAACAAAATGTGTTAAAACAAACCTAAGAAACATATGGGCTCTAACAACAAATTACAAATATCTGAAATGGGTATAAATATGTCAATGAAAACAAGCATTACAACTACATCAATCAAATATCACAAGTCTATACAATTTCTTGCATTTACACAGCATCCAAACAGAAAAAAAAAAATTACCTGAACATAAGATGTGGGTTTTTCCATTAACTGAACTAAGAGTTGGAAATTCTTGATTAAGAGTGCGTTTGCGCTACTTATTTCGATGATTCTTCGCAAAAGTTTAAAGAAAGGGGAGAACTGAGGGGTAAAAGTGGAAAGAAAAGTAAAGAAGGATGATTTTTCAGTTCTTCGCAAAATATAGCCGTTGGAGACAGTGGGCCTTGATCATCCTTTTGTACCGATTTGAATTTAGCTTGACGGAGTCCGGAAGGGACGGGGAATTGCCGTTTGTCTGTTAGTCCCGGATCGAAATGCTTACTAGCCGTTGAGGTCTTGGGCCTGGCCCAATGTTTACCCAGTGTTGTGCTTTTCTTCTCTGGAGTAAAACTTCTAGGTCCAATAAGTCTGGGGCTTTTCAGAGATGGGAGTCCAGTGATCAAGCGAACAGTGGTGTATTTGATATTGGTATCATTTTTTTTGAGAAAGTATTGATTTTTTTTAATAAAACAGGAAAAACAAATATGAGTATACATCTCTTCAATTGACAAATTGAAAACTTTTAGCTTGAGGATGAACATATGTTTTTTCAGAAATAAAGAAAAATGAGAGGAATATACATCTCGACTGACTGAGTTAATTAGTAAGTTGGAACGAAAAAAGTATTGCAAAAAACCCCAAGAGGCAAAAATAAAACTCTTTGACCCTAGCACTATGGGCATCTAGGACATTTTGATCATAAGAAAAATGATATGAATTTTGTCATTGGTAAATTTACCATTAACTAGATTCTAAGTTTTGTTCTTTTGTTTGTTTTTTTTTTTTTTAACTACGCATAGTGATATTCTTACTACTAACCAAATCGTTCAATGACCAGGCAATGTCTCATTATTAACATTTTTGTACGTTTTCAAGACATCCCATATTTTTGCAGATTCGTGTATATTATTATGGCACTTATTATGTGGTACCAATACTTGTAAAACTCAGGACACCATTGAAATGATGTTGACCTTACGTACTCTTTAAACTCGGTAAGAATAACTCAGTGAAATACTCTTGGAGCTGCTCTTCTAAGGTAAGTTTTGCTCCTCAAAACTTTTCAGAGACAAATGCACTTTCTATGTTGAAAGGGCTGCTCTATAGGACAACAAGTGCTTCATAATGAATTGATGACAACTAAAAAGAGCAACTGCAGGCCGATAGAAATCTTATGAATCATAAGCTTATAGAGGTTCTTTTCAACTCAAATCCATCACAAGCCTGTTGCAATCATATGTTGCCTCTTCGCAAAAAAAAAAAAAAAAAAAGGGTTCCTCTTGAAGTTATTAATGTTCTTTTAGCTTTCATTTTCTAAATCTGCAACAACTCTCAAGTTAATTTAAACACGAGACCATAAAGCAAATTAAATGTGGTTGTACGTATAGTCCCCTCGATGCCACATGTATCTTATCTTTTACAGCTAGCTTTTGATATTCATCCTCTCATATATATATATTGCTCATATGATAAGAACCACCAAATGCATACTCTTCCATATATATATATATAGATGTGAGTTGTAACATTGATACGTCTTCTTCAATGTGTTGGTTTCTGAAGAGTGTCTATCTTTATCCTTTCACGCGCCACCACCGGTATCGAATTGTCTTACGACGTTTTTTCGAGTTTCTTTGGCTCGTTTCACTTGTAGGGAAAGGGCAAGCATGTGTGATTTGTGGATGAAATCTCAATAGTAGTTTTAGTGGTTCAAGTGCCATGAAATGATTGGAAACTCGTAAGATTCAATAATATGTCTTTTTGTTTTTTTTTCCGAAACCATAATTATTGTAGAATCTATTCTATATTATACTAAGAGGAGGGAAAGGATTGAAGAGGCCCAAGAATAATCCGGAGGGGATAATTATTGTAGAATCTATTCTATTTTATACTAAGGGGAGGAAAAGGACCTGAAGAGACCCAAGAATAATCCGAAGGAGACTGAACCACCACCGGACCAAACGAGTGTACTACCGGTCTGAAATTTTAAACAGAGCCACTTAGTGTGGCAATTGGTGGGAGGTAAGGTTTGAACCCTTGACCTTCCACCCCACCAAATTTTAATGCTTTGGTGGTGGCTACCCGCCCGAAGGCTGGTGGTTGTAAGATTCAATAATATGTCACCTCTCCTATTTTTGTAAGTGTTTAGGAGACAGAGAAATTCCTGAAAAAGAATTGTTAAGTATAGCTTTTGTTTTTAAGATTCAGGTTTGATAATAATGTTATTTTGGACAGTTTTGTGGTATATAGTGGAAAAACGAAAAGAAGGTAGTAGTTTTGGGATTTAAAAAAAAAACGAAATTATCAGCTTATGCTTTGTCATTAACTGAAAAGACAAAGAAAAAAAGAAGAAGAAAAGAACAGAAATTCAGAAGGCAAAAAAGGGCCATACATATTGAAACGAATCCTGAGAATCGTCCAATCTTCTTGAATGTGATTTCGACTCATTTTGGCCTTTGCATGCATGTTCTCCAAATCTCCTTGAAGCTAATTCTTTGAATGTAGTCATATAGTTTCGTTTAGGACGGCTGATCATTCTCGACCAACAAATTAAGAGATTGGTATCAGAAATTGCATGTGAAATTCCAAAGAAAAGACAAGGACCCCCTGCCTTGAGACTCACTCAAAACCTTGGAGTTTTCTACTGAAAAGGATGGCATAATGCATCTGGAATTTCTTATATGTTTTTTTCCAATTTTGCGGCCACTTTTAATAACATATTAATAATCAAGCAATGTCAGACAAGCATATAATAATGTTCGGGAACCTACCTGGAATGTACCTGGTAATTAAGGAAAAAAATAATTCAGTCATGAGTCAATTTTTCACATGTTTATCTGAATCTAGGTAATTTAATGAGAAAGTGTTGAGAGTTGTAATTAATGTGAAGTTTTATTTTATATCCAGCAAGCAAGCAAGCAAGCAACACATATTAATTAAAGTTCCATTAGCTGTCTATGTTGGGCCAACGAGATTGCCGACCTTCTGGTTGGCAGCTTTCTTTCACACCAAGATCACACTACAAAAATTCCCAGCTAAAAAGTGGAGTTTGAGTAATTTCCAGGGAAACTATAGCTGAATCTTGGGACTTTTTGTCAAAAATAAAATATGGGTTTTAGCGGAAATGTAGGCACAAATTGGAATTTTATGAACATGGACCTAAATAATTTAGGTGGAATTTAAAAGAACATTATTATTTACTCATTCATCAAAAGAGGTTGTAATTCATCACAAGTCACAGCTTAGGCAGGTGGATGCATAAAGAAACTCCACCCACATTTCACATGGTGCTAAAGATATCAAGAGAAAAAGGTATAAGAATTGTTATTGATCCATAGATCTCTTGAAACAACAAAAAAGAAAACACAAGATGAAGCATAAATCATGAATCAATTAAATTGCAAATCACACGCACGATGCAGGCATATGAGATCGAGCCTTGAAACTATGTGGAAAAACACAATAAGCTTGGATTATAATTAGAGTAAATTTTATATACATTGACAGTATATACACTATCACTGTTGAAACTATGACGTATGCACAAAAGTTGAATTTTAAATTCAACATTTGCATATTTATCATTCATCAAACGCTAATAGTGTCTACACTGTCAGTGTAGGAAAGATTAATTCTTATAATTATAGAGTTCTTTCAAGAATATTGGTTTAAAGGTTGTATGTAAAAAGCGTGATTGACTAATCTTTTATTTTCCATTTAGATTGAGATCCGATAAAAATTATTATTCCGGGGGTTCTTCCATACAAACCTAATAGATATCTAGCATTTGTTTCTTCTATTTTTACGTGTGCCACTCGTCTTCAACATCAAAGAACATTTGCAATCTGCTTTTTGTCTTGTGATAGGCAAGAGCACATGCAGTTGCCCAGAGGTGGACGATGCAAAGTTAACAACCTCAAGGACGTATTGAGCAAGTGGGCATCATATATTTTTTTGTACTAACTTTATAGCCGTTCCATTGCTTGATTGACTCCCACCCGGCTTCTTTTTAGTCCTTTACTTACTGCAAGTGGGCATTTTGCATTTTATTGACTACATCATGCACACTGACCAAATCTTTCTCACATATTCAAGTAAATTCAGGGCTCAGGCTCATAGGTCCCATGCACATATTGCAGTCTTGATAAGATATTTGCTTGCATTAGCCATTAGGTGGATGGATGGATCCCAACTTGTTATTCGTTTTATTAGGCACCTCCGACAATTTGATATTTTACTGCTAGATATTTTCGCTTCTTAGTTGTGATTTCTCTATTTTTACAATATTTAGTCAAAAAAAGATCGCAGTTACATGTCCATTTTTCACGGTTTGTTAGTGCAGGATCTACAGTTCTATGGTTTGAAAAGTATTCTTTGTGGTCTAATCTAATTCATGAGCGTCAATTCATAATTTTATAGTAGGTGACAACTAGACAAAAGATCAGTTCTGTACCCCATTTGCCAAGTCTAGCTTTTGAAAATTACGTTTAGCAAAAGATAAGATAGTTTCAGGAGCAAAGGATAATAAGATTAATCTGTTTCTGACTAAATTGATCCGCTCTGGTTCGACTGTTTTTACGCGTCAATACACCTTTAGATTGCTATTTTCTGGAGTTTTTGTAGAAGATGAACTGCAGCAATTTGATGTATATGAGATAAAAAGGTGATTGAAAAATATGTTTATAAAAAAAAAACGTAATAATCTTTGGAGAAAAATGACAATACAAACAAGATTTTTGGAAAATTTGTTAAACTTATGCTACTTACCAACTCAAAATTTTTTAAGTGTGCTGGTCGTTAACTTAATTTGGCTTGGTTAATTATACCTCTCTCTCTCTCTCTGTTTTGCAATTCGTTTCTTGCTGTTACAAAAGCTACTTTTGGTTAATTAAAATTTTATGAAAAGAAGCGTCTTACGCCAATCTATAAGGCTAGAGAGAGTCTATATAACAGTCGTTTTTTCAGTGGAAGGTGACCGAAGAAAGTGGATCAAAGATGATACATCTATAACAGTCCATTAAACAAAGCATAAACATAAAGAGAGGAATAACCTATTAAAAGTGTTAAAGCAAATGGTGACAGGCAAATTATCTAATCAAACGCAAACCTCTCCTTGCTATTAGTTTTTCATTTTGTCCAAGTCAAAGGTCACCAGATGCCCACTTCCATCCGTAATTATGAAAGCAAACATGTATCACAGTTTTAGATGAAAACAAATACTTTATCATATTGTCTTTGTTAGTTGTTACCAATCCCATATTATTCCGTTGCAGCCTTTTTTGGAGGCTTCTATCTTACTCCATTGATCGTGCTACACTATGTGAAGAATGGAATAGTAATTTCTATGTGTACCTCGTAAAAACAGACTTTTTGTTTTGTGTAATTAACTATTTCCTCTCTTTTGGGAAGAAATTTTGTTCAAGGAAGCAAATATGTCATGGTTACAGGAGTCTATTCATCGCGTATAGACTTTAGGGGCATCGTGGCATAACCGTCGAGGTGAAGTCGGGGCCTAAAAGATCAAATGGAACAGTACATAGACAAGTAAATCTCTTATGAATTACAAGGTACTCCCTTAATTCTTAATAATTAAGGTATTCAGCATTCAAAGGGAAGTAGACTACTCAAGAATTTTACGCCTCTTCATTTATTGAATCAGATATTGAATAAAGAATTAAGAAAATCGAAATAAACGAAAAATGTAATCCATGAAGAAATCTTGCTTGGTCTTTACTAGGAACTTGAGTAAGGAGTAGATCTTTTTATTGGGGGGTTTTCTAGAACGAACCCCTTTCTTTATTTTCTTTATTTGGTGTACCTACTTGAGCCGGATGAAAGGAAATTTTCACGTCCGATTTTGAGGGGGGGAGATCCTATAGGATCCTATCTCAATTTTTCTTTTGCTAGGCCCATAACTAAAAAACCCACTTTCTTACGATTACGAGGTTCATTCGAATATGAGATCCAATCTTGGAAATACAGCATCCCACTTTTTTTTACTACCCAAGGTTTTGATACATTTCGCAATCGAGAAATATCTACTGGTGCGGTTGCTATCCGAGAACAATTAGCAGATCTAGATTTGCGAATTATTCTAGAAAATTCGTTAGTAGAATGGAAAGAATTGGGGGAAGAGGGGCCCACAGGTAATGAATGGGAGGATCGAAAAGTTGGAAGAAGAAAGGATTTTTTGGTTAGACGTATGGA